>NC_080030.1:27807979-28125479 GCF_030020395.1 Manis pentadactyla
CATATTAAGATATATTATGAGCTGGTTTTTATCAAAGTTCACCAGTGAGATAGAGCAGTGGAAAGCCTGAGTGGGAGAGACTGAAATTACCTGCATCTGGTAAAGGACATCAAGCCGAATTAGGTAAATAATTTCATCCAATAAAACAAAGTACTGAAAGCCCACTAGAAAAATATGGCCAAAGCTAGAGTAGACATTAGATAAAAGAGGATAAGCAAACAACTGAAGTGTTTTTAAAAAGCTTTACCCTGTTTAACTTCAGGGAAATGCTAATAAAAGTTGCAATGACCTGTTTTAAGACAGAAATGAGGTTAGATGAATGAAAAAATACCAGGAATACCACATGCTCCCCAGGTTCTGGAACAATCAGATCATTCATGTAGGGCTACTGAGAATTTAAATTGGTAGAACCTCTTTGGAAAACAGCCGGCATCTACTAAGGCTGTGTACATGCCTACAGTGGTCCCTGCACACAAACATCCCCAATATTGTGCACCTATCTGGTCCCAACAACCAGAGTCAAAATCACTGTTCTAGAAAGTAACCAAATGCTCATGAACAGGGAATGGATATACACAGCACTCTCTGCACCCCATAGAATGCCACACAGCAACCAGAATTTACAGATAATTACTGACAGAGGAAGAATCTCCCACGTCAATTGTTGAGACACAGACAGATACAGACACAGCCCACGGATGTACAAGGATTATGATTTTTCTACATCCCTGCCAACACTTCTTTTTATAATAGCCATTCTAAATGAAGAGTGAGTATATTTTGGTTTTTATTTACATTTCTCTGATTATTAGTAATGTTGAATGTCTCCTCATGTGAATCTTTCCCATTTCTCTGTCTTTAAAGAAGTATCTACTCAAGGTCTTGGCTCATTTTCCAATTCTTTTCCCTCCTGAGTTGTAGAAATGACTTACATATCTTGGATATTAACCCCTTATCAGTTAGATGATTTTCAAGTATTTCCCCCAATCTATAGGTTGCTTTTCCATTTGATTATATCTTTTGCGGTACAGAGCTTTTAGTTTTATGCAGCCCCTCTTGTTTGTTACTTGCGCCTTGGGGCATCTGACCTAAAGTGATCAGCAGATTCAATGTTGTCCCCATAATTACCACAATGATTATTATACGAAAATATTTTTAAAAACCCCTAACATTCAGATGGAACCACAAAATACCCAGAAGCACTAAACAATCTTGAGAAAGAACAAAATGGGGGGAATCACACTTTCTGACTGCAAACTATATTACAAGTTATAGTAACTAAATCAGTATGGTCCTGGCATAATGATACACATGTAGTGCAACAGAACAGAAGAGAGAGAGCCCAGAAATAAGCATAGACAACCAACGACTAAGGACCCAAGTGTAAATAGGAATGGGGAAAGGATAGAATCTTTGACAAATTATGCTGGGAAAACTGGATAAACCTGTTAAAGGGCTCTCCTGCTAGCTTATGCTCTCTCTTCTCCCTCTCCCCTCTCCCCTCTCCCCTCTGCCCTGCTCTCTCTCTCTCTCTCTCTCTCTCTCTCTCTCTCTCTCTCTCTCTCTCTCTCTCTCTCTCACACACACACACACACACACAATCATTCAATACCAGTGGTCCTTAGCCATAATCTGGATGTATTAAACCCTGCATTTTCAGATACCCTGAAGTTTTAAGTGGAGTGTTTCCAGCAGGCAAGTAGAGGGCCAAAGAAGATAGGATATGGAAACCTCAAGCTGTCAGTGGAACTGGAAGCTGGGTCACCTCGGGGCTGTGCAGTCCCGGCAGGTGAGGTTAAGAAAGCCGTGCCTGGGTCCTGGCCAGGGCTAGGGACAGACATCCCTGTCCCTGTATGCAGGAGCCCCAGCCCAACCCAGCTGTGATCAGGAGGGCAGCCACACAGGCCCCCCAGAAGCCAGGCAGGAGAGAGGAAACAGCCTAGACTGAAGTCCATCTATCCCACCGAGCATGGGGGAGCCATAAGGCAAGCAGTGACTACACAGCAGTGGGGATGGGCCAAGTCCCCACCCAATTCAGGGAGAGGGAGAAGTGGGTTTGCTTTGTTACACTCTATGGGTTACATGCAGGTTATTTAGTAAACCGGGAAGAGAATTACAATAGCATTTTCTTTCTTTCTTTTAAAGCCTCTGAAAACATCTTGTCAGAGAGGCCACATGACGGGGCCCGGAGGTGTGCTGGCAGCCACAGGTGCAGGTGAAGCTGGTCACTGCCCGAGTCCCCTCCGCAGCAGTCACACGGGACTCTTCCAGGCTCTGGCCCTGCCCCTGCCATTCCTTTTCAATCCGACCCACCTTCAGGCCCCAGAGGACCAGCCAGCCCCTCCCTGGACCAGTCCTCAGCTACCCAGCCCCACAGCAGTGCCAGCTCCTCTGCCTCCTCGCCCGCCTCTTAGCTCAGGTGCAGGACGGAGCTAAACACTGTCTGCACTGTGGTTGCAGTGGTGAGGACGATCCCAGGGGAGCAAGAATTCAGGGCAGACGGCAGCACGTGTGGAAGAGAGCAGAGTAAGAGGAGGGCATCTTCGTGCAGCGGGCTCCTTGGTATCAAATGCGGATTCCTCACAGAAAAGCGATCGCTGTGCTATCAGCTCTGACCTGGCTACCTGGGGTCAAGGCACCATTCACCTCAGCAGGCGCTTAGGAATTACGGCATAAAGATTTAGGGGTATGGTTACATTTTCTTGCTTAGTAAAGTACACTGCTTCTGGCACCCTCAGAAGCAGCTCTGTTCCTGGAATCATTGGATTGGTTAGGAAAAAACAAAGTTGTGGTGATGTGGGGAAGCACAGAACAGTGCACTAGCAACCTCTCCCAGAACCCCTTCCCCAGATCCCTGGAGAAGCAGAGGAATCTACCCTCCCTTACCTGCCTCCCGTTGAGTGTGGGCACCCGCTCTTGAAGGCATGTAAGCCAGCCCCTCGTGCCTTTATCTCCCATTTTAGACAGCCAATGTTCCCAAAGCCCACTCCAATTTCCTATTAAACCATTGCTCTGAGAGTGACATGCAACACTGTGCATCCATCTGATGGGATGTTTCTCGGCCCACCGTGGAACACCATGGTCTGTAAAGCATGTCCCCTGGTTGGAGATGTAACTTGACTGTCCAAACTGGTACAGAATCTTCAGTTCCAAACCTTAAATGGTATCTTCAGCATTTGCATGTACCACCGGGTATGCGAAGCGTAGTCCAGAAGAAGTGTCTACTGTGCTAACAACCTGCTTACAGCCTCCAAGAGGTACCAGCATTGTCCACTGTAACCCACTGGCCAGCTATGTGCAGGGCGTGCCCACAGGGAAACTTCCCCCATAGCCAAATGCAGTCTCTGTCTCTTTAGCTGACAGTCGGAACAGGTCTTGCTGGCATTCCTCACAGGTTGCACCTCACAGGGTGCAAGAGGAATACGTGTAGACTCAGCCTGTGTGCACGCTGCTGCAGCTCCCCAAGGCCACTCTTTGTATGGACCCCAGCGGCTGCCTCCAAGGGCAGCACCAGCAGGCCCACCTGGTGGCTCCAATCACCTCCCACTCCTAGAAAGGCTTCTTCTGATGCAAACCAACATGGCCTGCTTTAACGTGCCCCTCAAATTCCCAGGGCAATATCCATATGGCCGTCACCCAAACGGGCATTCCTTTCATAGTCCAGTTTCCCATTTCCCGTCTACCTGGCCACACAGCCAGGCCAGTGTCCACAGCCCCGTGTCATAAGAACCCCAGCACGAGGGGCTTTCCTCACTGCTCCATTCTCCCGTCACTGCCCAGAAAAGGGCACGGAATTCAGCCCACTGACATCATTTTTTTCTCCTTCTGCCCAGCCAGTCTTGCCATCCTCTGGTCTTACTGCAGCAGCTCTCCAACCAGGGTACTGGCCATGCCTCCTGGAACTGCCATCTGTAACCAAGCAGCTCTGTCGTTCAGCTGAGAGCTGTTCCTAGGGCACCATCCACGCAGCTCCCCGGGGGCTCCAGCGTCGGTCCCAGAGGAGATGAGGTTGCCTGCTCATGGATTCCTGTGGGCCTCCATGCATCCCCCCGGCAGCCTGCCCCTGTAGGAACCATATCTGCTTGATTATGGGACTCTTCTGGACTCTGCCTTCCCCATTAGGGTGTTTCTCTGACATCACCCAACACGTTATGGGCATCTCAGGTTTCAAAATTATTTTATGTGCTTCGGTCACTGAGGCAGTCTTGATTAATCTCCAATAGCATGTTAATAATTGTCTCTCAAGTGGTGTGTACCAGGCAGCAGCATGTGGAAATTTTCTGGTCCAAAATCCTAAAGGTCACAGCTGGGAGGTACTCATTTCCTTTTTTTGCCACAAGCAGCAGTCCGGATGGGTGTGGGGAGCAGACACTTCCAAAATCATGTCTGAGTGGGGGGTCACAAGGGCCCCGATGGTGTCAAGTGCACAGCTGCCATGTGTAGTTCTGACGTGGCCTGCTTCTGTTCAGGATCCCACTCAGATGCAGCTTTCTTTCTTGGAGTCTTACACACAGGAGCTAGAAATAGTTCCCAGTGTGGAATACAAGTCCTCCAAAATCCAAATAAACCAAAAAAGTGCTGGGCTTCTTGTTTGGACCTGGTGGGGGAGTGACAGCAGTTTATTGATAGTCACACTTGTGGAATATCCTGGGTGGCTCCTGCCTGCGTTGTTCCTATGAATTTCACTGAGCAAGACCTTGGACCTTCGCTGGATTTATTAACCAGCCCTGGTTGGTCACATATGTCCTTGTTGCACTGAAATCAGTCCTAGCCAGCTCCTCTGTTTCTGGTATTACCATAATGTCACCAACATCGTGTATTATTACACTCCAGCACTGCACCAAGTCCCAATCCTTCCTGACCACGTGGTGACAATCAGCCAGGGAGCTCAGATCCCCGCCTAGCACAGCAGAGGCAAACTGGGATCCTTCCCACCTGAAGACAAACCGGGCTCAATTCTTTTCAGGAACTGAGATGGAGAAGAAAGCATTTTCAAGGTCCATCCAGGGGTACCAGCCTCGTCCAACCTGCTGTACTTTCTGTACGGCTGAGACCATGCCTGGAACTGCTGGGACTATGGGTGGTACCCACTTTATCTAAGCTTGAATAGTCTCTATGTGCCATCCACCTTTGCACAGGCCACACATGACTACTGCATATCAAATCTGGGGACACCAGCGCTCCAGCTTCCAGCATGTCACTCCTAACAATGGTGATATGTTTGTCAAGTTCCAGCCATTCCCAATTTAGCATGTCCGACTAAACAGGCCTGAGAGCGGGCTTACATGCCTTCTGTTTTACTGTATTAGGCAGGGGAAGCCAACCCCAGTCAGACATAGTATCCATCCCAATAATACTTTCAGATAAAGGGGATGCAACCATCTCAAGCAAAACTTCCTCAAACACCCAATTTTCATCCAAACTTCTACCTCAATACCATCAGCCACTGCATCTCCATATCCTCCCAATCTAACCTTAGTCCCTGCTAAGACTTCACCAACAAGTTTGGGAATCACAGAGCATTGGATTCCTGTATAAAGGAGTCCCAGGGCCATTTTCCTCCTCCCCTGGCCATTGTTCTCACACATCCAACTAAAACGCTCTGTACTGCAAAGGACACCATCAACCATACAGAAGAATAATGTACTGAATGGTAGAAGATGTTCGCACATGACACATTCAATTTGGGGTTAACATACAAAACATACAAAGTACTCCTACAACTACTATTGAAAAGACAATCCAATTTAAAAAAATGGGTAGAACCTAGACAGGCATTTTTCCAAGGAAGACATGTAGATGGCCAACTGACACGTGGTAAGAGTCTCAGTATCACTAACCATCAGGGAAATGCAAATCTAAACCACAATGAGATCTCAATTCAAATCTGTTAGAACGGAAGTTAGAATTAAGACAAAAAGTAAGTAGACAAGAATGTGGAGAAAAAGCAACCCTTGATTGTTCGAAATATGAATTGCTGTATCCAATGCGAAGAACAGTATGAAGGTTCCTCAAACAATTCAAAAATAAAACTCCCATATATCCCAGCAATTCTGCTTTAGTATTTACCCCAAGAAAGTGACAATACTAATTTGAAAAGACATATGCATCTCTATGTTCACTGCAGCAGTATTTACAATAGACAAGATAAGAAAGCAGCCTAAATGTCCATAGATACATGAATGGGTAAACATGTGAGACACACACACACACACACACACACACACACACAGTGGCATATTACTCAGCTTTAAGAAAGAAAAAAAACCCCTGCCATTTGGGACAACAGTAACAATATCAGTCTCCTTCACAGCACTTGCCCTTGACATGAGGTGCTGTGAACTGGACTTGCCCTCTGTGACCTTCTTCCCCGTAAAACACAACTCCAAGTAATCATGAGAGAAACATCACATTAAATGCGATCGGGGAAAAATTCTACAATATTCATGGCAAAGAATCTTGAAATGGAAAAGATCATCCAAAACAAAGAATGTCTCAGAAATGCCAACAACAAAGAGTGTCCTAAGGAGACTAGGTCACTGGATGTACTGAGGTGTCCTGAACTGGATCTTCGAGAAAGGGTCCAACTACAGAAATCTGAGGGAAAGAATGGATGGTGGATGGTGACAGTGCAGCATCACTGTTTGTGACTGTAACAACGAACTGTAATGATGGTAGGCAGAGGCGAGGTGATCTGAGCAAACTGAGAAACCCAGCCCTTTCTTTGCAAATTTTCTGTAAATCTGAAACGATCTTAAAATACAAATGTACTAAAACACTTTTCATAGTTCAACACTTATTACCTTTAAACTATCTGTTAGAAATTACTATTATTTTTTATTGTCAACTAGTTCTGTTTTGTTTTTTAAAGATACTATTTATGTCACAGAGAAATAATTAACCCAGGAAGATAATTTCCAAACTATGGTACAGTTTTCACATTTAATGGAGAATGCATGTGCGTATTTACTTATTATACATGATTTTATTTGGCAGGGTCTTTTTTAAGTCATAGTTTCACTGGTATGGCTGTGTCCTGGGGTCCCGCTGAAAAAATGTCATCATAAATATATGCAGAGATTCAGATACTATGGGTGTGTATTTCACTTCATGGCTGAACATATTCAAAAGACTGCTTAAAAGAACATAAAATAAAGTGGTCCAGTGTGACTGGCTCACAAACTCCAATATTATCTCTATATTTCAGTAGTAATGAAACAAAATCAACTGTCTGTAACTCAAATACTCAGATTACAATAACGAGAACAGACATGTGACCATGAAGAGATTCAATGTTTCATCTCAATATTTTCTAATCAGAAAATCTCTAAAACATACTCAAACATCAGTTCCTAGGTGAAAGTGAGCAAACAGTGAAAAAAATCAAAGAATTAGAACTGGCAGACATTCCTGCAAATGATGGTAGGTGTTGATACACTGTGTGCCAGACGTAAGTGATTCTTAAGCGATCACACAGAATTATTCAAAGCTAGAACACTGGTATGCTCCACAATTTGATAAAACTTACATGCTGATGTAATTCTTTATAGTTAACGATGTAGGCGAACATAAAAAGTGATCTGTTGCTTTATGCTTACAATTCAAAAGGAACATATAATGTGCCTAAGAAACCAGGTTAGATCTGAAATACAACTGAGAACATAAAAAGCTAATGGTTTTCCTACACTTTTGACTGCGTAAGAGAAGTAACCCCATATGAATACATCAGAGGACAAGCTAAGTTTAAGGTAAGAGGACTGCCATCACCACAGAAGCACAGCCCCTGAACAGCCCCAAAGGCTTGTCTAGCAGAGACGCACACCACTGCCCCTCTCGTTCTACAATCACAGGAAATGTAAAAATAGGAAAGGAACGTGGGATGAGAGAACTGGCAAACAAACAGTGATCAGAAAGAGTAATTTTTCCACTAGCCTCTGGGGATATCCTGCCAAGTGTTTCTATGCAGTTTTAGAAAGATTTGGCTTGAAATGTGGTTGGGACCACTCTGAACCATGAAGTTAGTTAACATAATAAACCAGGACAGGAGAGCACAGAGCGCCAATGGTGTGTCTCCCGTGTATCAGGCCAAGGCGTAGGGGCTTTATTTCTACTACATCACTTCATCTTGACATGATTGATGTGACTTTACACATCACCTATATACATGTGTAAAAAATTACTTCACAATCACTTCCCTAAACAGAAATGCAAGGACATAAATATTCTTAGAATTCCTGCCATCTTCACCCAACTCTTTAGGCTCAGCCCCTTTTTCATACAAACAGAAATAAACATAGCTCTAAAAGCTACTATTCCATTTCAAATAGAACTCACTCACAACTAAATGCCTAAATGCAGTGAAACACTACCTCCACCTTGACAGCAGAGAGGGGAGCAGTTTCCCAGCAAGCTAGCTGGCCTGCCACCTCAGCAAGCCCAAGGGCCACTAATCCACACCAGGCCTGGGTGTCCCCAAAAGGTGGCTCCCTTACCTGTGACTACCCATGTTCCCTGGATATGGGCCACCAGGCAGGGCCACGGGGGTGACATCACCGCACAGGCACAAAGACCGACTGGGCCTGCACCTACCTCGGCCCCCGCAGGCCAGCCAGGGTGCTCCCTGTGTGGGGCCTCACATCCAGCACCTGGTCAGCCTCTCTCTCCATGAGGGCGTCCCCTCGCCTTGGAGCCTGGGTGACGGTGATCAATCACCTCCTCTGCCAGGCCTACTGTGCATCACCACTCCTTACCACCGTGGCCTGCATCCTGCCTTGATTTCCCTCTTGCCTTCCCACTAAGCAAGAGTCACCTTAGAGCTCTGGATTTTTACTGGGACCTTACCAGTGTGCCCCTACTTTATGCCTTTTGGGAGTTCTAATCTAGTTTTCTCTGCACAAGCTTTAGCATAGTACACTTGGAATCATTCCTTGAGAGCCTCCTGTCTGTCCGATAAGTGGGCAGACTGTGTGACCTCTCACTGCCACAGCCTTGGTCAGAGTCACAAGCCTGTTTCGCTTCCCTGCAGCTGCAGGTAAGGAAATGCTACAGCCCCAGGATGGCTGCCTCTAAGGAAGGGAGGTTAATAGAATAAAGCCATTTACATGTTGGACTCAGGTTCCAGCTTGACTACTGCACAGACTTCATTTACATTATACAGGAGAAAGTGGCGCAGGCCTAAGAGGAATGCTTTGAATCAGGAGCAGGGGAACTTTTTCCAAATCCAGAGATAAAATTCAGTCTGCCACAGACATTTATGGGAGGGGAGGGGGTCTATACTCTTAAAACACCAGTTTCTGCCACTACCTGGGAACCATCCTCCTAGACAAGAGGTCAGGGGTCATCTGCAACTCTCACATAGGCAGCAGCCTGGCTGAGATTCACTCAGCACCATCAGATTGATGAACCGTAGCCGAGATCAAGGACCACTGTCTACTAGTCCGGACTGCCCTCGTGGTCCGCAGATCAGGAGAGGAAAGTAGGAGATCCACTCAGCCACTCCCCAACATTCCCATCCATCTGGAGGTGGGGGATCAAGGAGTGGCAGATACTGGGAAACCTCTCACACAAGACTTAAGACTGGTAGATGATGATAATTGACTTTAAGTGGCTAATCGCTGCCCACACACATTTTTATAACATAAACACAACAGCATTTAGTCAGGAATAAAAGTGAAGCGCAGATCTCCTACCTTGCGGTGGTGAACATCGGGATCCGTGATGATGAGGAAATTAGAAGAGTTAGGGATGCCCTCTGCCCCACTCAAGAGGCCAGAGCAGCCTGAAGAATCAGGCTAGAAGTGAAAGGGAGACATAAAGAGAGACACTCCTCATGGATACACAGTCAGTCTGTCGGGGTCTGATTCCAGACACACGGGCCGTTGAGGAGCTGCTGAAGTGTAGCCTCAGCCTAGACTCTCACAGGTGCCCATAGCCTTCCTCACTACCTCGCATCCAAGGAGATGCCTTTGAAGGGGAATGCTGGCCTCCACTCAGGTGACTTTCTTGCCTCCCAAGGGAGACGGGGGATCCACTGAGGGAAACGAAGGGGAACCTGTAGCACGAGTCTTTGAGGTTGGCAGCCGGGCTAGTCCCATTTAAGTGGCTGACGAGCACCCGATGTTGTGTGCCATACACAGGTTCCTTCTATAAGGACAGTGAAAGAAAAGGCAGGCTTGGATGCTAATAACACACCTCCAAAGTTATCCTGGACGAGCCCTCAAAAATGATGCAGCTTCTCACACCACAAGGGTATGAAACTAGAAATAAATAATTCAAATAAAACAAAAAAGCCTACCATCATGTGGAGGCTTAACAACATGCTCCAAAATGACCAACACATCAATGACCAAATAAAAACAGAGATCAAGCAATATATGGAGACAAATGACACCAATAATTCAATGACAAAAAACCTGTGGGACACAGACAAAGCAGTACTAAGAGGGAAGTACATTGCAGTACAGGCCTACCTCAAGAAAGAAGAACAATTCAATATGAACAGGCTTAACTCACAATTATCACAACTAGAAAAAAAAGAACAAATGAGGCCCAAAGTCAGCAGAAGGAGGAACATAATAAAGATTAGACCAGAAATAAAGAAAATTGAAAAGAAAAAGCCATACAAAGAATCAATGAAAGCAGGAGCTGAATCTTTGAGAAAATAAACTAAATAGAAAACCCATTGCCAGACTAATCAAGAAAAAAAGACATGCACACATAAACAGAATCAGAAATTAGAAAGGAAAAATCACTACAGAAACCACAGAAATACAAAGAATTATTAGAGAATACTATGAAAAAATATAACAAACTAGATAAGCTACAAGAAATGGACAACTTTCTAGAAAAATGCAAGCCTCCAAGGATAACCCAGAAAGAACAGAAAATCTTAACAGACCAATTACTAGAAACAAAATTGAACTGGTAATCAAAAAACTACCTAAGAACAAAACACCTGAACCAGATGGCTTCACCGCTGAGTTTAATCAAACATGTAATGAAGATCTAACAGTCATCCTCCTTAAACTTTTCCAAAAAGTAGAAGAAGAAGGAATACTTCCAAACTCATTCTACGAGGCCAGCATCACCTTAATACCAAAACCAGGCAGACACCACAAAAAAAGAAAATTACAGACCAGTATTGCTGACAAACATACATGCAAAAATATGCAACAATCCACTTCTAGGAATTTACCCTAAGAATACAGCAGCCCAGTTTGAGAAAGACAGAAGCACCCCTATGTTTATCTCAGCACTATTTACAATAATCAAGGAATGGAAGCAACCTAAGTGTCCATCAGTAGATGAATGGATAAAGAAGATGTGGTACATATACACAATGGAAAGTTATATAGCCATAAGAAGAAAACAAATCCTACCATTTGCAACAACATGGATGGAGCTAGAGGGTATTATGCTCAGTGAAATAAGCCAGGCGGAGAAAGACAAGCACCAAATGATTTCACTCATATGTGGAGTAAAACAAACAAAGAAAAACTGAATGAACAAAACAGAAGCAGAATCACAAAACCCAAGAATGGACTAACAGTTACCAAAGGGAAAGGGACTGCGGAGGATGGGTGGGAAGGGAGGGATAAGGGGGAAAAAGAAAGGGGGCATTACGATTAGCATGTATAATGTGGGGGGACATGGGAAGGGCTGTGCAACACAGAGAAGACAATTAGTGATTCTACAACATCTTACTACACTGATGGACAGTGACTGTAATGGGGTTTGTTGGGGGGACTTGGTGAAGGGGAGAGCCTAGTAAACATAATGTTCTTCATGTATTTGTAGATTAATGATAACAAAATTCAAAAAAATTTAAAATAAATAAATAAAAGAAGAGCATCAGAGTTAATACCATTACATTTGTGGTAAGATAGAGCTAAATTTAACATAGTGCTCCACTTATTGTTATAATGCCACAGATTAACTGTACAATAGCCATAGTTTCTTCACTTCTAAAATACAGAAGGATAACAGAGCCAACCTCATAGTATATAATTTAACATGATTAGCACAATTCACATTGCACAGCAAACACATAATAAGTATTAGCATGTATCTATTATAATACCTTCCTATCAAACATGAACTCATGAAGGTAAATTTTTGATGGAGATTATAGGACCAACCTTAGATAGGCTGGTGAAGACCAGACTCTATTAAATACCCTGGAGATGTTACTTTTGCAAAGGCAATCTGCTATAAAGAATTTTTTTCCTTCTCTTTATTTTTCCAGTCAGCTCACACAACACACTTCTTGTTACTGAGAGCCACCAGTAGGGAAGCTCACTGTAATTAAAAGATTGATCTTCTGGAAACAATACTTAATAACAGGCATGAAAAAGTGTGAGTAATTCTGCATTTTCAAACACTGTCCTCAAGTTAATTTAACCTGAACTGATTGTGAACCACCTAGAAAGTCTAGAATCAGTATGTCCAGGCTAAAATCAATGGACCAGAGAGAAGAGGAGACAAACTCCAATTGGCCACTTCATTGAAGGGAGCCTTGTGAAAAAAAAAAGCAGGGGAACACACATTTTATATGCTCCTGATGCTAACAGTTCAGATTTGCAATGGCAATTTTTTGTATTTTATGTGTTCTCTAAAGGAAAACTCTATATTTATGCATATATATATATATGTGTGTGCTGCAGGTACAGTGGGAAAAACACTTCGTATATTGAAAAGACAAAATATGAAAGTGGTTCTGAGCAAAAAAAAAAAATATTCAACAAAATATTAGCACACCAAATTCAAAAATACATCAAAAAGATCATCCACCATGAACAAGTAGGACTTATTCCAGGGGAGCAAGGATGGTACAGTATTAGAAAATCCATCAACATCATCCACCACATCAAAAAAAAGGAGGACAAAAACCACATGATCATGCCCACAGATGCTGAAAAAACATTCGACATAATTCAACATCCATTCATGATAAAAACTCTCAACAAAATGGGTATACAGGACAAGTACCTCAACATATTAAAGACCATATATGACAAGTCCACAGCCAACATCATACTTAACAGCAAGAAGCTGAAAGCTTTTCCTCTAAGATAGGGAACAAGACAGGGATGCCCACTCTCCCCGCTGTTTTTCAACATAGTACTGGAGGTCCTAGCCACGGCAATCAGACAAAACAAACAAATGCAAGGCATCCAGATTGCTAAAGAACAAGTCAAACTGTCACTATCTGCAGATGACATGACACTGTACATAAAAAACCGTAAAGACTCAATGCCAAAACTACTACAACTAATATCTGAATTCAGCATAGTTGCAGGATATAAAATTAATACACAGAAATCTGTTGCCTTCCTAGACACTAACGATGAGCTAGCAGAAAGAGAAATCAGGAAAACAAGTCCATTCACAACTGCATCAACAGGAATAAAATACCTAGGAATAAACCTAACCAAGGAAGTGAAAGACCTACCATATGCTGAAAACTACAAGACACTCTTAAGAGAAATTAAAGAGGACACTAACAAATGGAAACTCATCCCATGCTCTTGGCTAGCAAGAATTAGTATTGTCAAAATGGCCATCCTGCCTAAAGCAAACTGCACATTCAATGCAATCCCCATAAAAATACCAACAGCATTCTTCAATGAACCAGACATATTTTTATGAGATAAAAAGTACAGCATTTCGTCAGGAATAAGAGTGAAGCGTACATCTCCTACCTTGCAGTGGTGAACATCGGGTTCCATGACATTGATGAAGTTAGAAGAGTTAGAGATGCCCCCTGCCTCACTCAGAGGCTGGGGGGCCTGAAGAAGCAGGCTGGAAGTGAAAGAGAGACAGAAAGAGAGACACTCCTCATGATACCCAGTTGTGCTGTCGGGGTCTGATTCCAGACACGCGGGCCTTTGAGAAGCCGCTGAAGTGTAGCCTCAGCCTAGACTCTCGCAGGTGCCCACGGCCTTCCTCAGTCCCTCACATCCAGGGAGATGCCTCTGAAGGGAAATCCTGGCCTCCACTCAGGTGACTTTCCCGGCTCCCAAGGGAGACGGGGGATCCACTGAGGGTGACAGAGTGGATCCTGTCACTCGAGACTTTGAGATCAGCAGCCGGGATAGTTCCATTTAAGTGGCTGATGTTCTGTGCCATAGACGGCTTCCTTCTATAAGGACAGTGAAAGAAAAGGCAGGCTTGGATGCTGATAACTCATCTCCGAAGTTCTCCTGGACAAGCCCCACAAAATGATCCTCGGGTTCTTCTTGTCTGCGGAGTGAAAGAATGAACTTAGCAAACACCCAAGGTAGGAGGGGCTTTCAGTGAGAGATACAGTAAGAGGCCAGAGCTCCTGGCTCGCCACGCCAGGAGGGGACAAGAGAGCCCATAGTTGTGCGTTGTGTAGGGGTTTTATGTGCAGTTAAGAATTTTTGGGAACCAGATAAAGGCTTAACGGTGTGCACTTGTTAAGTGGTTCCTGAATATTTGAAATTAACTTAACACACGAAATATACTGCTCTGGTTTCTCCCTGGGATACCAGCATCTTTATCGGGGAGCATATGAGACAAGGCCGCCTGCCCAGCCCACAAGGTGGGCTGAGTTGTTGTCTGTCTGTGAAAGAATAAGTTAAGAATCTTAATACTTCTTCAGTCTGAAGCAGAAAGGTAAATCCCAGATATCACAGCAGTTCCTCTCCTGACAGTAAATTAACTGCACCCAACAGAACCATACAAAGTTGACAAGTCAGAACTCAAGTTCTGGGAGGAACATCAAAACTGAGACTGGATTAAAGACAGTGGTGTGACAGGTGAGACAGAGAACCCCTTGTAAAACCACATATAATATGAGAACATAATTAACGCAGCAAGTCCTGAAAGCACCAGGAAAGAGGCTGCATCAGACTGCACACACGTGGAGAAAACAGCGGACCTCACAGAACAGGGCACCAGCACCACTCCCCTGCGACCCTGGACATTGCTCCAGGGGCTGAGCAGATCCAGAGAGGAGAGCTTCTGGGCACTAAAGGGCGCCACATACAAATATGAAATGTCAAAGGAAGCTGGTTCAAAGCAAAATCTCAACACCAGAGAAAGGACTGAGACTGAATTAATAAATCTTCCTGAAAGAGATTTCAAAATAAAAACCATAAACATGCTCATGGAGGTACAGAAAAATATTCAAGAACTCAGGAAAGAATTTTCAACAGAGATTTAATCATTGAAGAGCAAATTGGAGGGTATTAAAAGCAGATTAGATTCGGTGGATGAGACGATACATGAAAATAGAAACTAGGGAAGAGGAATACAAAGATGAGGTTCAGAGAGAAAAAAGGATCTCTAGGAATGAAAGAATACTGAGAGAACTGTGTGACCAATTCAAACGGAACAATATTCATGTTACAGGGTGCCAGAAGAAAAGGGAGAGAGAGAAAGGGATAGAAAGTGTCTTTGAGGAAGTAATTGCTGAACACTTCCCCAATCTGGGGAAGGAGATAGTCTCTCAGGCCATGGAGGTGCACAGATCTCCCAATACAAGGGACCCAAGGAGGACAACACCTACACATATAATAATTAAAAAGGCAAAGATCAAGGATAAGGACAGACTATTAAAAGCCGGAGAGAGAAATAAGGCCACGTACAAAGAAAAACCCACCAGGCTATCATCATTCTTCTCAGCAGAAACCTTACAGGCCAGAAGATAATGGCATGATATATTTAAAGCAATAAAAACAGAAGGGCCTTAACCCAAGAATACTCTGTCCAGCACGACTATCATTTTAATTTGAAGGAGTGATTAAACAATTCCCAGAAAAGCAAAAGTTGAGGGAATTTGTCTCCCACAAACCACCTCTACAGGGTATTTTAGAGGGATTGCTCTAAATGGAAGCACTCTAAGGCAAAATAGATGTCACCAGAGAAAATAAAATCACAGCAAAGAAAGCAGACCAACCAAATACTAACTAAAGGCAAAAAAATAAAATCAACTACCAACAAAAGCAGTCAAGGGAAACACAAAGGAGTACAGAAGAGAACACCTAACATATAAATAATGGAGGAGGAGGAATAAGAAGGGAGAGAAATAAATCATCATCAGACTGTGTTTATAATAGCCTAATACGAGAGTTAAGTTAGACAGTCAGATAGTAAAGAAGCTACCCTTCAACCTTTGGTAACCACAAAACCAAAGCCTGCAATGGCAATAAGCACGTACCTTTTGATAATCACCCTAAATGTAAATGGACTGAAAGCACCAACCAGAAAACAGAGTAACAGAATGGATAAAAAAGCAAGACCCATCTACATGCCGCTTACAAGAGACTCACCTCAAACCCAAAGACATACACAGACTACAAGTGAAGGGATGGAAAAAGATATTTCATGCAAACAACGGAGAAAAAAGCAGGTGTTGCACTACTTGTATCAGACAAAATAGACTCCAAAACAAGGAAAGTAACAAGAGATAATAAAGAAGGACATTACAGAATGGTAAAGGCGGCAGTCCAACAACAGCATATACCCATTATAAATATATATGCACCCAACACAGGAGAACCAACATATGTGAAACAAATACTAACAGAATTAAAGGAGAAAATAGAATGCAATGCATTCATTCTAGGAGACTTCAACACACCACTCACTACAAAGGACAGATCAACCACAGAGAAAATAAGTAAGGACACAGAGGCACTGAACAACACACTGGGAACAGATGGACCTAACAGACATCTACAGAACTCTACACCCAAAAATAGCAGGACTCACATTCTTCTCAAGAGCACACGGAACATTTTTCAGAATAGACCACAGTACTAGGCCACAAAAAGAGCCTCAGTAAATTCAAAAAGACTGAAATTCTACCAACCAACTTCTCAGATCACAAAAGTATAAAACTAGAAATAAAATTATACAAAGAAAACAAAAAGGCTCACAAACAGATGGAGGCTTAACAACATGCTCCTAAATAATCAATGGATCAATGACCAAATTAAAACAGAAATCAAGCAATATGTGGAGACAAATGACAACAACAGCACAAAGCCCCAACTTCTATGGGACACAATGATGTCAGTTCTAAGAGGAAAGTATATAGCAATCCAGGTCTATCTAAAGAGGGAAGAACAATCCCAAATGAATAGTCTAAAGTCACAATTATTGAAACTGGAAAAGAAGAAGAAATGAGGCCCAAAGTCAGCATAAGAAGGGACATAATAAAGCTCAGAGAAGAAATAAATAAAATTGAGAAGAATAAAGCAATAGAAAAAAATCAAAGAAACCAAGAGTTAGTTCTTGGAGAAAATAAACAAAATAGATAAACCATTAGCCAGACTTATTCAGAGAAAAAGAGAATTGACACACATAAACAGATTCAGAAGTGAGAAAAGAAAAATCACTACAACCCCACAGAAATACAAAGAATTGTTAGAGAACACTATGAAAATCTATATGCTAACAAACTGGATAACCAAGAAGAAGTGGACAACTTCCTAGAAAAATACAATCTGCCAATACTGACCCAGGAAGAAATAGAAAACCTAAACAGACCAATTACCAGCAAATGAAATTGAATCGGTAATCAAAAACTACCCAAGAACAAAACCCCCGGGCCAGAAGGATTGACCCTGAATTCTATCAGACATACAGAGAAGACATAATACCCGTTCTCCTTAAAGTTTTCCAAAAAATGGAAGAGGAGGGAATATTTCCAAACTCATTCTATGAAGCCAGCATCACTCTAAAACCAAAACCAGGCAAAGACCCCTCAAAAAAAGAAAATAAGAGACCAATATCCCTGATGAATATAGATGCAAAAATACTCAACAAAATATTAGTAAACCGAATTCAAAAATACATCAAGAGGATCATACACCATGACCAAGTGGGATTCATCTCAGCGATGCAAGGATGGTACGACATTCGAAAATCCATCAACATCATCCACCACATGAACAAAAAGGAGGACAAAAACCACATGATCGTCTCCACAGACACTGAAAAAGCATTCAACAAAATTCAAAATCAATTCATGATAAAAACTCTCAACAAAATGGGTATACAGGGCAAGTACCTCAACATAATAAAGGCCATATATGACAAGTCCACAGTCAACATCACACTTAACAGCAAGAAGCTTTTCCTCTAAGATTGGGAACAAGACAGGGATGCCCACTCTCCACACTGTTATTCACCATAGTACTGAAGGTCCTCCCATGGCAATCAGACAAAACAAAGAAATATAAGGCATCCAGATTGCTAAAGAACAAGTCAAACTGTTACTATCTGCAGATGACATGATATTGTACATAAAAAACCCTAAAGGCTCCACTCTAAAACTACTACAACTAATATCTGAATTCAGCAAAGTTGCAGGATATAAAATTAATACACAGAAATCTGTTGCCTTCCTAGACACTAACGATGAGCTAGCAGAAAGAGAAATCAGGAAAACAAGTCCATTCACAACTGCATCAACAGGAATAAAATACCTAGGAATAAACCTAACCAAGGAAGTGAAAGACCTACCATACGCTGAAAACTACAAGACACTCTTAACAGAAATTAAAGAGGACACTAACAAATGGAAACATCCCATGCTCTTGTCTAGGAAGAATTAATATTGTCAAAATGGCCATCCTGCCTGAAGCAATCTACAGATTCAATACAATCCCTATCAAAATACCAACAGTATTCTTCAACGAACTGGAACAAATAGTTTTAAAATTCATATGGAACCACAAAAGACCCCAAATAGCCAAAGCAATCCTGAGAAGGAAGAACAGAGCAGGGGGGATCTCGCTCCCCAACTGCAAGCTCTACTACAAAGCCATAGTAATCAAGACAATTTGGTACTGGCACAAGAACAGACCAACAGAACAGTGGAACACAATAGGACCAGGTATAACCCAATCATACGTGGTCAATTAATATACAATAAAGGAGCCATGGACATACACTGGGGAAATGACAGCCTCTTCAACAGCTGGTGTTGGCAAAACTGAAGGGCTACATGTAAGAGAATGAAACTGGATGATTGTCTAACCCTATGCACAAAAGTAAATTCGAAATGGATCAAACACCTGAATATAAGTCATGAGACCATAAAACTCTTAGGAAAAAACATAGGCAAAAATCTATGGACATTAATATGAGTGACTACTTCATGACCCTATCTTCCCGGGCAAGGGACAAAACAGCTAAAATGAACAAATGGGACTATGTCAAGCTGAAAAGCTTATGTACAGCAAAGGATACCACCAATAGGACAAAAAGGCATCCTACAGTATGGGAGAATATATTCATAAATGACAGATCTGATAAAGGGTTGATATCCAAAATATATAAAGAGCTCACGCACCTCAACAAACAAAAAGCAAATAATCCAATTTAAAAATGGGAAGAGGAGCTAAACAGACACTTCTCCAAATAAGAAATTCAGATGGCCAGCAGGCACATGAAAAGATGCTCCACATTGCTTGTCATCAGAGAAATGCAAATTAAAACCACAATGAGATATCACCTCACACCAGTAAGGAACGCCACCATCCAAAAGACAAACAACAACAAATGTTGGCGAGGTTGTGGAGAAAGGGGAACCCTCCTACACTGCTGGTGGGAATGTAAATTAGTTCAACCATTTTGGAAAGCAGTATAGAGGTTCATCAAAATGCTCAAAATAGAAATACCATTTGACCCAGGAATTCCACTTCTAGGATTTTACCCTAAAAATACAGCAGCTGAGGTTGAAAAAGACAGATGCACCCCTATGTTTATCTCAGCACTATTTACAATAGCCAAGAAGTGGAAGCAACCTACGTGTCCATCAGTAGATGAATGGAAAAAGAAAATGTGATATATATACACAATGGAATACTATTCAGGCATAAGAAGAAAACAAATCCTACCATTTGCAACAACATGGATGGAGCTGGAGGGTATTATGCTCAGTGAAATAAGCCAGGCAGAGAAAGACAAGTACCAAATGATTTCACTCATCTGTGGAGTATAAGAACAGAGCAAAAACTGAAGGAACAAACCAGCAGCAGACTCACAGAACCCAAGAAAGGACTAACAGTTACCAAAGGGAAAGCGACTGGGGAGGATGGGTGGGAAGAGAGGGATATGGGGAAAAAAGGGGGCATTACTATTAGCAGACACAATGTAGGGGGTATATGGGGGCTGTACAACACAGAGAAGACAAGCAGTGATTCGATAGCATCTTACTACGCTGATAGACACTGACTGTAGTGGGGTATGTGGGGGGGACTTGTCAATGGGGGGAGTCTAGTAAACACAATGTTGCTCATGTAATTGTAAATTAATCATACAAAATAATAATTATAATAATAAATTTTAAAAAAAGATTATCGTTTAAATTTGAAGGAGGGATTACACAATTTCCAGATAAGCAAAAGCTGAGGAATTTAGCTCCCACCAACCATCTCTACAGTGTATTTTGCAGGGAGTACTATAGATGGAAGTTTTCCTGAGGTTAAATAGCTGTCACCAGAGGTAACAACAATGGATAGACAAAGAGTACAGAATATGATACCTAATACATAAATAATGAGGAGGAAAAAAAACAACCTTTAGATTGTGTTTGTAACAGCATACTTAAGTGAGTTAAGTTAGCTTCTTAGATAGTAAGGAAGGTACCCTTTAACCTTTGGTAACCACGAATCTAAAGCTTGCAATGGCAATAAGTACATACCTATCGATAATCACCCTAAATGTAAATGGTCTGAATGCACCAATCAAAAGACATAGACTCACTGAATGGACAAAAAAACAAGACCCATCTAGATGCTGCCTACAAGAGACTCACTTCAAACCCAACCACATACACAGACTAAAAGCGAAGGGATGGAAAAAGATACTGCACAAAACAAATAGGGAGAAAAAAGCAGGTGTTGCAGTACTTGTACTGGATGAAATAGACTTTAAAACAAAGAAAGTCACAAGAGACAAAGAAGGACATGACATAATGATAAAAGGGTCAATCCAACAAAAGGATATAACCATTATAAATATCTATTCTCAAAACACAGGAGCACCTACATATGTGAAACAAATAGTAACAGAATTAGAAGGGGAAATGGAATGCAATGCATTCGCGTAGGAGACTTTAACACTCCACTCACTCCAAAGAACAGATGAACCAGAGAGAAAATAAGTAAGGAGACAGAGCCATTGAACAACACATTAGAACAGATGGACCTTACAAACCAACAGAACTCTCCACTCAAAAGCAGCAGGATACACATTCTTCTCAAGTGCACACGGAACATTTTCAAAAATAGATCACATACTAGGGCACAAAAAGAGCCTCCGTAAATTCAAAAAGATTGAAATTATACCAACCAAACACCTCAGATAACAAGGGTATGAAACTAGAAGTAAATTACACAAAGATGACGAAAAAACCTACAATCACATGGAGGCTTAACAACATGCTCCTAAATAACCAATGGATCAATGACCAAATAAAAAGAGATCAAGCAATATATGGGAACAAATGACAACAATAATTCAACAACACAAAAGCTGTGCGACGCAGTGAAGACGGTGCTAAGAGGGAAGTATATTGCAACACAGGTCTACCTCAGGAAAGAACAATTCCGTATGAACAGTCTAAACTCACAATTAACTAAACTACAAAAAGAAGAACAAATGAGGCCCACAGTGAGTAGAAGGAGCGACATAAAAAAGATTAGCGCAGAAATGAATAAAATCGAGAAGAATAAAACAACAGAATCAATGAAAGCAGGGGCTGGTTCTTCGAGAAAATAAACAAAATAGATAAACCCCTAACTAGACTTATCAAGAAAAAAAGAGAGTCTACACACATAAACAGAATCAGAAATGAGAATGGAAAAATCACTACTGACACCACTGAAATACTAAGATTAGAGAATACTATGAAAAATTATATAGTAACAAACAGGACAACCTAGAAGAAATGGTCAACTTTCTAGGAAAATGCAACCTTCCAAGAGTGACCTAGGAAGAAACGGAAAATCTGAACAGACCAATGACCAGCAAGGAAACGGAACCGGTAATCCCAAATGACAAGTACGACAGGAGCCTCAGGAAACAGTTGTTAATACAGGAGGCGCTGCCTCCGGCGGCCTCTCCCCCGCCGCCCCGCCGCGGGTCCCACCCGACCCTCAGCTCGCCCGGCCCTCGCCCCCGAGGCCGCCGCTGGAAAACTGTGCACACGGCTAGACGCCCACCGGCCTCCCCGTCTGAGCGGCCCGGCCCGGCCCCTCTGCCTGCGGCCCCGGCTCGGGCGGCGGTGGCAGGTCGGCGGCGCAGCCCCAGGCCCAGCCCCGCGAGCCCCCCACTCGCGTCGGCTGCCCCCGGCCCCGCGGGCCACGCACGGCCGCCCCCTCAACGGTCCGCCGCGCTCGCAGGCGGAGGCAGGGGTCCCCGTGGCCACGTACCTTCCGGCCCGCAGAGCCGTCGCTGTCGCCTTCACCCCTGAAGCGGGGCCCGCTCTGGACGCTCCGCCGCAGGTCCGACGGCACCAGGCTGGAGGCGGCAGAGCTGGACGAGCGCAGGTCAGGCCGGGGCGGCGCCTCCAAGTGCGGGCCGTTCGCCGCCCTCCGCCCGCCGCGGGAGAGCCACGAAGGGGCAAGTGCGGCGCCGGGGCCCAGCCGGCGCGAGGAGGGGATTCGAGGCCGGGCAGCGAGGTCCGTGCCGCCGGGGCCTGCACGCCGAGAGGAAGGTGCAGCCGAGCACAGCGCCGGGCCACCATCTGGGCTACGCCAGGCTCGCTCGCGGACGGGACGGCGGGCCGGAGGCGCCGGAACTGGGCTGGCTGACCGCAGCACGGACAGAGCTCCGGGAGGAGCTCCTCCTGGCGGCGCTCGCGAACCTACTGACTCTTCAATACGGCGACGGCGGCGCCTGCAGCTACTACGCAGCCGCCGTAATTACGTTATCTACGCGCGCGCCCAATGGCTGCTGCTCCGCGGAGCTGCTCCTTCATTGGCCTCGAGTGCCGTCAGTCGGGGAGGGCCTGAGCGGAACCCTCCACGCAATTGGCAGCAACGGCCGTCCTAAGGAGACGGGCCTGCGCGGGACGCTGCACGCTCATTGGTCTCGAGGGCTGTCAGGCGGGGACTTTGATTTTGTTCCATGTACTTTGTTTTCATGAGATGCCCCACGTTATTTTTATTTATTTATTTTATTTTATTGTGGTGTCATTAATACACAATCACATGAGCAACAATGTGGCTACTAGATTTCCCCCCATTATCATGTCTCCCCACACACCCCATTACAGTCACTGTCCATCAGTGTAGTCAGACGCTGTAGAGTCACTACAGGTCTTCTCCGTGTTGCACAGCCCTCCCCGCACCCCCGCATTATGTGTGCTGATCCCGATGCCCCTCATTCCCCTTCTCCCTCCCCACCCACACTCCCCAGACCCTTTCCCTTTGGTAACTGTCAGTCCATTCTTGGGTTCTGTGAATCCGCTGCTGTTTTGTTCCTTCAGTTTTTGCTTTGTTCTTATGCTCCACAGATGAGTGAAGTCATTTGGTATTTGTCTTTCTCCGCCTGGCTTATTTCCCTGAGCATAATACGCTCTAGCTCCGTCCATGTTGTTGCAAATGGTAAGATTCGTTTCTTCCTATGGCTGAATAATATTCCATTGTGTATATGCACCACCTCTTCTTTATCCATTCATCTACTGATGGACACTTAGGTTGCTTCCATTTCTTGGCTATTGTAAATAACTCACGTGTTATTAAATTACTTAGTTTTCAAGTGAGTGGGGATTTTCTAGGTATCTTTCTGAAGGAACAAAACAGAGGGGTTCTGGGCCTTCCCAGTCCTGCTCCCCTGCTGTGACCCTCCCACCTGATGCAGTTCGTGGGCCCGCCAAAGCTGGGCTCATTTACCCAGATGTGCTCATTGCTGTTTCACACCTCTCTCTTGGCTCAGCATTGGATTTTGTTGAGAGAAAAGACAGAGATAGAGAGAAAATTTGCAAGTTGTAAAAATCATTCCCATAGTTTAACTTTTACTGGTGCCACATTACCCAGAAATCATCCTGCAAATGATCCCAACACGCCTGTGATGCATTCTGCCTCCTGTGTCCCCCCTTCTGCCCCTCCCTCCTGGCTACACTTCCTACCCATGCAGCCGGTGGGTTATGAGCCGAAGCAGTACATGCATCTTCATGGCTTTTCCCTTAAAAGGAATGGAAATGGGTTCTTTTCCTGGTTCCTAGGATGCAGCCACCATGGACCACACAGACAAGACATATACTCTGGGAATGGTAGCTGACCAGGACTGGGGTCTGGGTCCTGCAGCTGAAGTGCTGCACCTGCCACAGCAGACATATTTGTCACAGTTCCTCAAATATCCCTGTGTCCTGCCTTTCCTTGGCAAGCAGGCAGAGCATGCCAAGTTGCAAGAAAAAAACTATTGTATATAACAGAATGGGATCTGGGACATAGGGGATCAGAGATTAAGAATTTTTCATTTCTATGACTCTCTTACTAGCAAGAAGTAAACTCCATGAGGGCAAATATTTTCTTTTTCTGCTTGGCTGGCTTGCTGGCTGGAGAGATGTAAGGTCAGAATCCAGTTGTGACCTACAATCACTCCTGCCTGGGCTGAAGCTTGCACACCCTTCCCACTTCTATTCTCCTGCTCCAGTGCAGGTGGAGGTGCTGGGTATGCAGGTGGAAGGAACAGCTGCACGTGAGGTTTGTGCCATGAAGCTGTCTTGCAGCTTGCCTTAGATCCTTCTGGAACGAGAGAGTATGGGAGGTTTGCGTGGAGTCCTCTGAGGTCCTTGCTCAAGCCCTTCTCTCCCCCTGCTAGGTGGTACGGCTGCTCCCCAGTGCTGGCCACAGCCCTTCAGAGTAAAGCTGCAGGCTGTAAAACCTGGGCTGAAGGTTGGCATCAGCTCTTCAGCCACTGGGTGCCCCACAGCTTGTCTTGCTGTCACCTAGCCAATATTGTTTCAGCTCATCCTTTCAGTGTGTGGGGCAAACCCTTCGGAGTGTGCATCCTTGGCTCTGCTTCTTCACGGTCCACGCAAGTGATAAACTGTCTAAATCCAAGAGGGCTCTTGGCTGCCTCACTGGCTGAATCTGCCTTGTGTTTGACCAATTGATTGATTCCATCTGAATCTTCATGCCACTGCTTGAGGGGAGCTCTCCCAGAGGATGGTCAGACGGCCTCAGCAGCCCTCCAAGAACAGGGGAAAAACAAATGATTATAATGAAGCCACTGAGATTTCAGGGCTGTTTTTCCTGGAGCATGGCTAACCTAACCCAAAGAGTGCACCAACCATTTCTGGAGCAGAGCTGCCTTGCAGTTTAGACGTATGCATAAGAAGAAAATCTAATGCTGTCCTCTGGAGGCCACTGTTGTTTTTGGTTTTAATCACAGCCAGCCGATTCTATATTCTAATGAACATCCATGAATCTTGACAGCTCATTTGAGAACTATTCAATAGTAAGTGGTCAATAAATGTTTATGAACTGAACTGAGCCATGGTAAATCTCTTTCCCTAAATAGATTCTTGTGGCTAGAAGCCCCTCTGTTCAATAGATTCAACATTTCTCTCTCCTGGATTGTGCTGGATTACCATGAAATATTCTTCTGTACATGGATAAATGAATGAATGAATGACCTGTCAACTCCTCCCTCCCTTCACCTGTCCAGTTATCCATCCTCCATCCCTCTATCCCTCTACCCGCTGTCCTACCATCTCTCCAGCCAGTAAGCCAGCCAAGCAGAAAAAGAAAATATTTGCCCTCATGGAGTTTACTTCTTGCTAGTAAGAGAGTCATAGAAATGAAAATTTCTTGCTGATCCCCTATGTCCCAGATCCCATTCTGTTATATACAATAGTTTTTTTCTTGCAACATATAAAAATTAATCTTCTATTTGCTTGATTATAATCACATTTATATCATGACTGCTTGATACTGTACCCCATATCTTGATTATACTTAGCAGTCCCAAATCTCATCCTTCCATACACAGGCAATCGTTTGGATTATTTTTTACAGATAGCAATGGTCTTTTAGTATATCTTATTATTAGTTTCACTTCCAGATGATAACCTATGTCCAAGTTTTAGGGGGCATTTGCTTCTGCATCTAAATTCATTCATTCATTCAGAAGCATTTATTCTTTCAACAAATGCTTCTTGAACAGCAATTGTGTCCCATCCTTTTAGGGGCTGGTTGTCCAAAGTAAAGCAAACAGCAAGTCTGCCCCTGTGGAGCTCGCGCTCCAGGATGCAGTAGGGTTAACGTACTGTTCAGCTGTGATCGCAAAGGCATGTTTGAGGCTATAAGGATGAGTATTTTTTTTTGTAGATAATTATTTTTTATTGAAGGGTAGTTGACACACAGTATTACATTACATTAGTTTCAGGTGTACAACACAGTGATTCAACATTTATATACATGATACTTCTAGATAAAAGCTATCACCACACCAAGTTGTTACAATATTTTGACTATATTCCTTATGCTATACATTACATCCCGGTTACTTATTTATTTTACAATTGGAAGTGTGTATTTTGTTTTTTTTTCTGAGGGCATCTCTCATATTTATTGATCAAATGGTTGTTAACAACAATAAAATTCTGTATAGGGGAGTCAATGCTCAATGCACAATCATTAATCCACCCCAAGCCTAATTTTCGTCAGTCTCCAATTTTTTAAAGCATAATGAACAAGTTTTTACAAGGAGAACAAATTCTTACATAGTGATTAAGTTACATGGTGAACAGTACAAGGGCAGTCATCACAGAAACTTTTGGTTTTGCTCATGCATTATGAACTATAAACAGTCAGCTCAAATATGAATACTCATTTGATTTTTTTTTTGTAGATAATTATTTTTTATTGAAGGGTAGTTGACACAAAGTATTACATTACATTAGTTTCAGGTGTACAACACAGTGATTCAACATTTATATACATGATAATTCTAGGTACCAGCTATCACCATACCAAGTTGTTACAATTTTTTGACTATACTACTTATGCTATACATTACATCCCGGTTACTCATTTATTTTAGAATTGGAAGTGTCTACTTTTTTGTTGTTGTTGTTGTTGTTGTTGTTTGTTTTTTGTGAGGGCATCTCACATATTTATTGATCAAATGGTTGTTAACAACAATAAAATTCTGTAGAGGGGAGTCAATGCTCAATGCACAGTCATTAATCCACCCCAAGCCTAATTTTCGTCAGTCTCCAATCTTCTGAGGCATAACAAACAAGTTCTTACATGGAGAACAAATTCTTACATAATGAATAAGTTACATAGTGAACAGTACAAGGGCAGTCATCACAGAAACTTCCGGTTTTGCTCATGCATTATGAACTATAAAGAGTCAGTTCAAATATGAATACTCATTTGGTTTTTATACTTGATTTATATGTGGATACCACATTTCTCTGTTTATTATTATTATTTTTAATAAAATGCTGAAGTGGTAGGTAGATACAAGAAAAGGGTAGAAAACATAGTTTAGTGTTGTAAGAGAGCAAATGTAGATGATCAGGTGTGTGCCTGTAGACTATGTGTTAATCCAAGCTAGACAAGGGCAATAAAACATCTACGTATGCAGAAGATTTCTCTCAGAACGGAGGGGTGAGGTTCTAAGCCTCACCTCTGTTGATCCCCAATTTCTCACCTGATAACCCCCCTGCAACTGTGCCTGTCTTAGCTTGTTCCGCCCTTGAGGAATCTTACCCGTCTCTGGCTAACCAGTCATCTTCCGGGGCCATACAGGGAAATGTAAAGTTGGTAAGTGAGAGAGAAGCCTTATTGTTTGAAAAGGTTAGCTTTTTACTTCTTTGCATATTTATGCCCTGTGGCTTCTATGGCCAGCATTTGTCTTGAGGTATCTTTACCACTTGGAAGAATTATGATACTCGGTAAATTCGATATGAGGCACAAATTCTATTCAAGGGTTGTAATTAGGAAGGAAGAAGAAAAGCTATAGAAGTAGCAGGCTTCAGAAAACATGGGAAGATTGATTATTTCTTTGACATATCTTCTTGTAGAGTAACTTCAGCATGCATAGGTTTTAAACTACTAATTAAATTGTGCACACACATTAACATACTAGGAGTATAGTTACATAACCAAAGCATACCTGTAATTACCAGCCATCTCCAGTGAAACCAAGAAAACCAGTTAGGCACCTTAGGCATTTGTGAAAACTTATCTATGATATGGTGGATATTGTCCAACTGAACTTGAACAGTCTGAGAGAGATCAGACAAATTAAAACAACCCATTCCTGGGGACTGTTCACATCCCATATGTTCTTTTAACAGTAAATAGTCTGTAGTTGTAAGATTTTGGAGCACTACAATTTGCACTTCTCCTAATTCTTGGTTGAGTTCCAACAGTATAGATCCAGTCAAATTTGTTGTTTTACTGTATGCCCAGGCCAGCTTAGATATCTCCTTCTTCATTCCCATGGCAAGTCCAGGAACTGGTGGGATGAGTGCATCTACAGCTGTAGCAGTGCGTGGATTTTTGTTGGGGTTTTTTGATGATCATCTTCTGGCATGAGTCTTCCAGAGAGTGCTGATGTTGGAAGTTACTTTTCATATTGTATCTTACTTCATTTTCGGGGTAGCCCAATTAGGCTTTGATCCTCTGTATAAACACAAACAGACCCTTTGCCTGCACCTTTATATGCCCTTTATACCCTTGTGTAGAACTCATTGGAAGTCACCACACAGTAACTGCCTTTTTTTTTTTTGGTATCACTAATCTACACTTACATGATGAATATTATGTTTACTAGGCTCTCTCCTATATCAGGTCCACCCTATAAACCCCTTTACAGTCACTGTCCATCAGCATAGCAAAATGTTGTAGAATCACTACTTGCCTTCTCTGTGTTGTACAGCCCTCCCCTTTCTCCCATGCCCCCATGCATGCTAATGTTAATAAGCCCCTTCTTCTTCCCCCCCCTTATCCCTCCCTACCCACCCATCCTCCCCAGTCCCTTTCCCTTTGGTACCTGTTAGTCCATTCTTGAGTTCTGTGATTCTGCTGCTGTTTTGTTCCTTCAGTTTTTCCTTTGTTCTTATATTCCACACATAAGTGAAATCATTTGGTATTTCTCTTTCTCCGCTTGGCTTGTTTCACTGAGCATAATACCCTCCAGCTCCATCCATGTTGCTGCAAATGGTAGGATTTGCCCTTTTCTTATGGCTGAGTAGTATTCCATTGTGTATATGTACCACATCTTCTTTATCCATTAATCTATCGATGGTCATTTAGGTTGCTTCCAATTCTTGGCTATTGTAAATAGTGCTGCGATAAACATAGGGGTGCACTGATCTTCCTCATACTTGATTGCTGCATTCTTAGGGTAAATTCGTAGGAGTGCAATTCCTGGATCAAATGGTAAGTCTGTTTTGAGCATTTTGATGTACCTCCATACTGCTTTCCACAATGGTTGAACTAACTTACATTCCCACCAGCAGTGTAGGAGGGTTCCCCTTTCTCCACAGCCTCGCCAACATTTGTTGCTGTTTGTCTTTTGGATGGCAGCCATCCTTACTGGTGTGAGGTGATACCTCATTGTAGTTTTAATTTGCATTTCTCTGATAATTAGCGATGTGGAGCATCTTTTCATGTGTCTGTTGGCCATCTGTATTTATTTTTTGGAGAACTGTCTGTTCAGTTCCTCTGCCCATTTTTTAATTGGGTTATTTGTTTTTTGTTTGTTGAGGCGTGTGAGCTCCTTATATATTCTGGACGTCAAGCCTTTATCGGATGTGTCATTTTCAAATATATTCTCCCATACTGTAGGGATCCTTCTTGTTCTATTGATGGTGTCTTTTGCTGTACAGAAGCTTTTCAGCTTAATATAGTCCCACTTACTCATTTTTGCTGTTGTTTTTCTTGCCCGGGGAGATATGTTCAAGAAGAGGTCACTCATGTTTATGTCTAAGAGGTTTTTGCCTATGTTTTCTTCCAAGAGTTTAATGGTTTCATGGCTTACATTCAGGTCTTTGATCCATTTTTAGTTTACTTTTGTATATGGGGTTAGACAATGGTCCAGTTTCATTCTCCTACATGTAGTTGTCCAGTTTTGCCGGCACCACCTGTTGAAGAGACTGTCATTTCGCCATTGTATGTCCATGGCTCCTTTATCAAATATTAATTGACCATATATGTCTGGGTTAATGTCTGGATTCTCTAGGCTGTTCCATTGGTCTGTGGCTCTGCTCTTGTGCCAGTACCAAATTGTCTTGATTACTATGGCTTTATAGTAGAGCTTGTAGTTGGGGAGTGAGATCCCCCCTACTTTATTCTTATTTCTCAGGATTGCTTTGGCTATTCGGGGTCTTTGGTGTTTCCATATGAATTTTTGAATTATTTGTTCCAGTTCATTGAAGAATGTTGCTGGTAGTTTCATAGGGATTGCATCAAATCTGTATATTGCTTTGGGCAGGATGGCCATTTTGACGATATTAATTCTTCCTAGCCACGAGCATGGGATGAGTTGACTTCTGTTAGTGTCCCCAATTTCTCTTAAGAGTGACTTGTAGTTTTCAGTGTATAGGTCTTTCACTTCTTTGGTTAGGTTTATTCCTAGGTATTTTATTTTTTTTGATGCAATTGTGAATGGAGTTGATTTCCTGATTTCTCTTTCTGTTGGTTCATTGTTAGTGTATAGGAAAGCCACAGATTTCTGTGTGTTGATTTTGTATCCTGCAACTTTGCTGTATTCCGATATCAGTTCTAGTAGTTTTGGGGTGGAGTCTTTAGGGTTTTTTATGTACAGTATCATGTCATCTGCAAATAGTGACAGTTTAACTTCTTCTTTACCAATCTGGATTCCTTGTATTTCTTTGTTTTGTCTGATTGCCGTGGCTAGGACCTCCAGTACTATGTTAAATAACAGTGGAGAGAGTGGGCATCCCTGTCTAGTTCCCGATCTCAGAGGAAATGCTTTCAGCTTCTCGCTGTTCAATATAATGTTGGCTGTGGGTTTATCATAGATGGCCTTTATTATGTTGAGGTACTTGCCCTCTATTCCCATTTTGCTGAGAGTTTTTATCATGAATGGATGTTGAACTTTGTCAAATGCTTTCTCAGCATCTATGGAGATGATCATGTGGTTTTTGTCTTTCTTTTTGTTGATGAGGTGGATGATGGCGATGGACTTTCGAATGTTGTACCATCCTTGCATCCCTGGGATTAATCCCACTTGATCATGGTGTATAATCCTTTTGATGTATTTTTGAATTCAGTTTGCTAATATTTTGTGGAGTATTTTTGATCTACGTTCATCAGGGATATTGGTCTGTAGTTTTCTTTTTTGGTGGGGTCTTTGCCTGGTTTTGGTATTAGGGTGATGTTAGCTTCATAGAATGAGTTTGGGAGTATCCCCTCCTCCTCTCTTTTTTGGAAAACTTTAAGGAGAATGGGTGTTATGTCTTCCCTGTATGTCTGATAAAATTCCGAGGTAAATCCATCTGGCCCAGGGGTTTTGTTCTTTGGTAGTTTTTTTATTACTGCTTCAATTTCATTGCTGGTAATTGGTCTGTTTAGATTTTCTGTTACTTTCTGGGTCAATCTTGGAAGGTTGTATTTTTCTAGGAAGTTGTCCATTTCTCCTAGGTTTCCCAGCTTGTTAGCATATAGGTTTTCATAGTATTCTCTAATAATTCTTTGTATTTCTGTGGGGTCCGTCGTGATTTTTCCTTTCTCGTTTCTGATACTGTTGATTTGTGTTGACTCTCTTTTCTCCTTAATAAGTCTGGCTGAAGGCTTATCTATTTTGTTTATTTTCTCGAAGAACCAGATTTGGTTTCATTGATTTTTGCTATTGTTTTATTCTTCTCAATTTTATTTCTTCTCTGATCTTTATTATGTCCCTCCTTCTTCTGACCTTAGGCCTCATTTGTTCTTCTTTTTCCATTTTCAATAATTGTGACGTTAGACCATTCATTTGGGCTTGTTCTTCCTTTTTTAAATATGCTTGGATTGCTATATACTTTCCTCTTAGGACTGCTTTTGCTGTGTCCCACAGAACTTGGGACTTTGTGTTGTTGTTGTCATTTGTTTCCATATATTGCTGGATCTCCATTTTGATTTGGTCGCTGATCCAATGATTATTTAGGAGCGTGTTGTTAAGCCTCCATGTGTTTGTGAGCCTCTTTGCTCTCTTTGTACAGTTTATTTCTGGTTTTATGCCTTTGTGGTCTGAAAAGTTGGTTGGTAGGATTTCAATCTTTTGGAATTTACTGAGGCTCTTTTTGTGGCCTAGTATGTGGTCTATTCTGGAGAATGTTCCATGTGCACTTGAGAAGAATGTGTATCCTGTTGCTTTTGGATGTAGAGTTCTATAGATGTCTATTAGGTCCATCTGCTCTACTGTGTTGTTCAGTGCTTCCGTGTCCTTACTTATTTTCTGCCCGGTTGATCTATCCTTTGGGGTGAGTGGTGTGTTGAACTCTCCTAGAATGAATGCATTGCAGTCTATATCCCCCTTTAATTCTGTTAGTATTTGTTTCACATATGCTGGTGCTCCTGTTTTGGGTGCATATATATTTAGATTGGTTATATCCTCTTGTTGGACTGAGCCCTTTATTATTATGTAGTGTCCTTCTTTATCTCTTGTTACTTTCTTTGTTTTGAAGTCTATTTTGTCTGATATTAGTACTGTAACCCTTGCTTTCTTCTCACTGTTTGTTTGCCTGAAATATGTTTTTCCATCCCTTGACTTTTAGTCTGTACATATCTTTGGGTTTGAGGTGAGTTTCTTGTAAGCAGCATATAGATGGGTCTTACTTTTTTATCCATTCTATTACTCTGTGTCTTTTGATTGGTGCATTCAGCCCATTAACATTTAGGGTGACTATTGAAAGATATGTACTTATTGCCATTGCATGCTTTAAATTCGTGGTTACCAAAGGTTCAAGATTAGCCTCTTTAGTATTTTACTGCCTTACTTAGCTCGCTTATTGAGCTGTTATATACACTGTCTGGAGATTCTTTTCTTCTCTCCCTTCTTATTCCTCCTCCTCCATTCTTCATATGTTGGGTGTTTTGTTCTGTGCTCTTTCTAGGAGTGCTCCCATCCAGAGCAGTCCCTGTAAGATGTCCTGTAGAGGTGGTTTGTGGGAAGCAAATTCCCTCAGCTTTTGTTTGTCTGGAAATTGTTTCATCCCACCATCATATTTCAATGATAGTCGTGCTGAATACAGTATCCTTGGTTCAAGGCCCTTTTGTTTCATTGCATTAAATATATCATGCCATTGTCTTCTGGCCTGTAGGGTTTCTGTCAAGAAGTCTGACATTAGCCTGATGGGTTTTCCTTTATAGGTGACCTTTTTCTCTCTAGCTGCCTTTAACACTCTTTCCTTGTCCTTGATCTTTGCCATTGTAATTATTATGTGTCTTGGTGTTGTCCTCCTTGGATCCTTTCTGTTGGGGGTTCTGTGTATTTCCGTGGTCTGTTCGATTATTTCCTCACCCAGTTTGGGGAAGTTTTCAGCAATTATTTCTTCCAAGATACTTTCCATCTCTTTTCCTCTCTCTTTTTCTTCTGGGACCCCTATAATATGGATATTGTTCCTTTTGGATTGGTCACACAGTTCTCTTAATATTGTTTCATTCCTGGAGATCCTTTTATCTCTCTCTATGTCAGCTTCTATGCGTTCCTGTTCTCTGGTTTCAGTTCCATCAATGGCCTCTTGCATCCTATCCATTCTGCTTATAAACCCTTCCAGAGTTTGTTTCATTTCTGCAATCTCCTTTCTGGCATCTGTGATCTCCCTCCAGACTTCATCCCATTTCTCTTGCGTATTTCACTGCATCTGTTAGCATGTTTATGATTCTTATTTTGAATTCTTTTTCAGGAAGACTGGTTAGGTCTGTCTCCTTCTCTGGTGGTCTCTGTGATCTTTGTCTGCCTGTAGCTTTGCCTTTTCATGGTGATAGGAATAGTTTGCAGAGCTGGGACGAGTGTCGGCTGGAAGAACTTTCCTTCTTGTTGGTTTATGGCCCTCCTGTCCTGGGGGAACAGCGACCTCTAGTGGCTTGTGCTGGGTAGCTGTGCAGACAGGGCTTCTGCTTCCTGCCCGGCTGCTCTGGAGTTTATCTCTGCTGTTGCTGTGGGTATGGCCTGGCTCGGGCTGCGACTCCAAATTGGTGGAGTCAAATTGGAGTGGGAGCGGCTGGGAAGCTATTTTTCTCCGTAAGGGGCCTCCCTGCTCCCTGCAGCCCAGGGGATTAGGGTGCCCAGAGATCCCCGGATTCCCTACCTCTGGATTAAGTCTCCCACCCTGCCCCTTTAAGACTTCCAAAAAGCACCCACCAAAACAAAACATCGACACCCCCCCAAAAAAAATTTTTTTTTATTAAAAATAAATAAATAAATAAATAAAAAATGGCCACTCATTTTTCTTTATTCTGTGGTGCCAGCCTCAGGCATCTGCTCACCAGTCTTGCTGCCCTGTTTCCCTAGTATTGGGGTCCCTATCCCTTTAAGACTTTCAAAAAGCGCTCGCCAAAACAAAACAGCAAAGAAAAAAAAATGGCTGCTCGCTTTTCTTTTGTCCTCCGGCGCCAGACCTCCAGTACTCGCTCACTGTTCTTGCTGCCCTTTTTCCCTAGTATCCAGGGCCCCGCGCACGCACTGTGTCTGCACTCTGGCCCGGATGGCTGTGGCTGGGTGTTCAGCAGTCCTGGGCTCCGTCTCCCTCCCGCTCTGCCTACTCTTCTCCCGCCGGGAGCTGTGGGGAGGGGCGCTCGGCTCCCGCGGGGCCGGGGCTTGTATCTTACCCCCTTCGCGAGGCGCTGGGTTCTCTCAGGTGCGGATGTGGTCTAGATGTTGTCCTATGTCCTCTTGTCTTTATTCTAGGAAGAGTTGTCTTTGTCATATTTTCATAGATATATGTGGTTTTGGGAGGAGATTTCTGCTGCTCTACTCATGCCGCCATCTTGGCTCCCTGAGGGATGAGTATTTTTTACCACGTTATTTTAATCCTTGTTCACACTGAAGTTGAGGAATTTGCTAAAATCAGCATCATCACTTAAAGGTCAATATGTTATATTTCTTTACCATATGTCACAGCAGTAAAAATGTTCTTTAAAGGTTGATACAGGTCCACGTTTTTCTTCAGTGAACTTTTCCTGGTTTCTGTCATTAATTTTATGAAGACATCAGCCTATTTTCACCAATTATCAACTCATTTTCTTCTCATTAAGATTTGCACTCATTACATTCACTTATGGAGAACTCTTGGGTCTTAGCCACCATTAATTTCAATCTGTATTGTGAAAATTATTTCATGAGCAAAAACTATCATAGGTGATTCCCAAATGGATTTAATAGTTTTGCTTTATGATGGAGCCTAGGAATACTTCTTGATGAACCAAATTGTGAATTCTTTACTTTGTTGCAATAGACATGTTGGGTTTTCATTTTATTTCTGACTTAAAAAGAAACATCTGATTATGCTCAGTGAAATAAGCCAGGCGGAGAAAGACAAATACCAAATGATTTCCCTCATTTGTGGAGTATAACAATGAAGCAAAACTGAAGGAACAAAATAGCAGCAGACTCAGAGACCCCAAGAATGAACTAGTGGTTACCAAAGGGGAGGGGTGTGGGAGGGCAGGTGGGGAGGGAGGGAGAGGGGGACTGAGGGGTATTATGTTTAGTACACATGGTGTGGGGGATCACAGGGAGAACAGTATATCACAGAGAAGGCACATAGTGAATCTGTGGCATCTTGCTGCACTGATGGACAGTGACTGCATTGGGGTATGGGTGGGGACTTGATAATATGGGTAACTGTACTAACCACATTGTTTTTCCATGTGAAACCTTCATAAGAGTGTGTATCAATCATACCTTAATAAAAAATTAGAAAAATAAAAAATAAAAAATAATAATATGGCTTGTGATGAAACGTGGCCCACACGACTCCTTTCCTAGGCTTTCTCACTGAGGGGAATAGATACGTATGCATATGCACATGCGCGCCCGCACACACACACACACACACACACACACACACACACACACACACACATGCATTTTATAGCAAAGTGTTATTGTGCTCAGAAAACGTACATAAGCTCTTGGGAAAGGAACCGAAGCAAAAAAGCAGGGACCAGGACAGAGAGTCGGCAACCTCGGCAACGCACCGTCTCCCTCCACCTCTTTCATGAACTCACAGGGCTGACTTCAGCAAGTCAGTTAACCTTCCTCTGCTCCACTCCCCGACCTTCTAGGTTGGAAAGAACAACACTGACCCGGCTCAGAGGGGTGCCAGGGGATTAACGTACATCTTCAAAGGGCTTGACATCATTAGAGCACCATGCAGAGGCTACATGTTCTCATCTTTATTAAAGGCTGGATGACTATTCATGGGTGCTGCCCTCACTGCCACCTTCCCATGCCTCCCTGGACTCTGCTCAGTTGTTGGGGGGAGGCTTCTTGAATGTGCAAAGTGAAAACGTCCCGGGCTTCAACAATTCTTTGCAAATGGCACGGGTTTGGTGCAATACTGAGGTCAGGACACCTCAGTAGTGCGTATTTACTGTAGAAATGTTAGACAGCAGGGATGGCATTTGGGTGTGATGCCAAATCGAACTTTTGAGGTGGTGGGGGTGTTGGGAGAAGGAGCTGACATCTAGCGAGTGCCACTCATCTTGCCCGGCATCACGAGGACTGGTATTTGGTCTGTTGAAAAGTCAGCTGAAGTGGGGAATCACACAAAGCCATATACTTAGACAAACATTTTTGCTTTCGTTTAAAACATGGATCTTTGCATTTCTTTGCTCATCTATCGATTTAAGGCTGCAGCCACTTCTTCAAGGATGGTGCCTGACCCATGTTCCGAATCGCTATTCTTGCATAAACCACATCTGTTATTCATCGTCTAAGAGTTCCAGTTTAGGATCCTTTAAAGTGGCTCAAAGACTTAAAGGCATGTGGGAGCAGCTGAGCCCAGAGTCGCTTTAGATTTTTGCTATTACCCCCAATCCGTTTAGAGATGCCTCCCATGCATGTAATCTGATAGTAATTTATTTTAACAACTTGCCTTTATGGAGACTTTCCAAAACATTCAAGTTATTTTTCATAGAACAATAATGGTCTTTCTTTTTTGCACTCATATTTCGTGGATTTAAGTAATACATAGTCAAATTCCATAATGGCAATATGGAGTACAATTAGCAACCAGGTCTGACGATAGGCACACTTGATTTTGAGCCGTCTCTGTCTTTGTTGGTGAGGGTAGAAGTACAGGGAAATGCAGGGATGGGAATGAGGGCTGTGGGCTGCCTCTGGCCTCGGCCAGATGGTTTGGTCCAGAAGAGAGGGAGATGGTTAAACCGGTAAGTTATTTAAGTTTTACTTAGTCGACTCATCTAATCCTTATGCTAACCCCGTGAGTTTGCTACTATCACCACTATTGTCTAGGTGCACTATTTGAAATCCAGAAAGGGTGGGTATTTTACAAAAGTCACACAGCTAGTGAGGAGCAGACCCAGCATTTCAATCCATTCCTGTTTTGTCTATGTGGGGTCTCACTGAGGATTAACTTTCCTCAGGAACTGGCTTTCCACCTGTTTTACTGAGTAACATGTTAACAGTCACATACAATAAAAGCCATATTGCCTTCCTTTTTTTTCTTAAATCTGATTAAATTTGGCTTTCATCATCTCCCACTCAGGGTGGCAGGAATTCCAATCTCAATCATATTTGGACTCTTCAGCCTTGGGTTTTTAAAAGCATCTAAGGGTTTACATATTTGCATAGAAAGCTGAGCAGAGGCCTCTTCCTTCAGCTGTGGCGATTATTCTTTCTGAATTGGTGGCTCTCGGTGTCCGGCCTAGACCAGCAGCATGGACATCACCTGGGAATTCATCAGAAATTCCAATTCTCAGGCTCCGTCTTCCCAGTGTATTGCATCAGGAGCTCTGGGTCTGGCAATCTGTGTTTGACAAACCCTTCAGGGATTCTGATACATACAGATGTGTTCTTATATCATATGTCATGATACCATTTGAGACCACTTCCTTTATATGATCGACTGATTCGCTCATTCAACAAATACTTTTGCGTGTCTGCTATGTGTCAGGGGCTGGTAATGAGATGACGGATGAAGAGAAGGCACCTGCCCGCCTGGACCCTGCATTTTGGTGATGTGGCTGGTTCTCCACCATTGCCCAGGTCCTGTTGCTCTAGGCAGGCTCAGATGCGCCCCCCTGCCTGCAGGCCCAGCGAGCAGGCCGACCTCGACTGGCCGCTCCAGCAGTTTCCCTCTTCCAAGCAAGGCACTGCTCTGGCACTCAGGGAACAGCCAAACTTATGCCCTTCACAGTATCAGCAAGAGGTACCACCCGCACCCTTCTGCCTGGATTGTTCCCTTTATTTTATTTTAATTATTTATATATTGTAGTAAAATAAAAACATGAAATTTACCATCCTCACCATTTGTAAGTGGACAATTAAATGGCATTAAGTACATTCACCATGTTTTTGTAACACCACCATTTATCTCTAGAAAGTGTTTATCATCTCAAATAGAAAATCTGTACCCATCAAACAGTAACTGTCCATCTCCACTGCCTACACCCCAGGGAACTTCTACTCTGCTTTCTGTCTCTATGAATCTACTGCTTCTATGTATCTCATGTAAGTGGAATAATTGTTCCTCATGTAAGTGGAACTACATTTATTCTTTTGTGTCTGGCTAGTTTCACCAGCATAATGTCTTCAAGTTCCATCCATGCTATGGCATGTGCCATTTCATTTGTTTGTATGCCTAGACAATATTCATTGTGTGGTTATGCCACATTTTTTTAATCCATACGTCTGTTGTGATGGACATTTAGATTGTTTCTACCTTCTGGGTATTGTGAATAATGCTGCCATGAAAATTTGTGTAAAGTATCTGTTTGAGTATCTGCTTTCGATTCTTTTGGACATATAGGAATTGAATGCTGAATAATATGGTAATTGTATGTTAAACTTTTTAAGATACCACCAAATTTCCCTCCACAGTGGCTGTACCACGTTATATTGCCACCAGCAGTGCACAGGGGTCCCAATTTCTTCACATCCTCCTCAACACTTGTTATTTTCCAATTTTTCATAATAGCTGTTCTAATAAGTGTGAAGTGATATCTCTTTGTGGTTTTGATTTGCATTTCTCTAATGACTAAGGATGGTGACATCTTTTTATATGTTTATTGGCCATTTGTATATCTGTTTTGTAGAAATGTCTATCCATATCCTTTGCCCATGTTTGAATTGGGGTTATTTTTTGTTCCTGTTTTTATTGCATTTTAGAAGTTCCTCATATATTCTGTCTGCCATTGACTTATCAGGTACATGATTTACAAATATTTTCTCCCAGTCGGTGCATTGTTCTATCACTGTTGATAGCATCCTTTGATACACAAAATTAAAAAATTTTGATGAAGTCTGATTTTTATCAATATTTTCCTTTGTTGCTTATGCTTTTAGAGTCATATTCAAGAAATCATTGCCAAATCCAATGTCCTGAGGCTTTCCATCTATGTTTTCTTATAAGAGTTTTACAATTTAACTCTTACATTAAGGTCTTTGATCCATTTATCCATTTCAGTTAGTTTTTGTATATAGCATAAGGTATGGGTTCAACTTCATCCTTTGGCATGTGGTATCCAATTTTCCCAGCATGATTTTTTGAAAACTGTACTTTCTCCATTGAATAATTGTGAGAGTTTATGCATGTGAGAGTTTATTTTTGGGCTCTCTGTTCTAGTCCATGGTTCTCTGCATCTGTCCTTACGCCAATGCCATTCTGTTTTGATTACTATGGATTTGTGCTAAGTTTTGAAATCAAGAAATGTGAGTCCTCCAGTTTGGTTTTCCTTTTTAAGATTGATTTGGCTAGTCGGTGTTTTCTGAGATTCCACACAAACTTTGGGATGGGTTATCTGTTTCTGCAAACACCACTGGATGTCTGACAGGGATCACACTGACTCTGCAGGACACTTCAGGTCGTTTGTCATGTTAGCAGTACTGAGGCTTCTGATCTATGACCACAGGATGTCTTTCCACTTATTTATGTTTTTAAAATGTCTTTTGGTAATGCTTTATAGTTTTCAGTGTACAAGTCTTTTGCCTTCTTGGTTAAATTCATTCCTAATAAATTTTTTTTGATGATATTATGGGTGGGATTGTTTCTTAGTTTCCTTTTTGAGTTGCCCACTGCTAATAACTAATTTTTGAGTGTTGATTCTGTATTTTGAAATGTCGATGGATTCGTTTATTAGCTCTAATAGTTGTGTGTGTGTGTGTGTGTAATCTTTGGGGTTTTTTACATGTGAAATCACATCATCTGTGAACAGAGATAATTTTACTTCTTTCTTTCAATCCCTCTCTTCTTTCTGGTCTCTGTTCAAAAATCTCTGTGATAGAGGATCTTTCCTCACCTTTCTATAAGATAGAAACACATGCCACCCCCACCCACAAGCCCCCTTCTACCCTTGCCCTGTACAATTCTCCACCGAGCTCACCATCTGCAATGCTGTGTGTATTTGTTTAGTTACCGGTCTCCCGCCGTTGTAATGAAAGCTCCATGAAGGCCCATCTGTTTGTCTTATTTAACAGTGTAATTGCCAGTGTCTTGAACAGCACATGACATGCAGGTCAAGCTCAGTAAATCAATAAGTAAATCCATTATCCTCCGTTCACTTCTCTTAAGATGTTTCTGCTGCTGTTTCTGCTGTCCTTATTGCTGATGGCCTGTAAAGGATTTGTAGCTACCTGTGAACAAGTAGTTTGGTTTCTTTACTTTTTCTTTCTCTTACACACTGTATGTATACTTCCTACCATTTACCTTCTTGTTTATTCTCTCTTTGCTCCTCTCATTTAAGTGAAGACGTGCCGTTCCTTTTTATATACAGGAAATGTCTGGCTTCCTGGCAATAATGCCAAGAATATAATTCCAAATGGAAACAACTCTTACTTCTCCACAATGTTCCGATTCTTGAGAACAAGAACTGGAGTGTTTCCTTTTGCAAAATGTACGTGTGAATGTGGCACAGGACCACACCGGCCATCCACGGGAGATTGTCACTGCCTGCTCTTCTTGGCAGAAATTCCCTCTTCACACCTTCAACACGCCACTACTCACACTCTCCATCTTCTTTCCAGGACAGCACATGCTCAGATCACACCTACTGGGATGGCTACTATAAAAAAGAACACATAGAAAATAACAAATGTTGGCAAGGATGTGGAGAAACTGGAACTCTTATGCACTGTTGGTGGGAATGTGAAGAAAACGGGCATGGAGTGAGATTTGTATATACACACATTCGCAGAAACATATTCGCAGTAGCCGAAAGGTGTAAACAACATCAGATATCCGTCGATAGAGGAAAGAATGAGCAAAATGTGGCATACATACACAATGGAATATTATCCAGCCTCAAAAAATAGGGAGCTGCCGACCGTGTCACAACACGGGTGACCCTTGGAGACGTTGCGCTAAGTGAGGTAATCCAGCCACAAAAGGACATGCGCTGCGTGATGCCATGGGTAGGAGGCACTCAGAATGTACAAATTCATAGCGGCAGAAAGTAGAATGGTGGCTGCTGAATGCTAGCAGGAGGGGGAATAAAGACTTGTTTCATGGGTGTACAATTTCAGCTTTGCAAGGTGAAGAGCTCTGGAGATTGGTTTCACAGCTATGTGCGTCTCTGTGACATGACTGAATTGTACACTTAAAACCAGTTCAGATGGCAAATTTTGTGTTATGTGTATTTTACTACAATTAAAAACAGGACTCACAGACTAATCAGTGTGGAAATATACTGAAAGATGTAACAGGGGAAAGGGGATTCACAAAATCTTACTGCATGTCTTTTAAAAATTCTAGGCCAAGTTTATATATAATATTTGAGCATTGGGCAGGTGATCAGCTTTGCTAACAAATGACTGAGTGCATCTAAAATAAGAGAGCTTAAAAATCTGCTAAGTACCTATTTTATTACCAGAAGTGAATCAAAATGATAAAACTCCATTTGGCAATCTTCTGAGGCAATAGGTATCTAATACACATCACCATTATACTAGACTTTTACTATGATTCCATTGTACATTGGTACCTTTTTTTCCACTGGAGAAGGCTGTGGCAGCATGTAATAAGATCTTTAAAAATGTATGGGTGTAGCAGACATATGTTGTTTCCTACCCAGACCCTGTGTTCCCTCTTTCTGATAACAATAATCCAGATCTTCTTTAGGGACCACATCTTCCTCATTTCCACCATTTGATGGGCCACTTACCCAGCCACACCTCCATTCAGGCTATAATTGCATGTTACCCCCCTGGCCGGGTGATTGGTTCACAGATGGCACAGAACTCTCTTGGAGCTGATGAGGCGAATACAGAACTTTGCTGGGGCTTGTGAGGAAGGTCCATTTTCTTCAGCTGATTCTGGGAAGGTGTGGGGCTCAGGGCTGCTGCAGCCAGCACAGTTCCCTGGGGAGCGTCATACGGAGAGTGGCATCAACTCTCAGGGACAGGCAAAGCAAAGCTGTGAAGGCAATGGCTGATGGCGTCCTCGGAGATTCTGGACTGAGGAGCCTGCGGGCAGCTGTGCTGTCGGCCTCTCAGCTGTGTGAGCCAATGAGACCTCTTTTGTGTAAAACCGGTCTGAATTGCATGTGGTCACCTACAGTGGAAGGAAAACCCATATAATGCAATACATGCCAACATCATGAAAAGCCATTGAAATTGAAAGATATGTGTAAAATTGAAAAATTTGTATCCATGGTAATACTCAGTCTTATTTTGTTAAACACTAGGGACTCAGTGGGACATCAACGTGAAAGTTTGATGTCTGCCCCATCGCTGTGCTCTGCTGAGTGCCCCCCACCGCCCCCGTACATCAGCAGCATTCAGAGCCAACCCCACAGGCCTCCAGCCGCTTGCGGTATCAAGCCGCAGGCTTTGCTCTGACCTCAGTCTGAGCTGGTCCCTCTCCCCCCTGGGCAAAGCCCAGAGGCCCTGCGCTGGAGGGGGATGTGGCTGCTCCCCACTGCCTTCTTACCACAGCAACTTAAAGGAGGGTGTGTTTGGAGGACTGATTTTGGGGCGATTACTCTCTCAACTCCAGACATCTTGCAGTCCCCGAGGTGCTGGGGCTGGAGGAGGAAGCGGGGTGGACCTCATGATCCTGACCCGGGAGCGGCCTTTCTTGGCAGGTGGCTGCTGCTCATCATCTTGGCTTCTACCCGCTTGTCTCCTCTGCCCCGGGCCTCCCTGCCTGCAAAGCCACAGGGGCTATGTTGCCTCATCTAGGAGCTGCCTTGGGAGCTGGGAGAGGAGGGTAAGAATACCCCCTGGATCATTGTTAGGGGCCTGTCTTTGCTCTCTGCCTTCAGCTATTGCTATAAACGTTTTGCCTCCGGAATTTGCAGAGGAGCAGAAAGTGCTTCTATCAAACTCGAAGATGCTGCCCAGCTCCCAGGGATGGAGATCAAGGTCCCTCAGCAACTGTCTGGTCACTCTCCATTCTGGTGGCTGCATCACTGTGGGCCTTACCTCTACCAATTTTCTCTCTGCCTGTTTTATCAATTACTGAGAGCGAAGGAATCTTCACCTGTAGTTGATGTGTCCATTTCTCCTGTCATTTGTATCAGTTCTGCTATACGTTTTTTGAAGCTTTGTGTTTAGGTGCTTATGTATTAAGAATTGTTATGTCTTCCTAATGAATTGACTCCCTTGATTGATATAACATTTCTCTTTATTCTTGGTAGTATTTCTTGTTCTGAGATCTACTTTTCTAATATTAATATAGCTATTCAGTTTTTGGGGGGTTAGTGTTTGTATGGCTTATCTTTTCCTATTCTTTAACTTTTAATCTACTTATGTCTTTGTATATATGTGAATATCTTGTAGACTACATATAATTCACTTTTGATATTTAAATCTAGTGTGGCAATATTTGCTTGATAGTGTTTAGAGTCTGTGATATAATTTTTGATATGGTTGGAATTAAGTCTACTGTGTTGCTATTTGTTTTCTTTTTATCCCATATTGTTCTTTTTCTGCTTTATCTTTAGAGTAATTGGTTATATTTTAGGATTCTATTTTATCTCCGCTACTGGCATATTAGCTATTCCTCTGTTTTCTTTTAAATTGTTGCTTAAGTCTTAAAATGTGCATTTTTCACTTACCACAATTTACTTTTAAGAAATATGTTTCTTCAAATATGGTATAAGAAAATAACGTGTACTTCCCACTTCCTATCCTTTATGCTATTGTTTTAACAGATTTCACTTTTGCATATTCTCATAATTCATTGTTATTATTTGACTTTAAATAGTCAATTATCTTTTAAGAAAACTAAAAATAAGGAAAATGAAAGCAGTTGTATAGTTTTCTATTTCTTTTAAATGGTAGAAGGTGATTTTGGACTCATATTCTCATGCCTATAAGATGGGATTCTCTTGGTGAGAACTAAAGAAGGCTACAGAGATATGATGTGTTAAGTTCATAGGACTTGGGGAGTGTGGGATAAAGCAAAATTACAGCAATGTATTTAATAGTATGAGCCTGTATGTGCGAGGCAGGTGGGGAAACTCTGCCAATGTAGAAAAAGCCTTCTAGAGAAAGAGAATCGCTGAGGTGAGGCTTAGCAGCCAGAACTCTAAGTAGGAGAGGCTGGGTCAGTGGCTCACAGACTAATGCAGGAGGAAGCATTTGGGGGTTTGTTAAAAGGGCAGATTCTGGGCCTCCGACAAGAGATCTTCATTCAGAAGCTCTACAGTGGGACCTTACTTGTTTTTTTTAACAGCCATCCTTTGAACAGAGGATTCTGGTGCAGGTGGTCTGTGGACCATTCTTGGAGAAGCACCAGTTAAGGATCCCAGTCGGGGTGCCCTGATGTGAACCTATATAATTCCACCTCAGGCACATGGGCAGGGCTTTCTACATGCATAAAAGACTAGAAAAGCAGAAGAACGGGGCCCTCCACATGTGTAAGAGGAACAAGGGGCCAATGAGAAAGCAGCTGGCTTTTAGAACCAGAGGACGATCAAGGGATGAAGAAAGTGTGGGCAGAAGTGATAGGGCATTGGGTCCAAGAACTGCTCTGCCCCGGCAGGCTGCCCACACTGTGTACAGAAGGCGCACCTCAGGGCCAGGTGGCCGACGGCCTCCAGAAGACAGACGTTCACACGCAGGGGCAAGAGCAGCCCGGAAGGAACGCAGCTGGAGTCAAGGCAGAACGAAGACCTTGTTTTGCTGGTGAACATGCTAGAAGCTACAAACCCTGATTTGGATGAAATCTTTGCCTCTCCTCTGTGATCTTTAATGAAAAGATCTGCAGTATTTTTTATGAAACATGCATCTCCATCTCAGTAAGCTCTCCAGAGGTACAATTTAAGCTTTGTACTCATTCTTGCTGGGTTGTTACATTGGCCAAACTGCCCAGTGCTGTTTAAAGAGCCCAGTAGAAGCAGAGAGCAGGGCTGATCTGATCTCTTCATCACGGTTCCTAAAAGCCCTCTCTCAGCAAGAATTCAGGAATTCAGGTTAACTAGTGCTTCTCTGAATCCCTTATTAATTTTCTCTTGATGTATCACCAGTTAGAAGTCGATTTTTTCTGCCTTCTGTCCAAAACCCACTAACCACCAGTAGTGCTTGGAGCAAAGAGAGAAGCCTTTCAACTACAGATAAAGGAACTACCCAAGAGGAGTTCTTGGGAACAAAGAACACATCCTTGGGCAAGAGTGACAGCTGCATGGCCTCCTTCCAGTAGGACATGCTCTGGATCTGTGGCCAAGAAGGGAGCACTAGGAATTCATGTTATTTAATGATACTAAGGAAGATGAGAATGGAGGCAAAACAATGGGGAAATGGCTTCCTGGCTAATTTTATGATGGGTGATTGGGGACAGCTCACGATGCCAGGAAGTAACCCTGTTCAGAGGAACTGGCATAAAAGAAAGAAAATGTCATATCAATGGAGAACCAACCAGCTGTGTGTGGAGTCCAAGACTGCAACATCACAGGACTTTGCAGCAATCACAGTTGCAAATTGTCAATCAAAGTTCTATGGTTCATGTTCTTAGAAGAAGAGCTGCAGAAGTCTTATTCTTGGACAGGGTTGATGAATTAAGGAGGAGACTTTATTAACTGAAAAATAAAGAGACGCCTTCACTTTGTGGAGAAGAAAAATTATTTTCAGCTAATGTATACACATTGAGTATTCAGAGACTATTTTTCTTCTATGAATTGTAGCATTTTCCAGATGATTTTTGTCCAATAGTCACCCTTTGGGGTGTTACATAGGAAAGGAATTTTGTAGTCAAATTCTGGGGAAATATTGCCTTCTATACCTTCCTTATGGATATATACAGTAGGCTGTTTGACTAAGAAAAGGAGAAATACAAAAAAAAATACATGTTTGCTTATATTTTTTTAAAAGATGGAAAGATAAAGCATTAACAATGGTTAACTATAGGGTAGAACATAGATAGAAATTAGACTTATTTGGATATACCTTATTTTGTATATTTAACATTGGAATCATGTAAATATTATCAAGAATTGTAAAACAAAGCTAAATAAATGAAAAAAAAGCAATCACTAAAAATTGAAAGTAAAATGAAGTAAATTAATCTGTTCCAATGTAGGACATAATTTTAAAAAAGAAATTAAACTATTCCAATTGACTTTAAAACAATAATTTAACTGTGCATCCTCTGTAGAGATATACCCTAAGAATATGAGCCACACTAAACCAAACCAAAACACCCAATCATATAAGAAAACCTCCAAGAACAAAACTGTTTTCAGTAATCATATCACTGATGGTAGTGTTAATATTGTTATTTGGAGACTTTTCTGCATGTTCTTACAGAAAAAGAAATTATGCTGATGGTGTAGAGAATTGAGATATTTGACATGGTTGAAAGGAAATACCAATGTAAAATTGATGAGATTCTGTAAAAGCCCTTTAGCCCTGAATTTGAATTGAAAATATCAATATAAACACATAATGTATTTTCTTTTCAACAAAACACATTTCTGAGATCCATCAACCAAAAATGCCTAGAAACAATGACCAACCCCAGGAGCAGTAAGCACCCCCACAATCTAGATTATGTTCTCTAAATATCACCTATCACTAAAAGGAACCAGGTCTTTTTGGAGAAGTGGTCACTTCTGGGTCTGGGGCACACATGAACCTGGAAATTTTATCGTACTAGAAAAAAGAAGCAATTAAATACCTCAAGAATTATGTCAAAGGAATGAAGTCCTAACCTGAACAAGTTCTCAGTGACCAAAGATGAGGCAATTTCAGCATCAGTAGGGATAATAATTGCAATGTTTAAATCTATAGATTCATACTGATACCAAAAAGAGGCAAACTTCACTGGATAGATATCTCCAGTTACCTGTCAGTCCAGGGAGCCATCTCATTATTTTGAAAACAAGCAACATAAAGAAAAGGATCAGAGATCTATTTTGCTTTTCTTATATGATCTGTATCTCAGAGTAACCAAAAAGAAATTTTCTCTTTAAAGGAATTTAAGAATAAATAGCAAACTTAAGATATCAACAGGCCATGACTATCAGTGGCTAAGGACATCACAGACACATCATGTACCATCAGACATCATATACCTCTTAAAGCAGTCCTGCCAAAAAAGAAAAAAATTAACCTAAATTTGGTGAAATCTCTAGATCTCATACTGATATACAAGAAATACAAGGGACAGAGGAACATGCAAAATGATACTACAAAGATATAATCAACAAAACCCAGACTAGGAAAACATTACAGGACAAACAAATCCTGGTTCTTCAACAAATATTTTAAGGGAAAAAGAAGAGCTGAAGAATAAATTGTAGGTTATAGAGACTTGGAAAGCATAACAAGCAATTGGAATATTTGGGCCTTATTTTGATTCTGAATTCAATTATATACAAGATTGTAACACAATCAGGCAAAAGCAAACACTGACTAGATTTGACAGTATTATAAAGAATTATTAACATTTTTCAGTCTGATGATAGTAGAGCCCTTTATTTACTTTTTTTAGTATTAAAGATAAAAGTTGGATATTAAAGAAAAAAGTTTGTTGATTTTAGAGTAGGTGTTGGCAAAGTATGGCCTTGGGGCCAAATCTGGCCCAGAGCCTGCTGTATAAATAAAGTTTGGAACACAGCTATCCCTGTTAGTGTACATAACATTGATGGCACTTTTACACAACAAAGGCAGATTTAGGTAGCTATGACAAGGAACTCCTCTGGCCCTCTGTCAACCACCCCTGTAGTAGAGACACCCACTGATAGATTTGCAGGTAAATGATGTGTTGCCTTCAAAATATTCCGGAGACCCAAGCATGGGTGGTGATATAGATGAATCAGGATTGATTGCGTTGAATTTCAGTTCACGATTTTGGTTCATCACACTATTCTCTCTACCTTATATATCTTTGAAATTTTTCATAATAAAATTGTGGGGAAAATGGAACTTTCTGATCAGGATTCCTGCCTGGCCTTAAGAGTGCCCATTGTGTAAATAATAAGAGCCTATTTGCACATTTATGGGATGTTTACCGGTGACAGAGCTGCTGGTCCATCTCCAGAGCACCAGTCCAGGGGAGGGGGGAGGAGTAACACCACTCTCTCCTCCCATCAGTTCCTGGTATGTAATTGGTGGGGCTCCCACCTGTCACCAGAGATCCACCCACAGAGTTCCTGCCTGAGGGTGGGAGCAAGGAGCTTGGAGGGGGAGAAGGGGGAGAGGCTGGGACCCACTGCCTAGAGGACTGGGCCCCTGCTGGGGGCAGAGCCTGTAGCCAGCCTGGGGAGCACAGCGGAACTAGCTACAGGGAGCTGCCTGTGACCGTTGTGAGAGTAAGCGGTAACCCCCTTCACCCCTTTTTGCCTTTGCCCTTCTTCTTTCTCACCAAATTCATGGAGAACCTGCCCTTGGTGGGAAACCCCCTCCTCTGGAAGCTACAAAATATTTTTAGAATAAGATAAATCTGTACTTAATGACATTGGAATATTTTCCTGATATATTGTGAAATGAATAAAGTAAGGTGTAAAATGCTATGCTATGATTGCATTTGATTTTAAAAATGTTATATTATATGTATGTATATGCCCAAAAATGTGAAATAATACAGACAAACCTGTTAGAAGGAGCAGAAATGGGTGGAGTGGAAAATAGGTTGCTTTTTTTTTCTCATGTACTTATTTCATATACTTCTGTTTTGTTTGATTTTTCTCAACAGGTCTTTTATGGTAATTTATAAAAAGTTACACACTGTGTGACAAGTTCTCCATGTTCCCGATTAAACTCTAAATACAACTGGCGACCAGCTCTTGATAAAAGGTTTCCCAAAGGCATTTTCATGTATATTTACCTGTAATGGGGGGAAGGGGTGGGTGCTTATTCCTACCTTTTCAAAGTGGAATTTCACCTCAAATTTTCTACTGTACAAAGGCCTTTAAAGGCAGTGGTGATATTATCAATTTTATCCCAATAACACCAAGTACAATGCAGTGTAAAGAGAAATAAGTTCTGTGAACATCAGGGTGTTAGATCCCCAGAGAACAACTTTTCCCACAAGCTCTGGAATTCAGACAGCTTCCCCAGAAGAGAAGGAGCTGTCATAGGGCGAGGCAGCCACCCTACCGGATACCCAGTTGTCTCCAGACAGCACCTTACTAGGAACAGCAGTGGAGGTCATGACTTCCAGGCAGCAGGACATTTCCAGAGACAGGAAAACATAAGCTGAACCCAGCCAAGGTCAGGAGAGAAGACCCTCAGCCCCTCCCTTCTCCAGACTTGGAGGGAGAAGGCTGGAGTTTCCAGGAGAGAATGCCTCTCTCAGGGGCATTTATCTGGCTTGACAGGATTTTTTCAGACCCTGGTGGTGTTTCAATTCTAAAGTAGCTGGAATAATCTAGAAAGATAATCTAGAAAAAAGGGACCTGGAATAATCTAGAAGTCCAACTGCCTGGGACATTTTGGTGAGAAGGTCCAGCACAAGTTATTGTATTGACACCTTTTCCTGCTTCAGTTCTGCATGTTCCCAAATTTCATCTTTGATTGTTGGGAACTTAATTAAAATATCTTGGCACCAGTTCCGTGGAGGCAAATGCTGTCTTGGTTTCTTAAAACATTCCTCTACAAATCCCTTCATGTTTGTAGGCAGAGTCTAGGGGCAGCCTCCCGCAACTCGTCCCTGAAAAGACCCTGGCCATTTATTACAGATGGAAGCACATTGATTGAATCTAAAGCTACTGAATAATAAAAGCTCATGAAAAATAAATGCACTCAGAGAAATAAGCTTATTCATAGCAGCCCATTCTATCATATTTCCTGACGGCCTATCCAATTTATGATGGCAATTCCTCTTAATTTCCTATTATGGGTAATTTATCCTTTCCCTTTCTGAACAGGCAGTATAAAGTTTTTATTGCACATAAAGGAAAAGGAGACAGCCTCAGACACTGAGCTGATTGCCCCTTTGATATAAGCTTTGTAAAAGTTAATGCACTGAGAGGCTGACTGCATAGCAAGAACAGTTTTGATTAGTGTCCCTATTTAAACCCTGAAATAGAGGAAAGGTTTTAGCTGTCACAAGGTGAAAAATGCTCGGAAAATCAGGCACCCTCAACCATAGGTTTTGAAAATGTCCACACCATTTTCTCTCAGATCCTGGCCAGCTGCTCCCCATATTCTCAGTCCATTCTGGAGTGAATGACACTTGCCACTGGTGATCCAAGCATCACTTGGTAGGCCAGGGAGCAGACCAGCAGTGAGGACTGAGGGAGAAAGCGGAACTATGGCTGTCAGCAGGGTGGAGCCTGGACTTCTGCGCCCACAATGTTTTCTCTGGGAGATGGAATTGCAGAGGGCTGGAGTGGCACCGGGCTGCTTCGTTAGGACGTCCCCGAGGGTGAGGTGAAGGAGACGAAGGGGCAGGGACCATGCAGTTTGCCCAGTGGATAAAGATATGGGCTCACGTAAGAGCAAATCCAGCTTTGCCCACTTTTGGCCAGTAAATATGGATTCCCTAAATCCAACTATCCCATCAGAGAAGACTGAACCTCCTTTACTTCCCCTCCCACACAGAAGGAAGAGCAACACTTTTATTTCTAACATGTCTGTAAGTATGGTATTGTGGGAAGGATCGAGATGTTTGAGCTGGAAGATCTGGATCTGAATCCTGCCTGTGTGACCTTTCATTTGACCTTGAACTTCTACTTCCCATTTGCCAAGTAGACATGAGTTGGAATGGTGAGATGTGGGCACTTGCCTCTCACATCTTTATGAAGCATTGCTTTTAATGTTTTCAGCTTTTACTTTTATTTATTGTCCTTGCCATGCAATTCCACAGTTTACGTACATCCTTGGGTGTTTTGTTTTTGTCTCTTGAACTAGTCTGGAATCCCCTTTGAGAGAAAGACCCACATCCCAGGACCCCCACTGAGATGGTGCTGGGTGTGCGCTAAGCTGAGTGAGGAAACAGCAGGTGAGGAAATGCTTGCTGGTTAAGAGGCCTCTTCACCTTTCCCTCGCATGTACCCACCTGTTAGGAACCTAAATGTCTGGCAAGTACTGCTCGGGATTTTGGGGCAGCACAGACTCTTGGGTGAACGTGGGCATCGCGGAGAAAGCATAAATTTGGGCTCATCACACAACAGAGAACCACGTGACAAGACTTTCTCCCTCAGCTCACCAGATTGTCTTTTTAAGTAGTTGAAGCTGGTAGGCTTTAAGTCATAACGAGGTGATGCAAGTTGGTTATAACGTAGTAATTTAAATGTAGGCGCAACTGTGATGCCCAAATGGCAAAAAATGAAGGCTTCATGGCGCCACAGCTGTCAGAGGCTGGGAGCCGAACCCTGGCTGCCTGGCTGCTGCTGATGTGGGCGTGGCTATCCCTAGCTCGCCGGAGATGATGGTCCTCAGCCCTCGGTGTGGACAGCCGGACTCTCTCCTGACGAGAGGGGCAGACCCAACAAGCCACCAGGGCCCTCCTGCCCCCACCCCAACCTGCAAGCAGGAAGATTAGACTGGACAGGTACAGTTGAGGCAGCCTGAGGCTTGTATTCCCTGAGCAACAACGTGATGCCAAGCCCTGTGCTCAGCACAGGACTCAGGAAAAGGTGCCTGAAGATTCTGAATCGTATGATTCAGTGTCACTGGAGAGGTTAGGTGGATGTCTGTCCATGACCTGCCCTCCCACACACACACAACCACCCCTCACAGGAGGAGGGAGGTGGCAGCACCGACACAGGGCTGGGAAGGGGAAATGCCAGGAGTTCCAGGAACGGCAGGATCCACGTGGCCCTCAGGATGATGGATGGGCCACGGGCTCACAGAGAGCATCTGCCTAGAGGTGCAGGCACCCCCCGCAGTCCACCTGTTTGGACGGAGGAGAATGTGGAAAAAGAAATGCTTACAGACCCACCAGGGGGCAGCCAGGTCTCCAAATCATCATAACATCTCCTTTTTCAGAAGAGGTATTTCCCAGTTGGGGACGCATCCCTTGGAAAAGGGGAGTCACAGATTAACAGCTAAGTTTCTTCACACTAGGACATGTGAGGACCTTGTCGGAAGCGTCTACACTTAGAATCAGTCGCAGAGAGTGACACTACAGATGGCCTTAGGAGACAAGGGGCCACTACTGGTTGGTGTCTGATGGGACGATAAGAGTCCTGGGGAAGAGAAAGGAGTCTCTGTGACCCTGGGAGGCCTGCTGAGCATCAGGACTGCTACCCACTGTCCAGGAACGCCGTTGACCTTTCCCTCTCGGTGCTCCCACTGGAAAGCAAGTTCTGGGAGCACGAGAACCCTGTTACCTGTCCTCCACTGTGTCCCCAGAGCCCAGCCCAGTGCCTGGCACCTGATGGGTCCTTCACAGATAGCTGGTGAATAAGGGAATGCATATTGACTGAGGAGAGAGTATAATGCCACAGCATCGTAAGGTCACATAGGTTCTTTAAAGAACCTGTATTTTAGTAATCACAACAGCATGCATATTTATCTGAAATATTACTGTGTATATAAGTGCTAGATGACTACAGATGCTATCCTACTTACAAAATGTTGGCTTTCAAAATGCTCCTTGTAGGTCTCTTTGTCCCAGATGACATTATATAAGCAATGTGAATGCCATCCAGAAGTGGCAGTGGCATTGATATTTTTGTGCTGTAATTAAAATACATATTTTTGCTGTGATTAAAATATATTAAAGTCCTACACTTATGGTTCTAATATTAGTAGGTAACAGCTTTTGCATGCTTACCATATGCCAGGGTTCATGCCAGCATTTTATATGCTTTATTTCCTTTAAGCCAACAACATTCTGAGGAAGGTGCTATAAAACCCCCCATTTTATATATAAGGAAACTGAAGCTCAGAGAACTCAAATAATGTGGCCCAGACTGCTGCTGGTAGGTCGCAGGGCCAGAATTGGAACAGTGGCTATTTGGAGACTTAACCAGTATGCTAAGCTTTGGTTGGAGCTATAAAAGTTTCTAAATTGAAAAGGTACAGACTAAATCGAAGTTTGTAGTTACAGTGGTTTCCATATTAATTTGGCATATTAACCATGTTCAGTGTCACATGATCAGCTCATTTGTAGCAAGAACTCTTGAGCCCCACCAGTGGGTACAGGTTAATTCCAGCTTAGCCTCCAAATAAGGTCAGCACACTCAGCCGCTACCTCAGCAAGACCTGCTCAGTTTTCAGGGCGAGGATCCATCACCTGAGCAGCCCGAGCGTCAGAGAGCTCAGCTCCCCTAGCAAGTGCAATCTGGATTAATTTTGCCGCTCAGTGAACATGGTGTGAATCATAGTTATTTAAGAGTCCAGTGCACTGCAGTTTCCCCCAACTCCAGGCACATTGTCTTGTCTGCATGAAAGGATTTTGGGGTAAGGTTTCCTGATTAGTGCTCCCCATCTGGTTCCTCTGCTGGAATTAGAACTCAGGACTGAAGCTCCCAGCCTGGACCTCTTCACCTTTTCCCTTGAGCTCTCTGTTAGGGCAGGCTAGATTCCTTTAGCATATCACTTCCATGTGCATAAGAGATCGAACACGTTAGCAGTTTATTTCTCCCTCATATATTTAGACCCTGTGGTTGTTTCTGGGTGTTAGGGAGTTCAGCTCCACACAGTGATTCAGGGAGTCTGGCTCCTTTTTATTTGTGGTTCCACATCATCTAGGGCACCATCATTGTCTATACTCAGCTAAAAGAAGAGGACAGAAAGAATGGAGAAGTCACTGCCCTGTCCTAAAAGCCACTTAAATTCCTGTGGCTGAGATTCCATCACCCATGGCTATCTCTAAATGCAGGAGAGGTGGAAATGTAGAACTGTGCCACTGCACATTTTTCTGATCATTGGCTTCATCAGAAAGTGCTTCCTAAGCATCTGGTTGCATGTGGTGCCGGGGTAGTTGCTTTGTGGGAAGAACCGAAGGCCTTCAGTGGGTTTGGGTGCAGACTGGCTTTGAGAACGCTGATCAGAGAAGACTCCTTTCTCTTTGCCGGGCCCTGATGCCTGTCATATGTTTCTGAGTTTTTAACTCCCTGCTTTATAAAATGACCAATAAATTAATTAGGGCCTGGCAAAGATACGAAACTTAGCTCAAAGGTCATTTTTTTGTGGGTAGTCCACATGCTTCTATGTCCAAACTATTAAATACCACCTGTTAGAAAGGCCATCCTTCCTCACTGAATTGCTTTTGCATTTCTGTCAAAAATCAATTGGGTATATTTGTACAGGTTTATGTCTGGGTTCTGTTTTGCTCCATTCCTCTGTAAGTCTTCCCTTCTACCAATACCACAGTCTTGAGTACTGTAGCTATATTTTAAGTCTTGAATTTGGGTAGACTGATTCTTCCAACTTTATTCTTCTTTTTCAAAATGGTGTTAGCTATTCAAGTGTGCCTTTCTATAGAAAGTTTAGAACAACTTTGTTTATACTTACAAAATATCCTGCTGGAATTTTGATAGGAATTAGGATAAATCTTGAATATCAGTTAGGGGAGAACTGACATCTTCACTGTGTTGATTCTTCCAATCCATGAACATAGTACTTCTTTCCATTTATATAGATCTCTTAAAAATTTCTTTCATCCGCATTGTGCAGTTTTCAACATAGAAGTCCTGTACCTGTTTTGCTAGATTTACCCTTAAATGTTCCATTAAAAATTTTTTTTAGATTGTGGTACAATATACATAAGAGGCAATTTACCATTTTAAGTGCATAATTTATTGGCATTAAGTACACTTGCAATGTTATATAACCATTATCACTATTTCGAGAACTTTTTAATCATCCCAAACAGAAACTCTCTACCCATTAAACAAAAGCTACCTTCCTCCAGCACTTGTCAACCACCATTCTATTTTTTGTGAATCTGACTACTCTAGGAACCTCTTATAAGTGAAAGCATATAGTATTTGAGCTTATGTGACTGGCTTATTTTATGCAGCATAATGTCGTTTCTCATCCATGTTGTAGCACGCATCAATATTTCCTTTTTTAAAAGACTGAATAATATTCCATCATATGGATATATCACATTTTGTTTATCCATCTGTCTGTTGATGGACACTTGGATTACTTCCACATTTTGGCTATTGTGAATAATAGTGCTATGAGTACGTATGTAGAAATATTTGTTTGAGTTCTTGCTTTCATTTTTTTTTTTTTTGGTTATATACCAAAAATGAAATTGCTGGATCATATGGTAATTCTATGTTTAACTTTTTGAAGAGTCACCAGACTGTTTTCCACAGTGGCTACACCATTTTACATTCTTACCAGCAATTCATGAGGGTTCCAATTTCTCTTCAACCTTACCAATACTTCTCATTTTCTTTTTTCCCTTTCATAGTGGTCTCCTACTATGTGTGAAGTGGTGTCTCATTGTGGTTTTGATTCGCATTTCCCTAGTGATTAGTGATGTTGAGCATCTTTTCATGTACATATTGACCATTTGTTTATCTTTGGAGAAATATTGTTTGATTCAAGTTCTTTTCCCCCTTTTAAATCCAGTTATTTGCTTTTTTCTTGTTGAGTTGTAGGAGTTGTTTATATATTCTAGGTATTAATCCCTTATCAGGTATATGATTTGCAAATGTTTTCTCCCATTTGGAGGCCTTTTCACTTTGTTGTGTCCCTTGATGCAGAGAAGTTTTAAAACTTGACGCAGTCCTATTTATCTACTTTTTCTTCTGTTACCTATGCTTGTTATGTCATACCCAAGAAATCATTGCCAAATTCAATGTCATGAAACTTTCCTCCTATGTTTATTTCTAAGAGCTCATACATTTACATTTATGATCAATTTTGAGCCAATTTTTGTATGTGGTGTTAGGTGTTTTTTTGGTTCATTTGTTTGCATGTGGATATCCAGTTTTCCCAGCACCATTTGTTGAAGACTGTCCTTTCCTCATTGAATGGTCTTGGTACTTTGTTGAAAATCATTTGGCCACATATGTGAGGGTTTATTTCTGGGCTCTCTATTTCATTCCATTGGTCTTTAAGTCTGTTTTTATGCCACTGCCACATCACTGATTACCATAGCTTTGTAATAAGTTTTGAAGTGTGAGACCTTTAATTTTGTTCCCCTTTTCCAAGATTGTCTTGTCCCTTGAGATTTCATGTGAATTTTAGGCTGGGTTTATCTATTTTTGCAAAAACTGTTATTGGAATGTTAGTAGTGATTGCATTGTATCTGCAGATTGCTCCAATTAGTATTGTCATATTAACAATTTTAAGTCTTCCAATCCATGAACACTGGATATCTTTCTATTTACTTGTACTGTCTTTAATTTCTTTCAGCAACATTTTGTAATTTTCAGTGTATTAGTCTTTTGCCTGCTTGGTTGAGTTTATTCCTAAGTATTTTATTATTTTTGAGGATATTGGAAATGGAATTATTTTCTGAATTTCCTTTTCTGATTTTTCATTGTTAGTGTATAAGAATGTAACTGATTCCTGTATGCTGATTTTGTATCCTACAACTTTGCTGCGTTCATTTATTAGTTCTAACAAGTGTGTGTGTGCGTAATTTTTAGGGTGTTCCACATATACAATCATGTCAACTGAAGACAGAGATCTTCCTTTCTAATCTGGATGCTTTTTATTTATTTCCTTGCCTAATTGCTCTACAAGAAAACACTTGTTGCTGGGCAGTTGCATCTGAGGAGGTCTCTCTCTGTTCACTACCTGAAACCTCAACTGGAAAGGGGAGGGCTCTTGACTCTGATTGGGAAAGAATTCTTAGTCAGGTGGAACAAGTGCCAGTGAGAAAAGAATTCATTAAAGCAAGAGTAGAAGCAAATGTCAGCAGCCATGAAGACAGTAGAGAGTAAGGAATAACAGAAGGAACAAAGGAAAATTCATAGAATCTCTGCTCAGCACAGGGCAAATCCCTTGCCGACTCCTAAAGCCAGGGTCACCTGGTATCCAGGGTCTACTTGATCTGCATGGTGCAGGAATTCTATCTCTACCATCCCAGAATTCAGGGAAGTTCCAGAGCACTGGTTGGAGTGAGATTATGTTCTGAGAACTTCCATTTCCCTGCTGGTCTGGAATAAAATAGGGAGAGAGAAAAGGATAGTGTTAAGACTAGAAAGCCGCATGGAATAGCAAAGTGACAGACCCTAGAGGTAGAGGTTGGCAAGTTCTTTTCTGTATCATGAAAAAGAGTAGAGAGACAAGTGTAATAGGCTTATGAAACTAGAAATTTTATTTGGTAAGACAGTACACACTCAGACAGGAGTGCAGGCAGCCTCCGAGAGGAGGAGGCCCACTTAAGGGTTCAGGGTTTGGGGTGTTATAAGGTCTCTTGGGTAGGGGATGGCATAATGCAGGGTGTATACAGGTGATTCATAATTCTTCTGGAGTTTTGTCTTAAGAATAGGGTTGTTTGGGTGACTGCTGAGCCAGATCTCAGCATTGTTTACCCATATAGGTGCATGTGGATGGACACTCTGGGGTTCTGTCTCAGGTCCTGGTTACAAAGTTACTTGCTTGATTAAGGGGCTGGAAGATCTTTTAAATTTTTATTTTAGATTAAATATAGATTAAATTAAAGAATAACCTGGGCTTTTTTCACAGGCTGAACAGATTTTACAAAGACCCGGCCCCTGTCCCATTTCTCTGCTCTGTCTCACCGTTTCTACCTTAAATCACATGTGGAAAGTCTTTCAGCCTCTGAGGAAGTCACATGTCTGTCATGCGGCCTCCAGAACTTTTGCTGCCCCCCGCCTTCATGCCCCTCATGTCCAGGCTTCATGGGCTTCTGCCAAATGGCGCCATCATTTCCAAAGTGACTCTCCCTGCTTGGCTTGACTTCCTGAAACGTGTTCTCAGCTGGCTATCAGGACAGGAGCTTAGTCATGACCCATTTGACACGAAGCAGTGAACGGTTCCATGCCCAGTTCTCTTCAGCAAAGACATTAGTGCTTTAAAGGGGGCACCCTGTTCGCCTAGTCATAGTTTCCCTAGCAGGTGGCATCTCGGATAGTGTGCTACACCTTGGGCAGGGTGGAAGGTTCCTGGTCATCTTCCAGGGAAGGCGTGACTTTGGTGTTCTCAGAGAAAACATTTCTGTCCAGCTTCTTACTTCCTCAATCAGTTACTTCCCAGAATATTCCCCCAGAGCATCTCCTGCAGATCTCCAAGGCTTAGAACTTACCTTGTTCTTGGGATTTGAGAAATCCTCCCAGTCGCCATCTCTCTCCACACTGTCTCCCTCTCCCTGAGAACCAGCTTGGGGAAGCCGTCCTCAGCTTTGGTTTGAGATCCGCTCTGCAAGAGTCCCATAGGAGCTGATGTGGGGAGTGGGAGGCCCTTGAATGAAAAAGTGGGAGGATGGACCTTGCTGGGCAGTTTCAGCTGCCCCCTCCTGACTTTGAACAAATCTCCATGCATGTTTGTTTTTCACAATTTCTTGTCTAATTAATTTGACCATTTGTTTACAACTTTAAAAAGCTGAACTAACCATTTATTATTCCTAATAGATACAAATATTAATGTCAACCACTATTAAACAGCTATTTGCTGGACCACGATTTCTTTTTAGTATTTGTATGTGTAGTTGAGCTATTTTCCCAGTTCTAGTAAAGACAGGTGTAAGTCCAGGGAGAGGAAATCCTGAGGCAAAAATACCTCTAAACACCAAAATCAGTCAAAGGGAGAAGTAAAGTTTAAAACCCTTTTATTGCTTACAAACTGCAGTCCAGGGCCGTCTCTCTCCTCTGCCCGGGAAGAAGCCAGCCAGCAAGCCGGCCCCTCCCCTTAACCTCTCAGGTTCAGACACGCCCTCAGTTGCCCAGGTAATTACCTATTGATATGGAGATGAACTTCTCTCCACCCCTGAGGAATGATGCAAATGAACTAAAGCCATACTTCTTTCCACATCTGAACACCTATTGATATGCAGATGTACTAAAGCCAGGCGATATATGCTGGAAATATTACAGTTTTACCCACAACAGGATAGGTTTATTCAAGGTTAAGTTTCTTGCCTAAGGTCACAGTGCTAAGTATAGAAAAGTGTCCTGTTTGACTAACTCCAAATTCACACTCACTCCCTCAAATGCCTACCCTGTGTCTTTTGCTTTGGTTTAAACTCTGGGTGCAGGAAACAAGACAGCTGGGAGAATCCTGACCTCAGGAATTCATTCTTCCCTGGAACTCCCATGAAGTCCCCAGTAGTACATGTTTGGGTGTGATGTGAAATATGACTTTCATCCTATCAGCCTGGATGGTTATGAAGTTAGCTACACAACTGTATTTTAAAAGTTTTCCCTCATATGGATATCAATACTTCTTGAGTAACTTCACAGCATTGTTATAAAGATGAATTAAATTGTGCATTGCTAAGAGCTTTGCATTTTTTAGTACGAAAGCACTTCATAGATACAAATTACTATGCTTATCATTCTCTCCTCTCCTCTGACTCTGACTCCAGGCAGGTTATGTCAAATCTTTTTGCTTTCAGTTCTCTGTCTGTGAAGTGGAGATAATAGAGACTGCTTATTCAGGTCGGGACATTAAAATGAGAGGTAATAAATGAGTGTGAGCACTTCAGAAGGCCTAAATATTGTTATTTGATTCCATCAGGGTCATATCAGTTCTATAGAATTGTAAGTTCTCTGAACACAGATCACTGTCATTATTAACACTGAACAATTCTGGGTGCACTATTAGTACTTAGAAATATTGGTAAGGCAAAAAAGAAATAGTTAAAACATATAATGCAGAAATCAAGAATGCATTAAGATGGTTCCAGGTTCCTTCTGTGTAAATGAATAACAAGAGTCCATTATATCTCTTATAATTACTGTCCCCTGGGAAGCACTGATACCACCTCCATTTCGTAGAAGGAAAAACCAAGCCCCAAGCTATGACAGCTACAGGCATCTTCCCAAGGGCATGCAATCTTTGGAAACATCTACCACTAATATTGCCCTGTGGCAGTTTGTGCAGGGACTAGAAATACAATGCAGGGCAGAAAAAGAGAGGTCCCAGTGTCTGTCCTCAGGGGTTCACAGTCTAGTGAGGTGATAGACACCAGTTAAAAACACTCAAGTAAATGTAGAATTACAACTCATTGCTGAGCACAGCCAGTCTGGGCTCTTGGGGAATGTAATACCGGGTGGGCTTCCCTGAGGAGGTGGGTGGAGCTGAGATAGGAGGGAAGGGTGAGCCAGCCAAGGGAGGAGGTGGAGAAGCCCTGTCCCAGGCAGGGGAAGCAGCAAGTGCCAAACCCCTGAGGTGGGAAGTGACCTGCTGGTTAGAGGGGCTGAAAGCAGAAAGTAAGGGATGCAGTGTGAGATGAGACCAGGCAGAAGCGGTGTGGCCCCACAGGCATGGTCGCCCCAGGCCATTTTAGGGACTTTGGTCTTTATCCTGTGAACAAGAGGAAGCCATTACTGCTAGAATAAAGAAGGCTCTGGAAATGACATCTTCCCATTTGCAGCCACATGCATGGACCCAGAGGGCGTTACATGAGGTGAATGAGTCAGACGGATGAGGACAAATACTGTACAAGCTCACTTATATGTGGCATCGAAAAAAAACCCAACAAATTCATAGAAACAGAGAAGAGATCGGTGGTTGCTAGAAGTTGGAGGGGGGCGGGGCGCAGGCAAAATGTGTGAAGGTAGTCAAAAGGAACAAGCCTCCAGTCATACAGTAAATCAGTCACATAATGACATCATTAAGTCCTGGGGACGTCACGTACGGCATGGCGACTGTAGCTAATAATAAGCTATCACACATTTGAAAGTTGCTGAGAGAGTAGAATTTAAAATTTCTTATCACAAGCAAAAAAAAAACGTGTGACTATGTAAGGTGACAGATGTTCACTAGACATTGCGGTGATGATTTCACAGAGTGTACAAATACTGACTCGTCATGCTGTGCATCTGAAACTTATACCATGTTCTGTGTTAATTATACCTTAATAAAGAAAATCAGGCCAAGAGAGCGCGTGCGTATACAGAGTGATTAGATTTCTGTTGTGAACAGTGACTGTGGGCACACTATCCGCCGTGGAATGGAGCAAAGCCCCGCTAGGGCAGACAGGTAAGAGCAGGCGGCTGTGTACCAGTCCAGTGAGACGCGGTCACCACTCGGACAAGGGTGGAGTGTGTAGACATGGTGAAAGGTGGACCACTTCAAGTGCTATTGAGGCAGCCCGCTCACCAGTACTTGGTTGCAGGTTGAACATGCTTCCGGCGGGAAGGAAAAGGCCCAGCAGCCCTGGCATCCTCTCACTGAGGATGGACACCCAGAACGGGATCGAGTTTGGGGTCACTTTGGACGGGTCATTTTGAAACTGCTGTCAGGTGGCAGCTAGGTGTGCACAGCTAACGGTTCCCCATTCTTAGTGTTGCTTCCTGAGACCCCCGGGAGAGAGCCCTGGTCAGCCTGCAGGTGTCTGGGTGTCTGGGATGGCTTGGCCCAGACTGGGGGCAGGAGGAGCCTGGTAGGGCCGGTCCAGGCTGAGCCGGTCAGGCAGGTGTTTCGGTGGACAGCCTGACGGCTGGTGTGGATGGCAGGAGGTGGGTGGAAGGCGGGGGAGTCTCTCTTGGAGCGGTTACGTGGAGCAAGACGACAGGCTGGGAAGGGAAACAGGAGGGTGGGCAGGAAAGAGGTGGTCGTCAGAAGGGGGCAGCAGGGCTGAGGCCGGAGCTCACGGGGCAGTTCTCCATGGGGGCCGACGGTCACAGGCCCATTCAGTGTGGACTTCCTGATCTCACAAGGGCAGGTCTGCCACTGGGACTGGGGAAGGCAGGGCGCCTGGTTCCACGGCGACTCGCCTTTGGTTTTTGATTAAAGAAAAAAATACCAAAGGTATTTTGATGTGTTTTGAGTAAACACACCAAAATACTAATTTGAACTGTTTTTGAAAATGTGTAGTGTTCTTTTTTTTTTTTAAATGAGCCTGTCGTTCAGCAGACCTGAGGGAAGTATTAAAATCAGGAGCCCATGTGGTGTGAAAAGTTAGGAGGCTGTTGGTGCCTTCATTGCATTTCAGTGTTTTAAGACAAGTTTGTGCAAAAAGAGTAAAAGAAAAAAAGAACCTCTTTTACTATATCTGTGTTCCTCGTGTGGGAGGTTTTAAAGAATTGGCTGCTTGTGAGGTTCCTCATTCTACAATATTTATGTTCGAAAGTAGAGAAGCATGGAGACAGTTATAGTCCTTAGCAGCAGGATGGAGTCGCCGAGTGCGGTTTGCAGCAATGAGCTCCTGCTGGGGGGCCACTGGGTTTCAAAGCTCAATCCGAGGACGCGCAACAAGTGATAAAACGCCTGGAGTTCTTCAGTCCTGCTCACAGCCTGCAGGGGGCCAGGAAGTGTGTGCACGCAGGGTCACGACTACTTGCACAGCCCCGTGAGAAGTGTGCCATCGCCCTCCATTTATAGGTGAGGAAACAGAGGCTCCGAGAAGCTCAGGAATCCAAGGCACCTGAAGGGTTAGCTGTCAGCATCCAAGTTAGAACCCAGATTTCTGATCTGGAATCCCACGCCCTTCCATCTGTCTCCTTTGTTTGTTTTGTTTATTAGTTATTATTATTATTTTGTTTCTTATCATCCCTGACGTTTTCCTTTTAGAAGGATTTGAAATGGCCCAGAGGCAAATGTGGTTATCTCCAATTTAATGAAATACAGCTTCTTACTTGCCTCCCACCTCCCACATCAAGTGAAAGGAAAAGGGGTTCCTGGCAGCAGCCCCTTGTCAGCATCACCTCCTTGCTGTCTGTGCGTTCTGCATTTGCTTTCCTTTACCTTTAGGGACTTCCTGTTTTCCCCACCCAGAATTAGGTGGATTTACAATGATGCATTTCTTAGCACCTAGTTGCCAGGCACTGTGCTGGAGCTTTGACAATGTCCTTCATCCAGTCTGATTAGATCAGATTATATGGGGGAAATCGTGATTGAGATAATAAGAGCAGTATTGATATTATCTTCAGCTCCTTTTTTTTTCCTGAAAAAAGGCATTATGAGCTACAGTGATTAAAACAGTGTGTACTGGCACAAGAACAGACACATAGACCAGTAGACCAGAATAAAGAGCCCAGAACCTATACATATGGTCAATTAATATACGATGAAGGAGATAAGAATATAAAATGGGGAAAAGAATCTCTTCAATAAGTGGTGTTGGGAAAATTAGACAGCAATATTCAAGAGAAACTGGATTACTGTCTAACACCATTCACAAAGGTAAACTCAAAATGGATTGAAGACTAAACATAAAGACATGAAACCATAAAACTCTTAGAGGAAAACACAGGCAAAAATCTCATGAACATAAGCATGAGAAATTGTTTTCTGTATACGTCTCCCTAGCTAAGGGAAACAAAAGCAAAAATAAATCAGTGGGTCTACATCAAATGAAAAAGCTTCTGTACAGCAAAGGACACCATTAACAAAACAAAAAGGCAACCTACGATATGGGAGAATATATTCACAAATGATATATCTGATAAGGTGCTAACATCCTAAATATATAAAAACTCATATGACTCAATACCATAAAAACAAATACCCCAATTAAAAAATGGGCAGAGTACCTGCATATACATTTTTCCAAAGAAGACACACAGATGACCAACAGGCACATGAAAGGGGCTACACATCACCAATCAAATCAAAACCACAATGAGATATCACCTCACACTTGTCAGAATGACCAGTATCCCGAAGATGAGAAATAACAAGTGTTGGTGGGGATGTGAAGAAATGGGAACCCTCATGTACTGTTGGTGGGGATGTAAACTGGTGCAGCCACTGTGGAAAGTAGTATGGAATTTCTCAAAACACTAAAAAAAGATATATCATATGACCCAGTAACTCCACTTCCAGGAATTTACTCAAAGAAAACAAAATCTCTGATTTGAGAAGACACAGGCACCCCTATGTTTATTCCTGCATTAATTACAATAGCCAAGACATGGAAGCAACCTAAGCGTCCATCAGTAGATGAATGGATAAAGAAGAAGTGGTACATATACACAATGGAATACTATTCAGCCATAAAAAAGAAAGAAATCTTGCCATTTGTGACAACATGAATGGACCTAGGGGGTATTATGCTAAGTGAAATAAGACAGAGAAAGACAAAAGCCATATGATTTCACTTACATGTGGAATCTAAAAACAAAACAAAACATACAAAACAGCAGTAGACTCCTTACACTGAGAAGTGACTGGTGGTTATCATGGGGGAGGGGGACTCGGGTGAGTGGGTGAAATAGGAGAAAGGGGTAAAGAGACACAAAAATCTTAACCGTAATATCAGTTAGTCACAGTGATGAAAGTACAGCATAGAGAATATAGTTCAATGGTCCTGTAACATCTTTCTATATTGACAGATAGTAACTACACTAGTTGGGCAAGCATTTAATAATGTAGATACCTATTGAATCACGGTGTTGCGTACTTGAAACCAATATAATATCGTATATCAACTGTACTTCAATTAAAAAAGAGGCACTAAAACCCACCCAGATTTAGTCCTGTGTGGTGGGGAAGGGGGAGCAGGCCATGCAGGGGGTGTGTTCCTGACATGCTGGGGGTCCCTGAGCCTCAGCCCCTGGGAAGCACTGACCCTGCAGCCTCCGCACCACAGCAGCATTTTTACATTTTATTCCTTTCATGTTCCCTTTTTCTCTAGTGATCACACATTAAATTTTCAGTCACGTAATTTACAAAATTAAAAATAAAATGTGTAAGGGGGCGGAAGATGGCGGCGTGAGTAGAGCAGCAGAAATCTCCTCCCAAAACAACATATATCTATGAAAATATAACAAAGACAACCCTTCCTAGAATAAAGACCAGAGGACACAGGAAAATATCCAGACCACATCCGCACCTGCGAGAACCCAGCACCTCACGAAGGGGGTAAGATACAAGCCCCGGCCCGGCGAGAGCCGAGCGCCCCTCCCCCTAGCTCCCGGCGGGAGAAGAGTGGGCAGAGCAGGAGAGAGACGGAGCCCAGGACTGCCGAACACCCAGCCCCAGCCATCCGGGCCAGAGTGCAGGGCGCTCGATACTAGGAAAACAGGGCAGCAAGAACAGTGAGCGGGCACTGGAGGCCGGGTGTCGGAGGACATAAGAAAAGTGCGTGACCATTTTTTTTTTTTGCTTTTTTGCTGTTTTGTTTTGGCAAGCGCTTTTTGGAAGTCTTAAAGGGATAGGGACCCCAATACTAGGGAAACAGGGCAGAAAGACCGGTGAGCAGAGGCCTGAGGCTGGAACAGGAGAATAAAGAAAAACGAACAATCACCTTTTTTTTTTTTAATTAAAAACTTTTTTTTTTCTTTTAATTTAAAATTTTTTTTCTTTTTTTTTTTTGGTGGTCGTTGTTTTGTTTTGGCGGGTGCTTTTTGGAAGACTTAAAGGAGCAGGGCGGGTCACTTAATCCAGAGGTAGGGAATCCAGGATCTCTGGGCACCCTAACCCCTGGGCTGCAGGGAGCAGGGAGGCCCCTTACGGAGATAAATAGCCTCCCAGCAGGTCCTGCTCCAACGCGACTCCACCACTTTGGAGTAGCTGCCCAAGCCAGGCCACGCCCACAGCAACAGTGGAGATTAACTCCATAGCAACCGGGCAGGAAGCAGAAACCCTGTCTGGGCGCAGCTGCACAGCACAAGGCACTAGAGGTCGCTGTTCTCCCAGGAAAGGAGGGCCACAAACCAACAAGAAAGGAAGTCCTTCCAGCCGTCACTCGTCCCAGTTCTGCAGACTATTCCTATCACCATGAAAAGGCAAAGCTACAGGCAGACAAAGATCACAGAGACAACACCAGAGAAGGAGACAGACCTAACCAGTCTTCCTGAAAAAGAATTCAAAATAAGAATCATAAACATGCTGACAGAGATGCAGAGAAATACACAAGAGAAATGGGATGAAGTCCGGAAGGAGATCACAGATGCCAGAAAGGAGATCGCAGAAATGAAACAAACTCTGGAAGGGTTTATAAGCAGAATGGATAGAATGCAAGAGGCCATTGATGGAATTGAAATCAGAGAACAGGAACGCATAGAAGCTGACATAGAGAGAGACAAAAGGATCTCCAGGAATGAAACAATATTAAGAGAACTGTGTGACCAATCCAAAAGGAATAATATCCATATTATAGGGGTCCCAGAAAAAGAAGAGAGAGGAAAAGAGATGGAAAGTATCTTGGAAGAAATAATTGCTGAAAACTTCCCCACACTGGTGGAGGAAGTAATCGAACAGACCACGGAAATACACAGAACCCCCAACAGAAAGGATCCAAGAAGGACAACACCAAGACACATAATAATTAAAATGGCAAAGATCAAGGACAAGGAAAGAGTGTTAAAGGCAGCTAGAGAGAAAAAGGACACCTATAAAGGGAAACCCATCAGGCTAACGTCTGATTTCTCAACAGAAACCCTACAGGCCAGAAGAGAATGGCATGATATATTTAATGCAATGAAACAGAAGGGCCTTGAAACAAGGATACTGTATCCAGCACGACTATCATTCAAATATGACGGTGGGATTAAACAATTCCCAGACAAACGAAAGCTGAGGGAATTTGCTTCCCACAAACCACCTCTACAGGGCATCTTACAGGGACTGCTCTAGATGGGAGCACTCCTAAAAAGAGCACAGAACAAAAGACCCAACATATGAAGAATCGAGGAGGAGGAACAAGAAGGGAGAGAAGAAAAGAATCTCCAGACAGTGTATATAACAGCTCAATAAGCGAGCTAAGTTAGGCAGTAAGATACTAAATTGGCTAACCTTGAACCTTTGGTAACCACGAATTTAAAGCCTGCAATGGCAATAAGTACATATCTTTCAATAGTCACCCTAAATGTTAATGGGTTGAATGCACCAATCAAAAGACACAGAGTAACAGAATGGATAAAAAAGCAAGACCCATCTATATGCTGCTTACAAGAAACTCACCTCAAACCCAAAGACATGTACAGACTAAAAGTCAAGGGATGGAAAAATATATTTCAAGCACACAACAGTGAGAAGAAAGCAGGGGTTGCAGTACTAATATCAGACAAAATAGACTTCAAAACAAAGAAAGTAACAAGAGATAGAGAAGGACACTACATAATGATAAAAGGCTCAGTCAAACAAGAGGATATAACCATTCTAAATATATATGCACCCAACACAGGAGCACCAGCATATGTGAAACAAATACTAACAGAACTAAAGGGGGATATAGACTGCAATGCATTCATTCTAGGAGACTTCAACACACCACTCACCCCAAAGGATAGATCCACTGGGCAGAAAATAAGTAAGGACACAGAGGCACTGAACAACACACTAGAGCAGATGGACCTAATAGACATCTACAGAACTCTACATCCAAAAGCAATAGGGTACACATTCTTCTCAAGTGCTAATGGAACATTCTCCAGAATAGAACACATACTAGGCCACAAAAAGAGCCTCAGAAAATTCCAAAAGATTGAAATCCTACCAACCAACTTTTCAGACCACAAAGGCATAAAACTAGAAATAAACTGTACAAAGAAAGCAAAGAGGCTCACAAACACATGGAGGCTTAACAACACGCTCCTAAATAATCAATGGATCAATGACCAAATCAAAATGGAGATCCAGCAATATATGGAAACAAATGACAACAACAAGACGAAGCCCCAACTTCTGTGGGACACAGCAAAAGCAGTCTTAAGAGGAAAGTATATAACACTCCAAGCATATTTAAAAAAGGAAGAGCAATCCCAAATGAATGGTCTAATGTCACAATTATCGAAATTGGAAAAAGAAGAACAGATGAGGCCTAAGGTCAGCAGAAGGAGGGACATAATAAAGATCAGAGAAGAAATAAATAAAATTGAGAAAAATAAAACAATAGCAAAAATCAATGAAACCAAGAGCTGGTTCTTCGAGAAAATAAACAAAATAGATAAGCCTCTAGCCAGACTTATTAAGAAGAAAAGAGAGTCAACACAAATCAACAGTATCAGAAACGAGAAAGGAAAAATCACGACGGACCCCACGGAAATGCAAAGAATTATTGGAGACTCCTATGAAAACCTATATTCTAACAAGCTGGGAAACCTAGGAGAAATGGACAACTTCCTAGAAAAATACATCCTTCCAAGATTGACCCAGGAAGAAACAGAAAATCTAAACAGACCAATTACCAGCAACGAAATTGAAGCAGTAATCAAAAAACTACCAAAGAACAAAACCCCCGGGCCAGATGGATTTACCTCAGAATTTTATCAGACATACAGGGAAGACATAATACCCATTCTCCTTAAAGTTTTCCAAGAAATAGAGGAGAAGGGGACACTCCCAAACTCATTCTATGAAGCTAACATCACCCTAATACCAAATCCAGGCAAAGACCCAACCAAAAAAGAAAACTACAGACCAATATCCCTGATGAACGTAGATGCAAAAATACTCAACAAAATATTAGCAAACCGAATTCAAAAATACATCAAAAGGATCATACACCATGACCAAGTGGGATTCATCCCAGGGATGCAAGGATGGTACAACATTCGAAAGTCCATCAACATCATCCACCACATCAACAAAAAGAAAGACAAAACCACATGATCATCTCCATAGATGCTGAGAAAGCATTTGACAAAGTTCAACATCCATTCATGTTAAAAACTCTCAGCAAAATGGGAATAGAGGGCAAGTACCTCAACATAATAAAGGCCATCTATGATAAACCCACAGCCAACATTATATTGAACAGCGATAAGCTGAAAGCATTTCCTCTGAGATCGGGAACTAGACAGGGATGCCCACTCTCTCCACTGTTATTTAACATAGTACTGGAGGTCCTAGCCACGGCAATCAGACAAAACAAAGAAATACAAGGAATCCAGATTGGTAAAGAAGAAGTTAAACTGTCACTATTTGCAGATGACATGATACTGTACATAAAAAACCCTAAAGACTCCACCCCAAAACTACTAGAACTGATATCGGAATACAGCAAAGTTGCAGGATACAAAATCAACACACAGAAATCTGTGGCTTTCCTATATACTAACAATGAACCCACAGAAAGAGAAATCAGGAAAACAACTCCATTCACAATTGCACCAAAATAAATAAAATACCTAGGAATAAACCTAACCAAAGAAGTGAATGACCTATACTCTGAAAACTACAAGTCACTCTTAAGAGAAATTAAAGGGGACACTAACAGATGGAAACTCATCCCATGCTTGTGGCTAAGAAGAATTAATATCGTCAAAATGGCCATCCTGCCCAAAGCAATATACAGATTTGATGCAAACCCCTTGAAACTACCAGCAACATTCTTCAATGAACTGGAACAAATAATTCAAAAATTCATATGGAAACACCAAAGACCCCGAATAGCCAAAGCAATCCTGAGAAAGAAGAATAAAGTAGGGGGGATCTCACTCCCCAACTTCAAGCTCTACTATAAAGCCATAGTAATCAAGACAATTTGGTACTGGCACGAGAACAGAGCCACAGACCAATGGAACAGACTGAAATTCCAAACATTAACCCAGACATATATGGTCAATTAATATTTGATAAATGAGCCATGGACATACAATGGCAAAATGACAGTCTCTTCAACAGGTGGTGCTGGCAAAACTGGACAGCTACATGTAGGAGAATGAAACTGGACCATTGTCTAACCCCATATACAAAAGTAAACTCAAAATGGATCAAAGACCTGAATGTAAGTCATGAAACCATTAAACTCTTGGAAGAAAACATAGGCAAAAACCTCTTAGACATAAACATGAGTGACCTCTTCTTGAACATATCTCCCCGGGCAAGGAAAACAACAGCAAAAATGAGTAAGTGGGACTATATTAAGCTGAAAAGCTTCTGTACAGCAAAAGACACCATCAATAGAACAAAAAGGATCCCTACAGTATGGGAGAATATATTTGAAAATGACACAGCCGATAAAGGCTTGACATCCAGAATATATAAAGAGCTCACACGCCTCAACAAACAAAAAACGAATAACCCAATTAAAAAATGGGCAGAGGAACTGAACAGACAGTTCTCCAAAAAATAAATACAGATGGCCAACAGACACATGAAAAGATGCTCCACATCGCTAATTATCAGAGAAATGCAAATTAAAACTACAATGAGGTATCACCTCACACCAGTAAGGATGGCTGCCATCCAAAAGACAAACAACAACAAATGTTGGCGAGGCTGTGGAGAAAGGGGAACCCTCCTACACTGCTGGTGGGAATGTAAGTTATTTCAACCATTGTGGAAAGCAGTATGGAGGTACATCAAAATACTCAAAACAGACTTACCATTTAACCCAGGAATTGCACTCCTAGGAATTTACCCTAAGAATGCAGCAATCAAGTATGAGAAAGATCAGTGCACCCCTATGTTTATCGCAGCACTATTTACAATAGCCAAGAATTGGAAGCAACCTAAATGTCCATCGATAGATGAATGGATAAAGAAGATGTGGTACATATACACAAAGGAATACTACTCAGCCATAAGAAAAGGGCAAATCCAATCATTTGCAGCAACATGGATGGAGCTGGAGGGTATTATGCTCAGTGAAACAAGCCAAGTGGAGAAAGAGAAATACCAAATGATTTCACTTATCTGTGGAATATAAGAACAAAGGAAAAACTGAAGGAACAAAACAGCAGCAGAATCACAGAACTCAAGAATGGACTAACAGGTACCAAAGGGAAAGGGACTGGGGAGGATGGGTGGGTAGGGAGGGATAAGGTGGGGGAGAAGTAGGGGGGTATTAAGATTAACATGCATGGGGGGGTAGGAGAAAAGGGAGGGCTGTACAACACAGAGAAGGCAAGTAGTGATTCTACAACATTTTGCTATGCTGATGGACAGTGACTGTAAAGGGGTTTATAGGGGAGACCTGGTATAGGAGAGAGCCTAGTAAACATAATATTCATCATGTAAGTGTAGATTAGTGATACCAAAAAAAAAAAGGGGGGGAGGCAGTTCCTGTGTGGTAACCTCCATTGAGTTCTACACAAGTGTATAAAGGGCATGTAAAAGTGTAGGCAAAGGGTCTATTTGCGTCTTTACAGAAGATCAAAGCCTAATTGGGCTACCCCGAAAATGAACTAAGATACGATATGAAAGAGAACTGCCAACATCAGCACTCTCTGGAAGACTCATGCCAGAAGATGATCATCAAAAAACCCCAACAATGATCCACGCACTGCTACAGCTGTAAATGCACTCATCCCACCAGCTCCTGGGCTTGCCATGGGAATGAGGAAGGAGATATCTAAGCTGGCCTGTGCATACAGTAAAACAACAAATTTGACTGGATCTATACTGTTGGAACTCAACCAAGAATTAGGAGAAGTGCAAATTGTAGTGCTCCAAAATCTTACAACTACCGACTATTTACTGTTAAAAGAACATAAGGGATGTGAACATTCCCCAGGAATGGGTTGTTTTAATTTGTCTGATTTCTCTCAGACTGTTCAAGTTCAGTTGGACAATATCCACCATATCATAGATAAGTTTTCACAAATGCCTAAGGTGCCTAACTGGTTTTCTTGGTTTCACTGGAGATGGCTGGTTATTACAGGTATGCTTTGGTTATGTAACTATACTCCTATTATGTTAATATGTGTGCGCAATTTAATTTGTAGTTGAAAACCTATACATGCTGAAGTTACTCTACAAGAAGATATGTCAAAGAAATAATCAATCTTCCCATGTTTTCTTCCGCCTGCTACTTCTATAGCTTTTCTTCTTCCTTCCTAATTACAACCCTTAAATAGAATTCGTGCCTCATATCAAATTTACCGAGTATCATAATTCTTCCAAGTGGTAAAGATACCTCAAGACAAATGCTGGGCATAGAAGCCACAGGGCATAAATATGCAAAGAAGTAAAAAGCTAACCTTTTCAAAGAGTAAGGCTTCTCTCTCACTTACCAACTTCACATTTCCCTGTATGGCCCCGGAAGATGACTGGTTAGCCAGAGACGGGTAAGATTCCTCAAGGGAGGAACAACCTAAGACATGCACAGTCGCAGGGGGGCCATCAGGTGAGAAATTGGGGATCAACAGAGGTGAGGCTTAGAACCTCACCCCCCCTGTTCTGAGAGAAATCTTCTGCATACGTGGATGTTTTATTGCCCTTGTCTAGCTTGGATTAACACATAGTCTACAGGCACACACCTGATCATCTACATTTGCTCTCTTACAACACTAAACTATGTTTTCTAACTCTATTTTATATCTACCTACCACTTCAGCATTTTATTAAAAATAATAATAATAAAGAGAGAAATGTGGTATCCACATATAAATCAAGTATAAAAACCAAATGAGTATTCATATTTGAACTGACTGTTTAGAGTTCATAATGCATGAGCAAAACCGAAAGTTTCTGTGATGACTGCCCTTGTACTGTTCACTATGTAACTTATTCATTATGTAAGAATTTGTTCTCCATGTAAGAACTTGTTTGTTAGGCCTCAGAAGATTGGAGGCTGACAAAAATTAGGCTTGGGGTGGATTAATGATTGTGCATTGAGCATTGACTCCCCTATACAGAATTTTATTGTCGTTAACAACCATTTGATCAATAAATATGAGAGATGCCCTCACAAAAAATAAATAAATAAATAAAAAAGGACAAACTTCCAATGGTAAAATAAATAAGTAACCGGGATGTAATGTATAGCATAAGGAATATAGTCAAGACATTGTAACAGCTTGGTAGGGTGATAGCTGGAACCTAGAATTATGTATATAAATGTTTTATCACTGTGTTGTACACTTGAAACTAATGTAATGTAATACTGTGCGTCAACTACCCTTCAATAAAAAATAATTATTTTTAAAAAAAATTTAAAAACATTAAAAAAAAATGTGTATACATTTTGACATCCTTCCTTTTGGTCCAGATCCAAGCCAGAACACAGGGTTAAGGGAAATGAGATGTTTCCCTACCAAAATGCCATGTGTCCTGAGTAACGATCAGCATGTCCTTCTTAAATTACAATTGACTTCCAAAACGTCCTTTTAAGGTGAGTATTGCCATTCTCGCTTTGCAGATGGGGAAAAATAAGAGCTAGTTTATCCAAGGCCACATGGAGCAGAGCATCGCTGAGAATAGAACAGGCACCCCAGGCCTCTCCTTTCCATCCAGACAGCACAGGCTTTATGGGGGCGTGCGCAACGGTGCCAGCTCTGGATTGATGGCCACCGATGTCTAGCCAGGCTGAGCTGTTCCCAGAGCCGGGTTCCATGGCAACACGTGCCTTCCATGGTTAACAGGCGGGCCGTGAAAAGGAGTTTGGCATTCACGTGCTCAGGAAATCCTGGAGTTAGTGAGTTAAAGAGGTCTCCTTTCTAAGGATTTCTGAGTCTTCTGCCCCATGGTATTCTGTTCCACAGAATGCTGCGTCTGTCTTTGGCTACCTCCCACCCACTCCACTGTCTGCTTAGCAGCTCCAGAACGTTCTGTGTAACACTGTTTAGAGGAACATTATCTATCTATTCAATTCGTCTCTTCTTGAAATCAGTGGTTTCTCACCACTACTGCACACACACAAAAATTGTTCACTTTGCACATGGACTACAAAAACTCTTAACTCTGGAAAGATGACAGGTTTGGATGAGTGCCACTTGATACCCTTGGGCAAGAAGGGGTGCAGGTGAGGAGGGGCCCATTCTCCACCTGCCCTCGGATGGCTCTGTGCTCTTCATCCTGGATGTGTGGATAAAAGGGAAGGAGCTACGGAGAGCAGGCCAAGGAAGCAGAAGCTGCAGTTTCCTGTTTGCTTGTCTGGCACTGGGCCTGAGGACCCCTGAGCAGCCTGCTTCTCGGCTCCTGCTGTGGAGTGTGCAGGGCAGCAGCAGGTACCCTGATCCCCTCGCTTCCCCCACATCACTGGGGAACAGGGCCATCACTATTTGCAGTGTTGCACCAAGAAGTCTGCAACCACGAGAGCATCGGCCAAAGTGATCCGAGTCCTAGGACACAGAGGACAGCTGCAGGGCGTTGGCACATGTACCCACACAGACCCCTCGCCATTCTCACCAGAAGCCTGCGTTCAGACCTCAGCAGGACCAGCCAGCCATGCTCCCCTGCCGTGCTCTGATCTCCCCGAAGCCTCCCCCGTGGCAAACCCTTCCATGGTGGGGGCCGGAAAATCTGGTCGTGCCTTAGCACTGGATTTAAGAGTTTCTCAAATTGGGGTGCACATGCCCCAAAGTGGGGGTGTGTGCAAAGCCACAGGACAAACACCTAACAATTTTACATGTAGACTTCAAAATAATTAGTTTTTATGAAACCCAGTATATTATGGCCTAGAATGAAAAGTTCATGTATGTCAAGATTAAATATAGGAAAATTCTGGGGGCCTCTGGGGGCTTTATCTCTGAAATGGGAGTGGTGTATGGAGCTGGCTACCATCTACTGTTAGGGCATCTCAGGTGGAAAATTTCGGGACTTGTATATCTAATATAATGCTCATTTTATCACTGCAGAAACTAAGGCCCTGAAAGATTCAGTATCTCACCTGAGCCCCAGCCTGTCAGAAATGTCAGTGGCCTGCCCAGCATTCAGTCCCATTCCTCTGCTTAGCCCACCCAGTTCTTTGTTTAGCACTACCAAACCATAGTTACGTTCACGGCAGCAATATCCCCAGCTTATGATGCTTGCTGTCTCAGAATTCTCTGTGGTTAGGAACAGCCATGCAGTGTAGTTCTGTCCATGGCCCCCCACTCCCAGAGGGGTGTGCAGGGATTTTTACCCTAGAGAAACACCAGGAATGCTACCTACTTCCCTTTGGCCTTCCTTTTTATTTCTTCCTTTTACTCTGAGTGATGACTACATTAAACCTTGTAAATATGGCCAGCTCTTCTGACACAAAGACCCTTTTAACAATGATCAGTCCCCATCCCTGTAGAATGGTTCTCCATGGGTGGGTTCCAGACTCAAGCTCTGATGGACCAAATACAAATGTTTTGTTTTGTTAAAAAAAAAAAAAGCCCTTTATTTTTTTAAGGGTTTCTGAAAATATTTGCTTTCCCAGCATGGATGTGTTCCCTTTCTTTTTCCTTCTTCTTTTGTATTTCTGCCAAAAACGTGGGTGTGAGGTCTGGAGGTGCAGCAGCTATTTTGTACTAAGAGGCCACAAGCTTAAGGATGAAAGCCAGCATACTGGGTATGGGGGAAAGAAGACAGAGTGGTCCTCAGTCAGCGACAGTGCTGTTGAGCAGCTGCTCCAACCCCAGACTACCCGGATTCAGACTCTGTGATATGTGAGAACCATTAATGCTTGCTTTTGAAATCTCTTTAATTGTTTTTCCATTATGGGAAAGGGAATTCCTCACTGATATGCCCAGCCAGCTTATTGAGGCTGATAGGGTTTTGGGGTCTTAGAGGACATAGTTAGCTATATAATATACTTATAAAGGAATTTGCTTATAGAAATTTCTAGTTTATAAAATATTCAAATGCTAATGGATTTTCGAATGTTGTACCATCCTTGCATCCCTGGGATGAATCCCACTTGATCATGGTGTATGATCCTTTTGATGTATTTTTGAATTCGGTTTGCTAATATTTTGTTGAGTATTTTTGCATCTACGTTCATCAGGGATATTGGTCTGTAGTTTTCTTTTTTGGTGGGGTCTTTCCTTGGTTTTGGTATTAGGGTGATGTTGGCTTCATAGAATGAGTTTGGGAGTATCCAATCCTCTACTATTTTTTGGAAAACTTTAAGGAGAATGGGTATTATGTCTTCCCTGTATGTCTGATAAAATTCCGAGGTAAATCCATCTGGCCCGGGGGTTTTGTTCTTTGGTAGATTTTTGATTACCGCTTCAATTACATTGCTGGTAATTGGTCTGTTTAGATTTTCTGTTTCTTCCTGGGTCAATCTTGGAAGGTTGTATTTTTCTAGGAAGTTGTCCATTTCTCCTAGGTTTCCCAGCTTATTAGCATATAGGTTTTCATAGTATTCTCTAATAATTCTTTGTATTTCTGTGGGGTCCATCGTGATGTTTCCTTTCTCATTTCCGATTCTGTTGATGTGTGTTGACTCTCTTTTCCTCTTAATAAGTCTGGCTAGAGGCTTATCTATTTTGTTTATTTTCTCAAAGAACCAGCTCTTGGTTTCATTGATTTTTGCTATTGTTTTATTCTTCTCAATTTTGTTTATTTCTTCTCTGATTTTTATTATGTCCCTCCTTCTGCTGACCTTAGGCCTCATTTGTTCTTCTTTTTCCAATTTTGATAATTGTGACATTAGACCATTCATTTGGGATTGTTCTTCCTTTTTTAAATATGCTTGGATTGCTATATACTTTCCTCTTAAGACTGCTTTTGCTGCATCCCACAGTAGTTGGGGCTTTGTGTTGTTGTTATCATTTGTTTCCATATATTCCTGGATCTCCATTTTAATTTGGTCATTGATCCATTGATTATTTAGGAGCGTATTGTTAAGCCTCCATGTGTTTGTGAGCCTTTTTGCTTTCTTTTTTTTTTTTTTTTGCCAATTGTTTTATTTTATTTTATTTTATTTAGGATAATTATTTTTTATTGAAGGGTAGTTGATGCACAGTATTACATTACATTAGTTTCAAGTGTACAACACAGTGATAAAACATTTATATACATAATTCTAGGTTCCAGCTATCACCCTACCAAGCTGTTACAATATCTTGACTATATTCCTTATGCTATACATTATATCCCGGTTACTTATTTATTTTACCATTGGAAGTCTGCCCTTTTTTCTTTTTTTGTGAGGACATCTCTCATATTTATTGATCAAATGGTTGTTAACGACAAAAAATTTCTGTATAGGGGAGTCAATGCTCAATGCACAATCATTAATCCAGCCCAAGACTAATTTTCGTCAGTCTCCAATCTTCGGAGACATAACAAACAAGTTCTTACATGGAGAACAAATTCTTACAAAATGAATAAGTTACATAGTGAACAGTACAAGGGCAGTCATCACAGAAACTTTTGGTTTTGCTCATGCATTATGAACTATAAACAGTTCAAATATGAATACTCATTTGGTTTTTATACTTGATTTATATGTGGATACCACATTTCTCTATTTATTATTATTATTTTTAATAAAATGCTGAAGTGGTAGGTAGATACCAAATAAAGGTAGTAAACATAGTTTAGTGTTGTAAGAGAGCAAATGTAGATGATCAGGTGTGTGCCTGTAGACTATGTGTTAATCCAAGCCAGACAAGGGCAATAAAACATCCACGTATGCAGAAGATTTCTCTCAGAACGGGGGGGTGAGGTTCGAAGCCTCACCTCTGTTGATCCCCAATTTCTCACCTGAAGACCCACTGCGACTGTGCATGTCTTAGGTTGTTCCTCCCTTGAGGAATCTTACCCGTCTCTGGCTAACCAGTCATCTTCCGGGGCCATACAGGGAAATGTAAAGTTGGTAAGTGAGAGAGAAGCCTTATTGTTTGAAATGGTTAGCTTTTTATTTCTTTGCATATTTATGCCCTGTAGCTTCTATGCCCAGCATTTCTCTTGAGGTATCTTTACCACTTGGAAGAATTATGATACTTGGTAAATTTGATATGAGGCACGAATTCTATTTAAGGGTTGTAATTAGGGAGGAAGAAGAAAAGCTATAGAAGTAGCAGGCGGAAGAAAACATGGGAAGATTGATTATTTCTTTGACATATCTTCTTGTAGAGTAACTTCAGCATGTATAGGTTTTCAACTACAAATTAAATTGCGCACACATATTAACATAATAGGAGTATAGTTACATAACCAAAGCATACCTGTAATAACCAGCCATCTCCAGTGAAACCAAGAAAACCAGTTAGGCACCTTAGGCATTTGTGAAAACTTATCTATGATATGGTGGATATTGTCCAACTGAACTTGAACAGTCTGAGAGAAATCAGACAAATTAAAACAACCCATTCCTGGGGAATGTTCACATCCCTTATGTTCTTTTAACAGTAAATAGTCGGTAGTTGTAAGATTTTGGAGCACTACAATTTGCACTTCTCCTAATTCTTGGTTGAGTTCCAACAGTATAGATCCAGTCAAATGTGTTGCTTTACTGTATGCGCAGGCCAGCTTAGATATCTCCTTCATTCCCATGGCAAGTCCAGGCGCTGGTAGGATGAGTGCATCTACAGCTGTAGCAGTGCGTGGATCTTTGTTGGGGTTTTTTGATGATCATCTTCTGGCATGAGTCTTCCAGAGAGTGCTGATGTTGGAAGTTCTCTTTCATAGCGTATCTTAGTTCATTTTCGGGGTAGCCCAATTAGGCTTTGATCTTCTGTATAAACGCAAACAGACCCTGTGCCTACACTTTTATATGCCCTTTATACCCTTGTGTAGAACTCATTGGAGGTTACCACACAGGAACTGCCATTTTTGTTTTGTTTTGTTTTGTTTTGTTTTTGCAATCAGTAATCTACATTTACATGACGAATATTATGTTTACTAGGCTCTCCCCTATACCAGGTCTCCCCCATAAACCCCTTTAGAGTCACTGTCCATCAGCATAGCAAAATGTTGTAGAATCACTACTTGCCTTCTCTGTGTTGTACAGCCCTCCCTTTTCTCCTACCCCCCCAAGCATGTTAATCTTAATACCAACCCACTTCTCCCCCCCACTTATCCCTCCCCACCCACCCATCCTCCCCAGTCCCTTTCCCTTTGGTACCTGTTAGTCCATTCTTGAGATCTGTGATTCTGCTGCTGTTTTGTTCCATCAGTTTTTCCTTTGTTCTTATACTCCACAGATAAGTGAAATCATTTGGTATTTCTCTTTCTCCACTTGGCTTGTTTCACTGAGCATAATACCCTCCAGCTCCATCCATGTTACTGCAAATGGTTGGATTTGCCCTTTTCTTATGGCTGAGTAGTATTCCTTTGTGTATATGTACCACATCTTCTTTATCCATTCATCTATCGATGGACATTTAGGTTGCTTCCAATTCTTGGCTATTGTAAATAGTGCTGCGATGAACATAGGGGTGCACTGATCTTTCTCATACTTGATTGCTGCATTCTTAGGGTAAATTCCTAGAAGTGCAATTCCTGGGTCAAATGGTAAGTCTGTTTTGAGCATTTTGATGTACCTCCATACTGCTTTCCACAATGGTTGAACTAACTTACATTCCCACCAGCAGTGTAGGAGGGTTCCCCTTTCTCCACAGCCTCGCCAACATTTGTTGTTGTTTGTCTTCTGGATGGCAGCCATCCTTACTGGTGTGAGGTGATACCTCATTGTAGTTTTAATTTGCATTTCTCTGATAATTAGCGATGTGGAGCATCTTTTCATGTGTCTGTTGGCCATCTGTATTTCTTTTTTGGAGAACTGTCTGTTCAGTTCCTCTGCCCATTTTTTAATTGGGTTATTTGTTTTTTGTTTGTTGAGGCGTGAGAGCTCCTTATATATTCTGGACGTCAAGCCTTTATCGGCTGTGTCATTTTCAAATATATTCTCCCATACTGTAGGGATCCTTTTTGTTCTATTGATGGTGTCTTTTGCTGTACAGAAGCTTTTCAGCTTAATATAGTCCCACTTACTCATTTTTGCTGTTGTTTTCCTTGCCCGGGGAGATATGTTCAAGAAGAGGTCACTCATGTTTATGTCTAAGAGGTTTTTGCCTATGTTTTCTTCCAAGAGATTAATGGTTTCATGATTTACATTCAGGTCTTTGATCCATTTTGAGTTTACTTTTGTATATGGGGTTAGACAATGGTCCAGTTTCATTCTCCTACATGTAGCTGTCCAGTTTTGCCAGCACCACCTGTTGAAGAGACTGTCATTTTGCCATTGTATGTCCATGGCTCATTTATCAAATATTAATTGACCATATATGTCTGGGTTAATGTTTGGAATTTCAGTCTGTTCCATTGGTCTGTGGCTCTGTTCTCGTGCCAGTACCAAATTGTCTTGATTACTATGGCTTTATAGTAGAGCTTGAAGTTGGGGAGTGAGATCCCCCCTACTTTATTCTTCTTTCTCAGGATTGCTTTGGCTATTCGGGGTCTTTGGTGTTTCCATATGAATTTTTGAATTATTTGTTCCAGTTCATTGAAGAATGTTGCTGGTAGTTTCATAGGGATTGCATCAAATCTGTATATTGCTTTGGGCAGGATGGCCATTTTGACAATATTAATTCTTCCTGGCCATGAGCATGGGATGAGTTTCCATCTGTTAGTGTCCCCTTTAATTTCTCTTAAGAGTGACTTGTAGTTTTCAGAGTAAAAGTCTTTCACTTCTTTGGTTAGGTTTATTCCTAGGTATTTTATTTTTTTTGATGCAATTGTGAATGGAGTTGTTTTCCTGATTTCTGTTTCTGTTGGTTCATTGTTAGTATATAGGAAAGCCACAGATTTCTGTGTGTTGATTTTGTATCCTGCAACTTTGCTGTTTTCCTATATCAGTTCTAGTAGTTTTGGGGTGGAGTCTTTAGGGTTTTTTATGTACAGTATCATGTCATCTGCAAATAGTGACAGTTTAACTTCTTCTTTACCAATCTGGATTCCTTGTATATCTTTGTTTTGTCTGATTGCCGTGGCTAGGACCTCCAGTACTATGTTAAATAACAGTGGAGAGAGTGGGCATCCCTGTCTAGTTCCCGATCTCAGAGGAAATGCTTTCAGCTTATCGCTGTTCAATATAATGTTGGCTGTGGGTTTATCATAGATGGCCTTTATTATGTTGAGGTACTTGCCCTCTATTCCCATTTTGCTGAGAGTTTTTATCATGAATGGATGTTGAACTTTGTCAAATGCTTTCTCAGCATCTATGGAGATGATCATGTGGTTTTTGTCTTTCTTTTTGTTGATGTGGTGGATGATGGCGATGGACTTTCGAATGTTGTACCATCCTTGCATCCCTGGGATGAATCCCACTTGGTCATGGTGTATGATCCTTTTGATGTATTTTTGAATTCGGTTTGCTAATATTTTGTTGAGTATTTTTGCATCTACGTTCATCAGGGATATTGGTCTGTAGTTTTCTTTTTTGGTGGGGTCTTTGCCTGGTTTTGGTATTAGGGTGATGTTAGCTTCATAGAATGAGTTTGGGAGTATCTCCTCCTCCTTTATTTTTTGGAAAACTTTATGGAGAATGGGTATTATGTCTTCCCTGTATGTCTGATAAAATTCCGAGGTAAATCCGTCTGGCTCGGGGGTTTTGTTCTTTGGTAGTTTTTTGATTACTGCTTCAATTTCGTTGCTGGTAATTGGTCTGTTTAGATTTTCTGTTTCTTTCTGGGTCAGTCTTGGAAGGTTGGATTTTTCTAGGAAGTTGTCCATTTCTCCTAGGTTTCCCAGCTTTTTAGCATATAGGTTTTCATAGTATTCTCTAATAATTCTTTGTATTTCTGTGGGGTCCGTCGTGATTTTTCCTTTCTCATTTCTGATACTGTTGATTTGTGTTGACTCTCTTTTCTTCTTAATAAGTCTGGCTAGAGGCTTATCTATTTTTTTTATTTTCTCGAAGAACCAGCTCTTGGTTTCATTGATTTTTGCTATTGTTTTATTCTTCTCAATTTTGTTTATTTCTTCTCTGATCTTTATTATGTCCCTCCTTCTGCTGACCTTAGGCCTCATCTGTTCTTCTTTTTCCAATTTCGATAATTGTGACATTAGACCATTCATTTGGGAAAGCTCTTCCTTTTTTAAATATGCTTGGATTGCTATATACTTTCCTCTTAAGACTGCTTTTGCTGTGTCCCACAGAAGTTGGGGCTTAGTGTTGTTGTCATTTGTTTCCATATATTGCTGGATCTCCATTTTGATTTGGTCATTGAACCATTGATTATTTAGGAGCGTGTTGTTAAGCCTCCATGTGTTTGTGAGCCTCTTTGCTTTCTTTGTACAGTTTATTTCTAGTTTTATGCCTTTGTGGTCTGAAAAGTTGGTTGGTAGGATTTCAATCTTTTGGAATTTTCTGAGGCTCTTTTTGTGGCCTAGTATGTGGTCTATTCTGGAGAATGTTCCATGTGCACTTGAGAAGAATGTGTATCCTATTGCTTTTGGATGTAGAGTTCTGTAGATGTCTATTAGGTCCATCTGTTCTAGTGTGTTGTTCAGTGCCTCTGTGTCCTTACTTATTTTCTGCCCAGTGGATCTATCCTTTGGGGTGAGTGGTGTGTTGAAGTCTCCTAGAATGAATGCATTGCAGTCTATATCCCCCTTTAATTCTGTTAGTATTTGTTTCACATATGCTGGTGCTCCTGTGTTGGGTGCATATATATTTAGAATGGTTATATCCTCTTGTTTGACTGAGCCTTTTATCATTATGTAGTGTCCTTCTCTATCTCTTGTTACTTTCTTTGTTTTGAAGTCTATTTTGTCTGATATTAGTACTGCAACCCCTGCTTTCTTCTCACTGTTGTTTGCTTGAAATATGTTTATCCATCCCTTGACTTTTAGTCTGTACATGTCTTTGGGTTTGAGGTGAGTTTCTTGTAAGCAGCATATAGATGGGTCTTGCTTTTTTATCCATTCTGTTACTCTGTGTCTTTTGATTGGTGCATTCAACCCATTAACATTTAGGGTGACTATTGAAAGATATGTACTTATTGCCATTGCAGGCTTTAAATTCGTGGTTACCAAAGGTTCAAGGTTAGCCTCTTTAGTATCTTACTGCCTAACTTAGCTCGCTTATTGAGCTGTTATATACATTGTCTGGAGTTTCTTTTCTTCTCTCCCTTCTTGTTCCACCTCCTCGATTCTTCATATTTTGGGTGTTTTGTGCTGTGCTCTTTCTAGGAGTGCTCCCATCTAGAGCAGTCCCTGTAAGATGTTCTGTAGATGTGGTTTGTGGAAAGCAAATTCCCTCAGCTTTTGTTTGTCTGGGAATTGTTTAATCCCACCGTCATATCTGAATGATAGTCGTGCTGGATACAGTATCCTTGTTTCAAGGCCCTTCTGTTTCATTGTATTAAATATATCATGCCATTCTCTTCTGGCCTGTAGGGTTTCTGTTGAGAAATCAGACGTTAGCCTGATGGCTTTTCCTTTATAGGTGACCTTTTTCTCTCTAGCTGCCTTTAACACTCTTTCCTTGTCCTTGATCTTTGCCATTTTAATTATTATGTGTCTTGGTGTTGTCCTTCTTGGATCATTTCTGTTGGGGGTTCTCTGTATTTCTGTGGTCTGTTCGATTATTTCCTCCCCCAGTTTGGGGAAATTTTCAGCAATTATTTCTTCTAAGATACTTTCCATCTCTTTTCCTCTCTCTTCTTCTTCTGGGACCCCTATAATACGGATATTGTTCCTTTTGGATTGGTCACACAGTTCTCTTAATATTGTTTCATTCCTGGAGATCCTTTTGTCTCTCTCCATGTCAGCTTCTATGCGTTCCTGTTCTCTGATTTCAATTCCATCAATGGTCTCTTGCATTCTATCCATTCTGCTTATAAACCCTTCCAGAGTTTGTTTCATTTCTGCGATCTCCTTTCTGGCATCTGTGATCTCCCTCCGGACTTCATCCCATTTCTCTTGCGTATTTTTCTGCATCTCTGTCAGCATGTTTATGATTCTTATTTTGAATTCTTTTTCAGGAAGACTGGTTAGGTCTGTCTCCTTCTCTGGTGTTGTCTCTGTGATCTTTGTCTGCCTGTAGCTTTGCCTTTTCATGGTGATAGGAATAGTTTGCAGAGCTGGAACGAGTGACGGCTGGAAGAACTTCCCTTCTTGTTGGTTTGTGGCCCTCCTCTCCTGGGAGAACAGCGACCTCTAGTGGCTTGTGCTGGGAGCTGTGTGCAGACAGGGCTTCTGCCTTCGTCCCGGCTGCTATGGAGTTAATCTCCGCTGTTGCTGTGGGCGTGGCCTGGCTCGGGCAGCTACTCCAAAGTGGTGGAGTTGCGTTGGGAGCAGGAGCGGCTTGGAGGCTATTTATCTTCCTAAGGGGCCTCCCTGCCCCCTGCAGCCCAGGGGTTAGGGTGCCCAGAGATCCCCGGATTCCCTACCTCTGGATTAAGTGTCCCGCCCTGCCCCTTTAAGACTTCCAAAAAGCACCCACCAAAACAAAACAACAACCACCAAAAAAAAAAAAAAAAAAATTAAATTTAAAAAAAAAAAATTTTTTTTAATTAAAATAAAAAAAGGTGGTCGCTCGTTTTTCTTTATTCTCCAGTGCCAGCCTCGGGCCTCTGCTCACCGTTCTTGCTGCCCTATTTCCCTAGTATTGATGTCCCTATCCCTTTAAGACTTCCAAAAAGCGCTCGCCAAAACAAAACAGCAAAAAAGCAAAATAAAAAATGGTCGCGCGCTTTCCTTATGTCCTCCGGCACCCGTCCTTCAGTGCCCGCTCACTGTTCTTGCTGCCCTGTTTTCCTAGTATCGAGGGCCCTGCACTCTGGCCCGGATGGCTGGGGCTGGGTGTTTGGCAGTCCTGGGCTCCGTCTCCCTCCCGCTGTGCCTGCTCTTCTCCCGCCGGGAGCTGGGGGGAGGGGCGCTCGGCTCCCGCCGGGCCGGGGCTTGTATCTTACCCCCTTCACGAGGCGCTGGGTTCTCGCAGGTGCGGATGTGGTCTGGATGTTGTCCTGTGTCCTCTGGTCTTTATTCTAGGAAGGGTTGTCTTTGTTATATTTTCATAGATATATGTTGTTTTGGGAGGGATTTCCGCTGCTCTACTCATGCCGCCATCTTCCCTTCCAATTCCTTTTTGCTTTCTTTGTACAATTTATTTCTAGTTTTATGCCTTTGTGGTCTGAAAAGTTGGTTGGTAGGATTTCAATCTTTTGGAATTTACTGAGGCTCTTTTTGTGGCCTAGTATGTGGTCCATTCTGGAGAATGTTCCATGTGCACTTGAGAAGAATATGTATCCTTTTGCTTTTGGATGTAGAGTTCTGTAGATGTCTATTAGGTCCATCTGTTCTAGTGTGTTGTTCAGTTCCTCTGTGTCCTTACTTATTTTCTATCTGGTGGATCTGTCCTTTGGAGTGAGTGGAGTGTTGAAGTCTCCCAAAATGAATGCATTGCATTCTATTTCCTCCTTTAATTCTGTTAGTATTTGTTTCACATATGCTGGTGCTCCTGTGTTGGGTGCATATACATTTATAATGGTTATATCCTCTTGTTGGACTGAACCCTTTATCATTATATAACGTCCTTCTTTATCTTTTGTTACTTTCTTTATATTGAAGTCTATTTTGTCTGATACTAGTATGGCAACACCTGCTTTTTTCTCTCTATTGTTTGCATGAAATATCTTTTTCCATCCCTTGACTTTAAGTCTGTGCATGTCTTTGGGTTTGAGGTGAGTCTCTTGTAAGCAGCATATGGATGGGTCTTGCTTTTTTATCAATTCTATTACTCTGTGTCTTTTGATTGATGCATTCATTCCATTTACATTTAGGGTGATTATTGAAAGGTATGTACTTACTGCCATTGCAAGCTTTAAGTTTGTGGTTACCAAAGGTTCAAGGTTAGCTTCTTTACTATCTTACTGTCTAACTTAACTCGCTTATTGAACTATTATAAACACGGTCTGATGATTCTTTTTTTCTCTCCCTTCTTATTCCTCCTCCTCCATTCTTCATATGTTGGGTGTTTTGTTCTGTGCTCTTTTTAGGAGTCCTCCCATCTAGAGCAGTCCCTGTAAGATGCCCTGTAGAGGTGGTTTGTGGGAGGCAAATTCCCTCAACTTTTGCTTGTCTGGGAATTGTTTAATACCTCCTTCATATTTAAATGATAAACGTGCTGGATACAGTAGTCTTGGTCCAAGGCCCTTCTGTTTCATTGCATTAAGTATATCATGCCATTCTCTTCTGGCCTGTAGGGTTTCTGTTGAGAAGTCTGATGATAGCCTGATGGGTTTTCCTTTGTAGGTGACCTTTTTTTTCCCTCTGGCTGCCTTTAATACTCTGTCCTTGTCTTTGATCTTTGCCATTTTAATTATTATGTGTCTTGGTGTTGCCCTCCTTGGATCCCTTGTCATGGGAGTTCTGTGTACCTCTGTGGTCTGAGAGGCCATTTCCTCCCCTAGTTTGGGGAAGTTTTCAGTAATTATTTCTTCAAAGACACTTTCTATCCCTTTTTCTCTCTTCTTCTTCTTCTGGTACCCCTATAATGCAGATATTGTTCTGTTTTGATTGTTCACCATTTTGATTGTTAACAGTTCTCTTAATACTCTTAATATTCTTTCATTCCTGGAGATCCTTTTATCTCTCTCTGAATCAGCTTCTCTGCATTCCTGCTCTCTGTTTTCTAGTCCATTAATGGTCTCTTGTATCTCGTACATTCTGCTTTGAAGTCCTTCCAGAGATTGTTTTATTTCTGTATTCTCCCTCCTTAGTTCTTGCATATTTCTCTGCAAGTCCATCAGCATGGTTATGACTTTTGTTTTGAATTCTTTTTCAGGAAGATTGGTTAAATCTATCTCCCCAGGTTCCTTCTCAGGGGTAGATGTAGAAGATGTTGAAGACAAACAACAACAAATGTTGGCGAAGTTGTGGAGAAAGGGGAACCCTCCTACACTGCTGGTGGGAATGTAAATTAGTTCAACCATTGTGGAAAGCAGTATGGAGGTTCCTCAAAATGCTCAAAATAGAAATACCATTTGACCCAGGAATTCCACTTCTAGGAATTTACCCTAAGAATGCAGCACTCCAGTTTGAAAAAGACAGATACACCCCTATGTTTATCGCTGCACTATTTACAATAGCCAAGATATGGAAGCAACCTAAATGCCCATAAGTAGATGAATGGATAAAGAATATATGGTACATATACACAATGGAATATTACTCAGCTATAAGAGAAAAACAGATCCTACCATTTGCAACAACATGGATGGAGCTAGAGGGTATTATGCTCAGTGAAATAAGCCAGGCGGTGAAAGATAAGTACCAAATGATTTCACTCATATGTGGAGTATAAGAACAAAAGAAAACTGAAGGAACAAAACAGCAGCAGAAGCCCAGAACCCAAGAATGGACAAACAGTTACCAAAGGGAAAAGGACTTGGGAGAATGGGTGGGAAGGGAGGGATAAGGGCAGGAAAAAAGAAAGGGGGCATTATGATTAACATGTATAGTGGTGGGGGGGCACGGGGAGGGCTGTGCAACACAGAGAAGACAAGTAGTAATTTTACAGCATCTTACGATGTTGATGGACAGTGACTGTGAACGGGTATATGGGGGGGACTTGGTGAAGGGGGGAGCCTAGTAAACATAATATTCTTCATGTAATTGTAGATTAATGATACCAAAATAAAAATTTTAAAAATAAATAAAAATAAACTATCACTGGAAGAAGAAAATATATATATATATATATTCAAATGCTGATTCAAGTAAATTCAGATAATATCAATAACAAAATCTTTAAATTAATGTATCCTTTAGGAGGCACAAAATTGCAACCATCATATAAATTAGTCACAGGGATGAAGTGCAGCATAGAGAATATAGTCAGTAGTCCTGTAATATCTTTCTGTGTTGACAGTGACTACACTGGTTGGGGTGAGCATGTAATAAGGCAGATAACTAGGGCGGAGCCAACATGGCGGCGTGAGTAGGACAGTGGGAATCTCCTCCCAAAAACATATATACTTTTGAAAATACAACAAACACAACTAGCCCTAAAAGAGAGACCAGAAGACGCAGGACAGTGGCCAGACTGCAGCTACACCAGCGAGAACCCAGCGACTGGTGAAAGGGGTAAGATACAAGCCCCGGCCCGGCGGGACCCGAGCACCCCTCCCCCCAGCTCCCGGCGGGAGAACAATAGGCAGAGCGGGAGGGAGACGGAGCCCAGGACTGCCGAACACCCAGCCCCAGCCATCCGGGCCAGAGCGCAGACACAGTACATGCACAGGGGGCCCTGGATACTGGGGGTACATGGAGTAAGACCTCTGAGCGGGTGCTGAAGCTGATGCCCCTGTGACAAAGAAAAGCGGGGGCTTTTTTAAAGTCTTAAAGGGACAGGGACTTAACAGCTTGACAGAAACAACCCAGGTCACAGTACAGCAGCTGGAAATTACAGGGAAAACCGGGTGCACTAACCCCCTGGGCAACAGCTCTGAGACCCCTCACGGAGGCAAACAGTCAAGCAGCCCCCCCATCCATCACCCCACCGGGCGCTGCGAAAGCAGAGAAGCAGCCTGAGACAAATTCCGCCCACAGAAAGGGAAATTTCTCCCTCCCGGCCAGGCAAGACACAAAGACCCACTCTACACGCAATTACCCAACACAAGCCACTAGGGGTCGCAGTTGCCCCAGTAAAGAAAGGCCAGTAGTAAGTGAAAATTTTGGCCCTCCCAGCTGACAGTCAATAGCACCTGTCAACATGAAAAGGCAAAAAAATATGATCCAGACAAGACTAACCCAGACAGCTTCAGCATCTGCTACATCTTCCCCTGAGAAGGAATCTGGGGAGATAGATTTAGCCAGTCTACCTGAAAAAGAATTCAAAACAAAAGTCATAACCATGCTGATGGACTTGCAGAGAAATATGCAAGAACTAAGGAAGGAGAATTCAGAAATAAAACAAGCTCTGGAAGGACTTCAAAACAGAATGGACGAGATGCAAGAGACCATTAATGGACTAGAAAACAGAGAACAGGAATGCAGAGAAGCTGATGCAGAGAGAGATAAAAGGATCTCCAGGAATGAAAGAATTTTAAGAGAGCTGAGTGATCAATATAAAAGGAATAATATAAGAATCATAGGCATTCCAGAAGAAGTAGAGAGAGAAAAGGGGATAGAAAATGTCTTTGAAGAAATAATTGCTGAAAATTTCCCCAAACTAGGGGAAGAAATGGCCTCTCAGAGCACAGAGGTACACAGAACTCCCATAACAAGGGATCCAAGGTGGGCAACACCAAGACACATAATAATTAAAATGGCAAAGATCAAAGACAAGGACAAAGTATTACAAGCAGCCAGAGAGAAAAAAAAAGGTTACCTACAAAGGAAAACCCATCAGGCTATCATCAGACTTCTCAACAGAAACCCTACAGGCCAGAAGAGAATGGCATGATATACTTAATGCAATGAAACAGAAGGGCCTCGAACCAAGACTACTGTATCCAGCACGAATATCATTTAAATATGAAGGAGGGATTAAACACTTCCCAGACAAGCAAAAGTTGAGGGAATTTGCCTCCCACAAACCACCTCTACAGGGCATCCTACAGGGACTGCTCTAGATGGGAGCACTCCTAAAAAGAGCACACAACAAAACACCCAACATATGAAGAAGGGAGGAGGAGGAATAAGAAGGGAGAGAAATAAAGAATCATCAGATTGTGTTTATAATAGCTCAACAAGTGAGTTAAGTTAGACAGTAAGACAGTAAAGAAGCTAACCCTAAACCTTTGGTAACCACAAACTTAAAGCCTGCAATGGCAATAAATTCATACCTTTCAATAATCACCCTAAATGTAAATGGACTGAATGCACCAATCAAAAGACACAGAGTAATAGAATGGATAAAAAAGCAAGATCCATCCATATGCTGCTTACAAGAGACTCACCTCAAACCCAAAGACGCGCACAGACTTAAAGTCAAGGGATGGAAAAAGATATTTCAAGCAAACAACACAGAGAAGAAAGCAGGTGTTGCAATTCTGGTATCAGACAAAACAGACTTCAAAATAAAGAAAGTAACAAAAGACAAAGAAGGACATTACATAATGATAAAGGGCTCAGTCCATCAAGAGGATATAACCATTATAAATATATATGCACCCAATACAGGAGCACCAACATACCTGAAACAAATATTAACAGAACTAAAGGAGGAAATAGAATGCAATGCATTCATTCTAGGAGACTTCAACACACCACTCACTCCAAAGGACAGATCCACCAGACAGAAAATAAGTAAGGACACAGAGGCACTGAACAACACACTAGAACAGATGGACCTAATAGACATCTACATAACTCTACATCCAAAAGCAACAGGATACACGTTCTTCTCAAGTGCACATGGAACATTCTCCAGAATAGACCACATACTAGGACACAAAAAGAGCCTCAGTAAATTCCAAAAGATTGAAATCCTACCAACCAACTTTTCAGACCACAAAGGCATTAAACTAGAAATAAACTGTTCAAAGAAAGCAAAAAGGCTCACAAACACATGGAGGCTAAACAACACGCTCCTAAATAATCAATGGATCAATGACCAAATCAAAATGGAGATCCAGCAATATATGGAAACAAATGACAACAACAACACTAAGCCCCAACTTCTGTGGGACACAGCAAAAGCAGTCTTAAGAGGAAAGTATATAGCACTCCAAGCATATTTAAAAAAGGAAGAGCAATCCCAAATGAACGGTCTAATGTCACAACTATAAAAATTGGAAAAAGAAGAACAAATGAGGCCTAAGGTCAGCAGAAGGAGGGACATAATAAAGATCAGAGAAGAAATAAATAAAATTGAGAAGAATAAAACAATAGCAAAAATCAATGAAACCAAGAGCTGGTTCTTCGAGAAAATAAACAAAATAGATAAGCCTCTAGCCATACTTATTAAGAGGAAAAGAGAGTCAACACAAATCAACAGTATCAGAAATGAGAAAGGAAAAATCACAACAGATCCCGCAGAAATACAAAGAATTATTAGAGACTACTATAAAAACCTATATGCTAACAAGCTGGGAAACCTAGGAGAAATGGACAACTTCCTAGAAAAATACAACCTTCCAAGACTGACCCAAAAAGAAACAGAAAATCTAAACAGACCAATTACCAGCAACGAAATTGAAGCGGTAATCAAAAAACTACCAAAGAACAAAACCCCCGGGCCAGATGGATTTACCTCGGAATTTTATCAGACATACAGGGAAGATATAATACCCATTCTCCTTAAAGTTTTCCAAGAAATAGAAGAGGAGGGGATACTCCCAAACTCATTCTATGAAGCTAACATCACCCTAATACCAAAACCAGGTAAAGACACCACCAAAAAAGAAAACTACAGACCAATATCCCTGATGAACGTAGACGCAAAAATACTCAACAAAATATTAGCAAACCGAATTCAAAAATACATCAAAACCATCGTACACCATGACCAAGTGGGATTCATCCCAGGGATGCAAGGATGGCACAACATTCGAAAGTCCATCAATATCATCCACCACATCAACAAAAAGAAAGACAAAAACCACATGATCATCTCCATAGATGCTGAAAAAGCATTTGACAAAGTTCAACATCATTCATGATAAAAACTCTCAGCAAAATGGGAATAGAGGGCAAGTACCTCAACATAATAAAGGCCATCTATGAAAAACCCACAGCCAACATTATATTGAATAGCGAGAAGCTGAAAGCATTTCTGCTGAGATCGGGAACTAGACAGGGATGCCCTCTCTCCCCACTGTTATTTAACATTGTACTAGAGGTCCTAGCCACGGCAATCAGACAAAACGAAAAAATACAAGGAATCCAGATTGGCAAAGAAGAAGTCAAACTGTCACTATTTGCAGATGACATGATACTGTACATAAAAAACCCTAAAGACTCCACCCCAGAACTACTAGAACTGATATCGGAATACAGCAAAGTTGCAGGATACAAAATCAACACACAGAAATCTGTGGCTTTCCTATATACCAACAATGAACCAACAGAAAGAGAAATCAGGAAAACAACTCCATTCACAATTGCATCAAAAAAAATAAAATACCTAGGAATAAACCTAACCAAAGAAGTGAAAGACTTATATTCTGAAAACTACAAGTCACTCTTAAAAGAAATTAAAGGGGACACTAACAGATGGAAACGCATCCCATGCTCATGGCTAGGAAGAATTAATATCGTCAAAATGGCCATCCTGCCCAAAGCAATATACAGATTTGATGCAATCCCTATGAAACTACCAGCAACATTCTTCAATGAACTGGAACAAATAATTCAAAAATTCATATGGAAACACCAAAGACCCTGAATAGCCAAAGCAATCCTGAGAAAGAAGAATAAAGTAGGGGGGATCTCACTCCCCAACTTCAAGCTCTACTATAAAGCCATAGTAATCAAGACAATTTGGTACTGGCACAAGAGCAGAGCCACAGACCAATGGAACAGACTAGAGAATCCAGACATTAACCCAGACATATATGGTCAATTAATATTTGATAAAGGAGCCATGGACATACAATGGCGAAATGACAGTCTCTTCAACAGATGGTGCTGGCAAAACTGGACAGCTACATGTAGGAGAATGAAACTGGACCATCGTCTAACCCCATATACAAAAGTAAACTCAAAATGGATCAAAGACCTGAATGTAAGTCATGAAACCATTAAACTCTTGGAAGAAAACATAGGCACAAACCTCTTAGACATAAACATGAGTGACCTCTTCTTGAACATATCTCCCCGGGCAAGGAAAACAACAGCAAAAATGAACAAGTGGGACTATATTAAGCTGAAAAGCTTCTGTACAGCAAAAGACACCATCAATAGAACAAAAAGGAACCCTACAGTATGGGAGAATATCTTTGAAAATGACACATCCGATAAAGGCTTGACGTCCAGAATATATAAAGAGCTCACACGCCTCAGCAAACAAAAAACAAATAACCCAATTAAAAAATGGGCAAAGGAACTGAACAGACGGTTCTCCAAAAAAGAAATACAGATGGCCAACAGACACATGAAAAGATGCTCCACATCGCTAATTATCAGAGAAATGCAAATTAAAACTACAATGAGGTATCACCTCACACCAGTAAGGATGGCTGCCATCCAAAAGACAAACAACAACAAATGTTGGCGAGGCTGTGTAGAAAGGGGAACCCTCCTACACTGCTGGTGGGAATGTAAACTTGTTCAACCATTGTGGAAAGCAGTATGGAGGTACATCAAAATGCTCAAAACAGACTTACCATTTGACCCAGGAATTGCACTCCTAGGAATTTACCCTAAGAATGCAGCAATCAAGTATGAGAAAGATCAGTGCACCCCTATGTTTATCACAGCACTATTTACAATAGCCAAGAATTGGAAGCAACCTAAATGTCCATCGATAGATGAATGGATAAAGAAGATGTGGTACATATACACAATGGAATACTACTCAGCCATAAGAAAAGGGCAAATCCAACCATTTGCAGCAACATGGATGGAGCTGGAGGGTATTTTGCTCAGTGAAACAAGCCAAGCAGAGAAAGAGAAATACCAAATGATTTCACTCATCTGTGGAATATAAGAACAAAGGAAAAACTGAAGGAACAAAACAGCAGCAGAATCACAGAACTCAAGAATGGACTAACAGGTACCAAAGGGAAAGGGACTGGGGAGGATGGGTGGGTAGGGAGGGATAAAGGGGGGAGAAGTAGGGGGGTATTAAGATTAGCATCCATAGCGGGGTGGGAGAAAGGGGAGGGCTGTACAACACAGAGAAGACAAGTAGTGATTCTACAACAGGTTGCTATGCTGATGGACAGTGACTGTAAAGGAGTATATAGGGGGGACCTGGTATAGGGGATAGCCTAGTAAACAAAGTATTCGTCATGTAAGTGTAGATTAATGATTAAAAAAAAAAAAATGCAGTTCCTATGTGGTGACCTCTAATGAGTCCTACACAATGATATAAAGGACATATAAAAGTGTAGGCAAAGGGTCTGTTTGTGTTTATACAGAGGATCAAAGCCTAATTTGGCTACCCCGAAAATGAACTAAGATACGATATGAAAGAGAACTTCCAACATCAACACTCTTGGGAAGACTCATGCCAGAAGATGATCATCAAAAAACCCCAACAAAGATCCACGCACTGCTACAGCTGTAGATGCACTCATCCCACCAGCTCCTGGACTTGCCATGGGAATGAAGGAGATATCTAAGCTGGCCTGTGCATACAGTAAAACAACAAATTTGACTGGATCTATACTGTTGGAACTCAACCAAGAATTAGGAGAAGTGCAAATTGTAGCACTCCAAAATCTTACAACTACAGACTATTTACTGTTAAAAGAACATATGGGATGTGAACATTGCCCAGGAATGGGTTGTTTTAATTTGTCTGATTTTTCTCAAACTATTCAAATTCAGTTAGATAATAACCATCATATCATTGATAAGTTTTCACAAATGCCTAGGGTGCCTAACTGGTTTTCTTGGTTTCACTGGAGATGGCTGGTAATTACAGGTATGCTTTGGTTATGTAACTATACTCCTATTATGTTAATGTGTGTGCACAATTTAAGTAGTAGCTTAAAATCTATACATGCTGAAGTTACTCTACAAGAAGATATGTCAAAGAAATAATCAATCTTCCCATGTTTTCTCCCGCCTGCTACTTCTATAGCTTTTCTTCTTCCTTCCTAATTACAACAAATTCTTAAATAGAATTCGTGCCTCATATCAAATTTACCGAGTATCATAACTCCTCCAAGTGGTAAAGATACCTCAAGACAAATGCTGGGCATAGAAGCCACAGGGCATAAATATGCAAAGAAATAAAAAGCTAACCATTTCAAACAATAAGGCTTCTCTCTCACTTACCAACTTCACATTTCCCTGTATGGCCCCGGAAGATGACTGGTTAGCCAGAGACGGGTAAGATTCCTCAAGGGAGGAACAACCTAAGACAGGCACAGTCGCAGGGGGGTCATCAGGTGAGAAATTGGGGATCAACAGAGGTGAGGCTTCGAACCTCACCCTCCCTGTTCTGAGAGAAATCTTCTGCATATGTGGATGTTTTATTGCCCTTGTCTAGCTTGGATTAACACATAGTCTACAGGCACACACCTGATCATCTACATTTGCTCTCTTACAACACTAAACTATGTTTTCTACCTTTATGTTGTATCTACCTACCACTTCAGCATTTTATTAAAAATAATAAAGAGAGAAATGTGGTATCCACATATAAATCAAGTATAAAAATCAAATGTGTATTCATATTTGAACTGACTGTTTATAGCTCATAATGCATGAGCAAAACCAAAAGTTTCTGTGATGACTGCCCTTGTACTGTTCACCATGTAACTTATTCACTATGTAAGAATTTGTTCTCCATGTAAGAACTTGTTCGTTATGCTTCAGAAGATTGGAGACTGACGAAAATTAGGCTTGGGGTGGATTAATGATTGTGCATTGAGCATTGACTCCCCTATACAGAATTTTATTGTTGTTAACAACCATTTGATCAATAAATATGAGAGATGCCCTAACAACAACAACCAAAAAAAAGTACACACTTCCAATTGTAAAATAAATAAGTAACCGGGATGTAATGTATAGCATAAGGAATATAGTCAAAATATTGTAACAACTTGGTATGGTGATAGCTGGTACCTAGAATTATCATGTATATAAATGTTGAATCACTGTGTTGTACACCTGAAACTAATGTAATGTAATACTGTGTGTCAACTACCCTTCAATAAAAAATAAATAAATAAATAAAGAATATTGGAATGGGGAAAAAAAAAAAAATAAGGCAGATAACTGTCAAATCACTGTGTTGTTTACATGAAACCACATGATATTGTAGATCTACTATACTTCCATAAAAAATACATTAAAAATCACACAGAAAGCCAAAAACCATATCCTTTAATTTGTGTTGTGATTGTAATTCATTATTATTTCAAAGAAAACTACAAACAATTGCATAGGAACTATTTTTGAAATAATTTATGATGTATAAGTGATTCTCCTCATTGCACACATTGTCCTGTCTAGACTAAGACGTGAATTCCTGAGGGAATGGCGGGGTTGGTCTGTTTGTGCTGTGGAGGTCCCTAAGGCAGGGGAGAAGGAGCCTGCAATGGGGGTACATCCGTGTGCCCCTCCAGACGGGAAGGGGAAGTGGAGTCCCTGGTCTGCAGGAAAACAGTGTAACCGTAAAATGTAGGATCCTGACTCTTCCCTTTGGGGCAAACAGCCAAGGGAGATTGTGGTAACAGGCAGACATCCCAGAAGGGTCAAAAGGAAAGCAAGAGGCAGGCCTCCTCTGTTCCTTCTGTGGGACAGTCAGTGCTCCCCACTGGAATGTGGGGAGTCACGGCCGAGGGAGACGGGGGTATGATGTGTCAAGGCAGGGAGCGCCGGGGAGCAGCCTGCCAAACTGCAGCTGTGAGGTGCGAGGGGACTCTACAGCCCGGGAAGGGGGCTGACAGCCCACCCTGGGGTTGGCCAGAATACACGGCAGATGCCTGGAGGTGGCAGAAACGGGGCTTGTTCAGTGCAGGGCGCTGAGGCGCCCACTGTGGGAGGGGCTGGCCCCAGCAGGCTCCAGGGGGGTGTGTAGTGACAGAGCCCAGGTGCTCCTGAGGAGGCCTGTAGGCCCAGGGGACACGTGCCACGGCTGCCTGTCCTCAGCACCCCAGCACACTCCCGGGTGGGCCAGGGAGAGGGTGGGGAGGGGGTCCCTGGAGGGCATGTACCTCAGAGAGCCTGAGTCTCCCTAAGAAAGACGGTTTCACACTAAGTAGACTGAGCTCCCTCCACCCGGTGAATTCAAGTCCTCTTCCCTCTGGCCCTGCCCGGCATGACCCCCTCCTTGAGCAGGAATGGGGGCATCAGAACCAACTGGACCCGGTTCTAGCATGGAGGTCCTCACCCCTGGCACACCGTCTTCCAGAATTAGGGGCTCTGGCATGAAATAAGGTGCAGAGAAAAGAAGGGAAGTGAGAAGAACGTGGTTCCTTCTACCGGCATGGCAGCAGGGGGCCCCCCCGATTCCCACGGTGGCCTCGGGGGAGGGGAGCATCGTTCGGTTTCTCCGGCCTGGCTGCCTCTTTCCCACGTGGGCTGAAGGGAGCAGTGCTGCTGGGAGCCTGCAGGGCCGGGGCCGGGGCTGTGCGGGGCCCCCTGGGCTCGCTGTGCTCCTGGAAGCCAGAGGCCCGAGCCAGCAGGGAGCGGGACCCTGCCAAGTCTGGCTGGGCACCGCGGGTGCCTCCAGGTTGCATTTCCAATCTGATCCTTTACCCAGCTCTCCGCAGCCCCAGCCCAGCTTGCGCGGCCACGGGGGCAGTCTGACCTCCTGGCCCCTGAAGTGGACTTCCTCGAAGGAGCCTCTGCTTTTATTTAGCCACGCCCCCCTCGCGCCCCGCCTCACTGTGCACTCCTGCTGTCCGGCCTGCTGCCCTCAGCTCGGACACCAGTGCCTTCTTGTCCAGGGGGCCGGGCCACAGAGGTTCCCTCATTTCTCCCAGTTACAGCAAACACAAAACCCAGAAGCCAGGGGCAGGCTGGCCCCGGGATCTGCCAGAGGCAGCAGGTCTGCAGAGGGAGGCCCTCCCCACCTCCACACCCACCAACCCCCAGGCAGCCCCTGGCCCCAGACCTGCAGCTCCCAGAAAAGGCAACCTGCTGACATCTTCAAAACGGGGCTTGTTGTTTGGGGTGGCTCAGCAGTTAGGGTTACATTTGGTGACATTTGAGAGAAGGCTCGAACAGTGAGTCTTCTCGATGGGGATGTCTTTCCCTCTGGCAGAAGTCTAGGCTTAGAGAGAGCTCAGCTGGGGCCCAGGTGCCTTCTCTCTCGGCTTCGCCTCTCACTGGGCGCTTCCATCCAGAAGGCCAAGTCGGGCTCCAGGTGGGCCACTGGACCTCCAGCTTTCCCTCTGCGTGCCGGGGGCAGGGAGAGGGGGTGCGGACGCCTTCCCGTTGGACTGTCTCGCTTCGAGGGAGCCTCCACAGCAGTCCTTGTCCTCACACACCTCCTCAATCTTACTGTCACGGCGCCCCCTGACCATGGTCCTCGTAGCATGCAGGGGCCCCGGGGGTTACACCCCCCAGGTGGGTGCCTTGCTGGCCCTGATGATGTACGGCCTGTAAGGGATGGCAGTGTTGAGCAGTGTCTGTCCATCTCTGCTGCAGATGGGAGGGGGTGTGTGGGGTGCGTTTCCACAGACCTCCCAGCGGCACCGACTTCTAGGTGTATTCTCACATGCTGCTGAGGCTTACCCTGCCAGAGATGGGCCTCTGGAGGCTTTCACCTGGGAATCAGGAGGTGGGGGAAGCCGCAGTCTGAGTGCAAAGTGCTGGCTGTGGTGTCCGAACGGCATCACAGAGGGTACCCTCTGCACAGAACCCAAATGCCATTAGTCGCCCAATTGTCTGTGCTTGGTGGGAGGGGCTGAGCTGTGCAGCAGGGATCTGCATGAGGAATAAACAGAATCCGCCCACTAGACCCGCCTCCAAAAGCCATTGGTTTGCTACCAAACCGACAGCAAAATAAGGGGTACAAACCCACCTACCCATACCAGGGTTCTACATGCCCTTTCTTTCCCGAAGCCTCACAGACACAAAGAAGCCACGAAGGACGTGTGACCCCACTGCTGAGACTGGTCGGTGAGGAAGGAGTGGAGACGGTCCCCCATGGAGGCCGACTCTGCTCCCACCTAACATTCTACTGGAGAGGTAGCAGTGCCATAGGATGCTTGACCTGGGAGGGACTGATCATCTTCAGAGAAGGCACGAAGCCCAGTTAGGCTGCAAGACTGGCCTGAGCACGTCCGATGAGAGGTGGTGGACCAGAGCCGCCAGGCCCTGCTCTTCCCCATTGGCCAACAGCTGCCACGTTGTGCATCCTTGGGGCTAAACTGGCTGGCATTTGGTCTGCACGCCGACAGGTGGTGATTCGCACTCTGTCTGTTCTCTTTAGCACAGGCTTTGTTATCAGAAACATTACTTTTTTTTCTCACTCTCATTTCTCTCCCCCTTCTCTCTGAGAAGCAATCCCTGGAAGAAATAAAAATGGGAGTACTGCTGATATGGCTAACCTGACAGCAGTACCTAAAGGCTAAGCAGGCATCGTTCATTTTCTGCCCTCAGTGGCAGGCCAAGTCCTTGGTAAGATGCCAGAGTCATTGCCTACAAAGCCCCCTCGAGCTGAGCTTGCAGCTGAAAGGGACCCTCCAGGGCTCACCTGCCCACCCCAGTGCCCACCTGCCTACCCTAGGGCCTGCCTGCCTGCCCCAGGACTCCTCCCCAGGGCCCGCCTGCCCGCCCCAGGGCTGCAGCTTTGCCCCTGGTGCGTTCCTATGGGGCTGTGCGTTGCCTTGGCCCCCCTTCCTCCAGCAGGAAGATGGGCATGTGGTTTGCACAGCCAGACAAGCTTCCAGGTGACTCCCAGGGTCCCTGCTGGCGGTCCCAGGCTCCCAGGTGGCTGCACGCAGAGGAAGTCCGATCCGCCCCCTCCCCCTCCCACTGCCCAGGACCTGCACTGGGCCCCCTACAGGAGCCAGCATTTCTTGGCCATGCCAATGGGCTTTTACTCATTAGTGAGAAAAGAAATCCTAGTTTGCCCCCATATATAATGACCCAGGGTGAAAGAAAAAGATCAGAGACCTCTGGACCCTTTATTTATTTTTATGACAGAATCACTGTATGAACGTGGGCCTGTCCTCCAAATTCCTTTACACAAGGGAGTTTTGTGGCTGATATGGTCGATGTATGCTCTGGGAAGATACATTTTGGAGTGACTCTTGCTGGAAAATTCTCTGTCTTCATATGTTTATTAGGTGCCTAACTCTAGGCCCAGAATCTCACCTTTGTGGGGCTGATGCTCCAACAGAGTGGTGGGTGGGCAGGGGACAGGTAACTGCCCAGCGGGCAAAGCGTGGCTGCTACTGCGAGAGGGGACCGGTTGCCCCGCCTGGAGAGGGTCACATGGGTCCTGCAGGGAACTGGGAGGGGTGCCACCCAGAAGCCAGGAAGCGTGGGTCAGACTTGGGCCAACAGGGATGATGGAAGAGGGCACCGGAGAAAGAAGAACAAAGAGAATACATGGGCCAGGCTTCTCCAGAGAGAGACCAAACAGATAGGATGTGTGTGTGCGCATGTGTGTGTGTGTATTACATATATATAGGAAGAGAGAGAGCCTGATTTAAAGGAACTGGCTGACATGATTACTGGGGACAAGCAGGCTGGAGGCCCAAGGGAGAGTTACACTTTGAGTCCAGGGGCAATCTGCTGGTCTCCTCCGTGGGGACCCCATCTCATCCTTAAGACCTTCAGCTGATTAGATGAGGCCCACCCACATAGTTAGGGCCATCTGCTTCATTCAAAGTCCACTGCTTTCAATATAAGTCTTAACCAAAAGTTAACAGGAACATCCAAAATAATGTTTGACCAAATATCTGGGTACCATGGTCCAGCCAAGTTGATGTAAAAATCAACCATCACAGAGAGTAAATCTGTGAAGTTAGTCAGGTGTGGGCTTGCTCAGGGAAAGTGAGTGATCCATGCGGCAGGCGTGAGGGCTGGAGCAGGAGATGGGGGGTCAGGCCCACAACAGGGGTGAGGGAGGAGGGGGTGCCTCCTGGGACCAGGCACATGACAAAGGTGGGCAAGTGGGGTGCTGTGGAGCGGGGCTGCTAGGTGTGGGTGCAGGATAGCCTGGGAGAGGCTTACGGGAGAATATCATGAAAAGTGGAGGGGGAGGCAGGTGACAATTTGGAAAAACAAATCTACAAGAGGGTCAGCTTTTTCCAAACGGTGTTCTGTCTTATGCCATTGTCAACCTGAGGGACATGTGGAGCGGCTTGGTGAGGCTTCCCCTTCCCCCCACCATCAGTCTGCAGCTCCACATGCCCCTGTCCTCTTAGGTCTTGGTACCAGGCGTAGCTGCGCTTCTCTAGAGTAATTCTTTGTTTTCGTGTTTGGGGCACTGCGACTAGTGACCCTGAGCATGGCTTCCACTCTGTGTTAGCGTCTAAGTGTCTCAAAACTGAACTTAGAGATCCGCTTTAAGGGGGCATCATGCACACCTTTTGTGTCATATCCCTGGCTTTATCTTATTTTTCTCATTCTTGTTTTTCTCTCCCCCTTTCTCACGTACTTGTTCTTAAATCTGTTATGAAGTACGCACCTTTGCAAGTTACGTCAAGTCCTCTTTGGAATGAAGTGGAGGATGCATATACCCAGACTGACAACGAAGCGAGGTGCACAGAGTTTACATAGGTACATGCACCACTGGCGGCTTGTGGCGTGCGTCTGTGGAGTCAGACACAGTTCCAAGCCTTCAGGAGAGAAAGGAGACCCTGGAGGCAGCTGGCCTGGGGATGACTCTGAAAACGAGTTCTGTGTTAGAAGGGGGAGTTCCAGCAGGCCTCGCCAGTCCAGTTGCCAGGTGATGTCTGTTCCCTGCAAGAGCAGCCCTCCCAGGGGACAGTGGAAGGCGGCACAGGCTGGTGTCCCTTGGAGGCCGTCCTCTCCAGCGAGCAGTCTGCCAGAGGCTGGGCACTGGGTCCTTCCCCCTCTTTAAACTCACCCGCCATGTAGGCCCTGTGCGTGGCTCCTCTGCCCTGCCTCTCCGTGGCGCCGGAAGCTTCTTGAGAGTCTCTGTCCATCCCTTTGCTTCTGGGGTCCTTTACTTCATCCCAAATGTTCGGACCCGGATGGCCAACCGGCCCACATCAGAGCTTCCTGGGCTATGAATCCAGGCCTGGATCAGACTTGAGTCCTCTGTGCTGGCTTTGGTTTGGTTTCGCACTGCCTGCTCCTCCCTGAGGAGAACACACCCAGGCTGTCCTGACCGCTTTTTCCAGCCCTCGCCCCGTGGCAGCTGCAGAAGGGCCCCTTTGCTACCTTCCCACAAAGTGTCTTACAACTGGGATGAAGCTGAACATAATGAGTGTGAGTTTCCAAAGGCCACTGGGTTGAGATAGGGGGCAGGCAGCTGGGAAATGCCAAGCTACAGAGACTGGGGAGAGGAATGACACTGACTCAGGAGAGATACCCCTATGGAGGGAGCTAACTGTGGGCAGGGGCAGGGGTTCAATCACTCAGAGACTGATGTTGGTGTCATATGGGAAGAAGGAGAAGGAGGGGACTGTGGAGGCCAATGTCTGTTATGGAGACAGGAGAAGGAAGGAGGTCGGTAAAGTAGCCATAAGGGCTGTTCCACCAGGGGGACCAAGGGGGCAGCCAGTAGCTTAAAGGAGGCGGTGGGCAGTGCCAGGCGGTATAGACGGAGCCAGCACGCTGGCATGGGGGTCAAAGGTCACCAGTGAGGTTTGGGGTAATCGGCTCAACTGAATCATGGCTCAAAGGCAAACTGAATAGAATTCAGACATGAGGAAGTGGTGAGAAAAGAGGGGATTTATGGAAAGCCTACATTTTAAGAAATGCTTTGATGGGAAGAAGAAAGCGAACTAGATCTGGGGAGGAAGAGACTGTGATAGCACAGCCTTTCATGACCGGCTTAACCACAAGCTGAGTTCACACCAGTCAGGCCGCCTGAATTCCTACCTTCCTGTTTTGGAGGGAGAAAGAAGCAGAGCAGTGTCCCTCCCTTTGGTGAGCCTACGTGGGCACCTCTCACGAGACTGCATGCCCTTCAAAGTCTGGCCAGATGTACACATCTCAACATCCTTGAATATGGCACAAGGGAATGTAGGACTGATTCTCGACTCATCCCAGGAGAGATAATTTTAAGCTTGTAGAAAAACCTGCTAATTGGGTGAGAGATAGAGCCTGCCTTCTAGGAATTTGTCATCCAGGACCAGGATAGGATATTAAAATATTAAATATTTTCTATATTCTTACGTTGAGTGTATTCATGTGGACAGCCGGACAGGATGTCGGGGAAACCTGACATGTGTGGTCATTAAAGTAGAGACCACATTGTGGAATTAGATATGAGCAGTTTTGGAGTGATTACACAGGAAAGTATTGCACAATTTAATTCCTACCTAAAAACATGCACTTCTATCCACTAGAGAGGAAATTACTTTTAGAGTGACAGAAGATGAGCTGCGGCAGTCTCATCAGAATAAAAAGCCTCGTCTCTCTCAAATGCTTGGACATGTGAGTCACAGGGACGTCAGGTCTGGAGGTCTTTCTCGTGTTCACCTGTCAAACTGCAAAACAGATGTCATTCTGAAGGCATCAGCCATGTTTTCACCTCTGGAGTTCCCTTTGTCAAAAATACAGGTCCAGGATGAGTTTTTAGAAGTTGAGAAAACAAAAACACATCGCTCTCTGTGAGCTTCCTGTAGCCAGGGCCTTTGACTCCAAGCTCTTGTCTGGCCTTCAAGGCTCCCGGCCTGGCCTTGCCTTAGCCCCGCATCCTCGCACCCTGCAGCATGCACACTGCTTCAGTCCGTCTGGCCCCTGCCAGGTCCAGCCCTGCTTCCATCTCCCTGTCCCTCTTGGCTTCACTGCAGCTGTCTGTCTTCACATCCAAGACAGACGACACCCCAGCGGCCTGTAATGGTGAACATCCACCCTCTTCCCTCTACGTGAGGAGCTTCACTGTAGAACCCTTTCCTCCTGACCTCACGCCAGCTTCCTCCTGGATTTCTCTGGTTCCATTTGATATATACCCAGTCTCTGCCTCCCCTCCCGTTCTTTACTCATCGGGCTTATTAACTGACCTTCACTTTCCAGTCCATTCCTTGGCCTTCCCAGGTGGCTTCAGCTGGAAGTGAATGCCCTGGCTTCTTTCTCTGATTCTTTTCCAAGAGGATTCTGCATGCTAACTGAGGGCTACTGAGCTCCAACCCATGCACTGGGCTGGACCCCTCAGTGTGAGCATGCAGGCATGTGCACGCCTCTGAGTGTGTGCATGCCTGTGTACAGCATGTGTGTGGAGGTGCTGTGCTCAGCAGTTTCCCCATTAAAAATGATCACATTCTCCCTGATACAACCAAAACCTGTGGAGACACTGACAGCCTCAGAGCCTTATCTTTAAAATGAGAATAATAATAATAATTTCCAATTGTTATTGTGAGGATTTAAATAAAATGCAATTATATTGCAGCTAGCTGAGTCCCTGGCACATGTAACACACCTGTAAGTGGGTGCCCAACCCCAGTCTTTCACTGTTATGGTGATTAGATCTCCACCTTATTGGACATTTGGTAGCCCTTGAATCTGAACATTCAAGTCAATTCTTCAAACACACTTTAACTTGTATTACCCTCTTGATTCCCAAACCAGACTGTAAGGTCAAGAGCAAGGATGATACGCTTTATTTTCCTGGTGTCTCCAACAAAACTAAGCACACAGTAATTCTCTGACGGTGGAGAAATACAGAAGTAAAAAGGATAAAACCTAAAGAGGTCTAGGAGAATGTGCTCCCTCTGCCGAGAGATAAGCGAACACTGGTCCCTGTCTGAGCTTCCTGGGCAGACTTCCCTACTGGATCCGACTGCTGCTCACTGCCCGCCATGAAGCCCATGGAGAGAGCGACAATGCTTCTACGCTCCAAGGTGAAAGGCCGTCCTTCCACAGCAAACATGCTTTCCTCATCTCCCCGCCCCCTTCCTGCCACACACCCTGGTTCTCAAGGAGTCATAAGTGCAGAAACAGACTTGGGGGCCCCACACCCCAGAAAGTGAATGCCATATACTGCTATTTGTCGTCACAGGGCTGAGGGGCACAGGGACAGCTGCCCAGTCCGATCCCAGCAGCGACCCAGCAAGCGCTTCCTACCCGCACAAGAACACCTCTGCCGCTTTTACTTGAATGACTTGGTAGGTTTCTGCTCAATGCCTGGGAAGCCTGGGAGGGTGGATCAAGGTGCTGGAGGGCCTCTCTTGGGCGCTGAAAAGAGATGTAGGTGCCTTGGGTGGTGCTGGGCCCCCCACGGCGCATGTGTATTCAAAGTCCATTTTCCCCTCCTTCTCACCCCATGGTAGCCATAAGAAATATTTTGCAGGGAATTAAACAGGGAAATGATGGTAGGAAGCTATATGTAGGAAGCTTCTGTTGGTGGCTTCCCCAGGTGGGGCTTCATTTTGCCGCAGAAGGGACTTCACATCAGTGGGTCTCACGGCCATCAAAAGGCACAAGAATTGGTTCTCGTGAGTTCTGAGAGGAAGTCAAGTGAATTCTAATGACCCACTGTCCTAATTCCTCTTGCGTGTTTACATTTTCTTTCTTTCAGTCAGTCTGATAACCAGCATGAGCAGATCAGTTCATACAGCTATTCTGAATATTTCTAGGATGGCTGCCAATTTTTTTTTTTGTATGAAAAGGAATTGGGTCGAAGTCATTATTCCTGCAAAAGAAAAGCAACATGTACTCCCATCTCTTCTCTGCTGGAGTCGTGATTAGCTGTGCCATTGAATTCTAAGCCTCTCTTTGAGCAATTATAACATCTGCTATTAGGAACTTGTTGAGAGCTAGTTTGGGTAAAATTCTGCTGATTTTCTTGCTCCATGGGAAAATCAAATTCTGTTGCTTTACCCAAAGCAACTGTGCCTCTAAATCTGCTCAGGGCATCTGGCCATGGAGACCAATGACAGCACAGATATAGATGGAGCATGTTCCTCTTCTGAGCCAATCACTCCCTTTCACAAATCTCAGTAGTGTCAGATTAAGTGAGCGACAGCTGCGCAGAGTCATCCATCAAAACAAATCAGTCAGCCCATAAATCAACTGCTGGGCTACCTCAAGGGGTTTAAAGGAATTTATCCTTCTCTCACTGTTTTAAAGCTCAATATGTAATTCTTGCAACGGGCATGTTGGGTATACTGACTGCCATGGCAGGCCCCACCTTAAGTGTGGCAGAGGGACACACTAGTGCTTTCCTGAGGATACATCAAGTGAAGATAGTTTGGAAAGAAATGATATTCCATAGGTGTTTTGCCTGAGGGTTTCAGCCCCGGGCAAGTTCCCTATGGATTCAGTGAGACTGAGAAAGGACAACGGAACGTTCTTGGACTAAAAGGGCTGATTCCCAGCCTTATTCTCTTGGTGGTAACTTGTTCACTAGAATCAGGTCCACATCCAGCAGTCTCTAGGTTCATAACCCACTTCTGTCCCTGCCTTTGCCCAGAGCATTGGGCAGAGCTCTTTATATAGTGACCCAGTCAATAACAACTTACAGTGGGTGTGGAAGCAGTAGCCTAGCAACAGACCGATTACATCATCAAGTAGTTTAGGGTCAGGTGAGGATCCTGGCCATAGGAACTTCCATTTCACCCATAATAGAGAAGCGATCTCTTAGCATATTCTGTGTGTGACAGAAATAGGAACCGTATTTTCTGTTCCAGTGATAAGGAGGTACCATCTTACAACAGTTAAGAGCATTTATGGGGACCTTACTCGGACACATGTTGCTGTAGACCTAGTACACAAATGGCCTAGTGTTGGGCCTAGATATCAGCTCCACCCGAGGTTTTGTCTCTAATGTTTTGTCCTGTGTGGTTTATGAGTTTGTAGAAATTTTCTGTGCAGAGGTCACATTTTCCTGATTATTTGGCTTATTCATATCTCAACTTTTAAAGAATCCTGTCCATATTTGTGTATTGTATTCATTGATGTTTGTCTCCCTTGCCTATAGTATGTCTTATCCCCCTTTGCATGTGCAGGGGCTGCCATTCTGACTCCCATGGGTTGTCCAAAGAAACTAACTTCAGGCTTCATTCAGATCACGCACGTCGGGGAGAACCTGAAACCAGGCACCTCCCCAGTCAGAGCAGGGCTGGAGCTCCGTAGGGTGTGGGACAGGCAGGAAGGCAAGTCCTGATAATTTGGGTCAGGTAAGACTTTTTGTCTTTTATGGCTGTGAAATTTGCAGTTGGAGGGTGTCCCATTTTCACACGTCTTGCTCAGGATTCTTGGTGTGTTCCCATTCCTGGTACCTGTTTCAAGAAGTGTTTTTTGCAAACCTTACACTATGTCTTGGTGAGTCAAGGTTCCCAGGGAGGAAGAAAGGGAGGGGAGGGCTGAAGACAGGAGAGAAACTGGAGCCCCTCTGTCATGTCTGCAGGTGCCTTTTTACAGAGTAAATACCTAATGAATGGTTGTTGAATGTGTGAAGATATGGGTCCATGTCTGAAATGGCCAACATTCTCCTCACTTAACAAGTGCCCAATGATACGGTCAGAGAGCTAGAGCTCAAAAACGTCCCAGAGATCTGGGCTGAGCAGGAGGAATAGCAGAAGCTCACAGAAATGGGACGTAACTAGCTTGATGAAGTGGCATCTAATAGAGGGCATTTTATAACATCTCAAAAGAGAGTGAGTGGAGTCCCAAGAGCAGCCTCTCCCCAACTCCCACTCCTGTACCCTCAGGCTTCAGAAAAAGGGTAGAAGGCAATATCCAGTCCAGAAGTTGTAACTCTGGGGGAGGAAGGAACGAACTGGCTACAGATAAGGTGAGGTGTGTACTGATGTTCCTCCTGATGTATCAAAACATAGGTCTGGATGGAACCATCCATACTTACTTAACTAAGTATGAGCAAATCGAAAAGAAATGGTCTGGCAACTATACAAATTTGGTCCCCACCCCCACTCCACATGAGTAAAAAAGAGGAATATTACACTTCATTCAAAATAAAGAAGAATCCAGCTGAGGGGCAGAAGATGGCGGCGTGAGTAGAGCAGCGGAAATCTCCTCCCAAAACAACATATATCTATGAAAATATAACAAAGACAACCCTTCCTAGAATAAAGACCAGAGGACACAGGACAATATCCAGACCACATCCGCACCTGAGAGAAACCAGCAACTAGCGAAGGGGGTAAGATACAAGCCCCGGCCCGGCGGGAGCCGAGCGCCCCTCCCCCCAGCTCCCGGCGGGAGAAGAATAGGCAGAGCGGGAGGGAGACGGAGCCCAGGGCTGCCGAACACCCAGCCCCAGCCATCCGGGCCAGAGTGCAGGGCCCTCGATACTAGGAAAACAGAGCAGCAAGAACAGTGAGCAGGCACTGAAGGACGGGTGCCGGAGGACATAAGGAAAGCGCGCGACCATTTTTTATTTTGCTTTTTTGCTGTTTTGTTTTGGTGAGCGCTTTTTGGAAGTCTTAAAGGGATAGGGACCTCAATACTAGGGAAACAGGGCAGCAAGACCGGTGAGCAGAGGCCCGAGGCTGGCACTGGAGAATAAAGAAAAACGAGCGACCACCTTTTTTTATTTTATTTAAAAAAAAATTTTTTTTTTTTTAATTTAATTTTTTTTTTTTTTTTTTTTTTGGTGGTGGTTGTTTTGTTTTGGTGGGTGCTTTTTGGAAGTCTTAAAGGGGCAGGGCGGGACACTTAATCCAGAGGTAGGGAATCCGGGGATCTCTGGGCACCCTAACCCCTGGGCTGCAGGGAGCATGGAGGCCCCTTACGGAGATAAATAGCCTCCCAGCAGCTCCTGCTCCAACGCGACTCCACCATTTTGGAGTAGCTGCCCGAGCCAGGCCACGCCCACAGCAACAGCGGAGATTAACTCCATAGAAGCCGGGCAGGAAGCAGAAACCCTGTCTGCGCGCAGCTGCGCAGCACAAGCCACTAGAGGCGGCTGTTCTCCCAGGAGAGGAGGGCCACAAACCAACAAGAAAGGAAGTCCTTCCAGCCGTCACTCGTCCCAGTTCTGCAGACTATTCCTATCACCATGAAAAGGCAAAGCTACAGGCAGACAAAGATCACAGAGACAACACCAGAGAAGGAGACAGACCTAACCAGTCTTCCTGAAAAAGAATTCAAAATAAGAATCATAAACATGCTGACAGAGATGCAGAGAAATACGCAAGAGAAATGGGATGAAGTCCGGAGGGAGATCACAGATGCCAGAAAGGAGATCGCAGAAATGAAACAAACTCTGGAAGGGTTTATAAGCAGAATGGATAGAATGCAAGAGGCCATTGATGGAATTGAAATCAGAGAACAGGAATGCATAGAAGCTGACATGGAGAGAGACAAAAGGATCTCCAGGAATGAAACAATATTAAGAGAACTGTGTGACCAATCCAAAAGGAACAATATCCGTATTATAGGGGTCCCAGAAGAAGAAGAGAGAGGAAAAGAGATGGAAAGTATCTTAGAAGAAATAATTGCTGAAAACTTCCCCAAACTGGGGGAGGAAATAATCGAACAGACCACAGAAATACAGAGAACCCCCAACAGAAATGATCCAAGAAGGACAACACCAAGACACATAATAATTAAAATGGCAAAGATCAAGGACAAGGAAAGAGTGTTAAAGGCAGCTAGAGAGAAAAAGGTCACCTATAAAGGAAAACCCATCAGGCTAACATCAGATTTCTCAACAGAAACCCTACAGGCCAGAAGAGAATGGCATGATATATTTAATACAATGAAACAGAAGGGCCTTGAACCAAAGATACTGAATCCAGCATGACTATCATTCAAATATGATGGTGGGATTAAACAATTCCCTGACAAACAAAATCTGAGGGAATTTGGTTTCCATGAACCACCTCTACAGAACATCTTAGAGGGACTGCTCTATATGGGAGCACTCCTAGAAAGAGCACAGCAGAAAACACCCAAAATATGAAGAATCGAGGAGGTGGAACAAGAAGGGAGAGAAGAAAATAAACTCCATACAATGTATATAACAGCTCAATAAGCGAGCTAAGTTAGGCAGTAAGCTACTAAAGAGGCTAAACTTGAACCTTTGGTAACCACGAATTTAAAGCCTGCAATGGCAATAAGTACATATCTTTCAATAGTCACCCTAAATGTTAATGGGTTGAATGCACCAATCAAAAGACACAGAGTAACAGAATGGATAAAAAAGCAAGACCCATCTATATGCTGCTTACAAGAAACTCACCTCAAACCCAAAGACATGTACAGACTAAAAGTCAAGGGATGGAAAAACATATTTCAAGCAAACAACAGTGAGAAGAAAGCAGGGGTTGCAGTACTAATATCAGACAAAATAGACTTCAAAACAAAGAAAGTAAAAAGAGATAGAGAAGGACACTACATAATGATAAAAGGCTCAGTCAAACAAGAGGATATAACCATTCTAAATATATATGCACCCAACACAGGAGCACCAGCATATGTGAAACAAATACTAACAGAACTAAAGGGGGATATAGACTGCAATGCATTCATTCTAGGAGACTTCAACACACCACTCACCCCAAAGGATAGATCCACTGGGCAGAAAATAAGTAAGGACACGGAAGCACTGAACAACACAGTAGAGCAGATGGACCTAATAGACATCTATAGAACTCTACATCCAAAGGCAACAGGATATACATTCTTCTCAAGTGCACATGGAACATTCTCCAGGATAGACCACATACTAGGCCACAAAAAGAGCCTGAGAAAATTCCAAAAGATTGAAATCCTACCAACCAACTTTTCAGACCACAAAGGCATAAAACTAGAAATAAACTGTACAAAGAAAGCAAAGAGGCTCACAAACACATGGAGGCTTAACAACACGCTCCTAAATAATCAATGGATCAATGACCAAATCAAAATGGAGATCCAGCAATATATGGAAACAAATGACAACAACAACACTAAACCCCAACTTCTGTGGGACACAGCAAAAGCAGTCTTAAGAGGAAAGTATATAGCAATCCAAGCATACTTAAAAAAGGAAGAGCAATCCCAAATGAATGGTCTAATGTCACAATTATCGAAACTGGAAAAAGAAGAACAGATGAGGCCTAAGGTCAGCAAAAGGAGGGACAAAATAAAGATCAGAGAAGAAATAAATAAAATTGAGAAGAATAAAACAATAGCAAAAATCAATGAAACCAAGAGCTGGTTCTTTGAGAAAATAAACAAAATAGATAAGCCTCTAGCCAAACTTATTAAGAAGAAAAGAGAGTCAACAAAAATCAACAGTATCAGAAACAAGAAAGAAAAAATTACGACGGACCCCACAGAAATACAAAGAATTATTAGAGAATACTATGAAAACCTATATGCTAACAAGATGGGAAACCTAGGAGAAATGGACAACTTCCTAAAAAAATACAACCTTCCAAGATTGACCCAGGAAGAAACAGAAAATCTAAACAGACCAATTACCAGCAACAAAATTGAAGCGGTAATCAAAAAACTACCAAAGAACAAAACCCCCGGGCCAGACAGATTTACCTCGGAATTTTATCAGACATACAGGGAAGACATAATACCCATTCTCCATAACGTTTTCCAAAAAAGAGAGGAGGAGGGGATACTCCCAAACTCATTCTATGAAGCTAACATCACCCTAATACCAAAACCAGGCAAAGACCCCACCAAAAAAGAAAACTACAGACCAATATCCCTGATGAACGTAGATGCAAAAATACTCAACAAAATATTAGCAAACCGAATTCAAAAATACATCAAAAGGATCATACACCATGACCAAGTGGGATTCATCCCAGGGATGCAAGGATGGTACAACATTCGAAAGTCCATCAACATCATCCACCACATCAACAAAAAGAAAGACAAAACCACATGATCATCTCCATAGATGCTGAAAAAGCATTTGACAAAGTTCAACATCCATTCATGATAAAAACTCTCAGCAAAATGGGAATAGAGGGCAAGTACCTCAACATAATAAAGGCCATCTATGATAAACACACAGCCAACATTATATTGAACAGTGAGAAGCTGAAAGCATTTCCTCTGAGATTGGGAACTAGACAGGGATGCCCACTCTCCCCACTGTTATTTAACATAGTACTGGAGGTCCTAGCCACGGCAATCAGACAAAACAAAGAAATACAAGGAATCCAGATTGGTAAAGAAGAAGTTAAACTGTCACTATTTGCAGATGACATGATACTGTACATAAAAAACCCTAAAGACTCCACCCCAAAACTTCTAGAACAAATATCGGAATACAGCAAAGTTGCAGGGTACAAAATCAACACACAGAAATCTGTGGCTTTCCTATATAATAACAATGAACCAACAGAAAGAGAAATCAGGAAAACAACTCCATTCACAACTGCATCAAAAAAAATAAAATACCTAGGAATAAACCTAACCAAAGAAGTGAAAGACTTATACTCTGAAAACTACAAGTCACTCTTAAGAGAAATTAAAGGGGACACTAACAGATGGAAACTCATCCCATGCTCGTGGCTAGGAAGAATTAATATCGTCAAAATGGCCATCCTGCCCAAAGCAATATACAGGTTTGATGCAATCCCTATGAAACTACCAGCAACATTCTTCAATGAACTGGAACAAATAATTCAAAAATTCATATGGAAACACCAAAGACCCCGAATAGCCAAAGCAATCCTGAGAAAGAAGAATAAAGTAGGGGGGATCTCACTCCCCAACTTCAAGCTCTACTATAAAGCCATAGTAATCAAGACAATTTGGTACTGGCACAAGAGCAGGGCCACAGACCAATGGAACAGACTAGAGAATCCAGACATTAACCAAGACATATATGGTCAATTAATATTTGATAAAGGAGCCATGGACATACAGTGGCGAAAGGACGGTCTCTTCAACAGGTGATGCTGGCAGAACTGGACAGCTACATGTAGGAGAATGAAACTGGACCATTGTCTAACCCCATATACAAAAGTAAACGCAAAATGGATCAAAGACCTGAATGTAAGTCATGAAACCATTAAACTCTTGGAAGAAAACATAGGCAAAAACCTCTTAGACATAAACATGAGTGACCTCTTCTTGAACATATCTCCCCGGGCAAGGAAAACAACAGCAAAAATGAACAAGTGGGACTATATTAAGCTGAAAAGCTTCTGTGCAGCAAAAGACACCATCAATAGAACAAAAAGGATCCCTACAGTATGGGAGAATATATTTGAAAATGACACATCCGATAAAGGCTTGACGTCCAGAATATATAAAGAGCTCACATGCCTCAACAAACAAAAAACAAATAACCCAATTAAAAAATGGGCAGAGGAACTGAACAGACAGTTCTCCAAAAAGAAATACAGATGGCCAACAGACACATGAAAAGATGCTCCACATCGCTAATTATCAGAGAAATGCAAATTAAAACTACAATGAGGTATCACCTCACACCAGTAAGGATGGCTGCCATCCAAAAGACAAACAACAACAAATGTTGGCGAGGCTGTGGAGAAAGGGGAACCCTCCTACACTGCTGGTGGGAATGTAAGTTATTTCAACCATTGTGGAAAGCAGTATGGAGGTACATCAAAATGCTCAAAACAGACTTACCATTTGACCCAGGAATTCCACTCCTAGGAATTTACCCTAAGAATGCAGCAATCAAGTATGAGAAAGATCAGTGCACCCCTATGTTTATTGCAGCACTATTTACAATAGCCAAGAGTTGGAAGCAACCTAAATGTCCATCGATAGATGAATGGATAAAGAAGATGTGGTACATATACACAATGGAATACTACTCAGCCATAAGAAAAGGGCAAATCCAATCATTTGTAGCAACATGGATGGAGCTGGAGGGTATTATGCTCAGTGAAACAAGCCAAGCAGAGAAAGAGAAATACCAAATGATTTCACTTATCTGTGGAATATAAGAACAAAGGAAAAATTGAAGGAACAAAACAGCACCAGAATCACAGAACTCAAGAATGGGCTAACAGGTACCAAAGGGAAAGGGACTGGGGAGGATGGGTGGGTAGGGAGGGATAAGGGGGGGAGAAGTAGGGGGGTATTAAGATTAACATGCATGGGGGGGTAGGAGAAAAGGGAGGGCTGTACAACACAGAGAAAGCAAGTAGTGATTCTACAACATTTTGCTATGCTGATGGACAGTGACTGTAAAGGGGTTTATAGGGGAGACCTGTTATAGGGGAGAGCCTAGTAAACATAATATTCGTCATGTAAGTGTAGATTAGTGATACCAAAAACAAAACAAAACAAAAAATAACAGGGCAGTTCCTGTGTGGTAACCTCCAATGAGTTCTACACAAGGGTATAAAGGGCATATAAAAGTGTAGGCAAAGGATCTGTTTGCGTTTATACAGAAGATCAAAGCCTAATTGGGCTACCCCAAAAATGAACTAAGATACGATATGAAAGAGAACTTCCAACATCAGCACTCTCTGGAAGACTCATGCCAGAAGATGATCATCATAAAACCCCAACAAAGATCCACGCACTGCTACAGCTGTAGATGCACTCATCCCACCAGCTCCTGGACTTGCCATGGGAATGAAGGAGATATCTAAGCTCGCCTGTGCATACAGTAAAACAACAAATTTGATTGGATCTATATTGTTGGAACTCAACCAAGAATTAGGAGAAGTGCAAATTGTAGTGCTCCAAAATCTTACAACTACAGACTATTTACTGTTAAAAGAACATAAGGGATGTGAACATTCCCCAGGAATGGGTTGTTTTAATTTGTCTGATTTCTCTCAGACTGTTCAAGTTCAGTTGGACAATATCCACCATATCATATATAAGTTTTCACAAATGCCTAAGGTGCCTAACTGGTTTTCTTGGTTTCACTGGAAATGGCTGGTAATTACAGGTATGCTTTGGTTATGTAACTATACTCCTATTATGTTAATGTGTGTGCGCAATTTAAGTAGTAGCTTAAAACCTATACATGCTGAAGTTACTCTACAAGAAGATATGTCAAAGAAATAATCAATCTTCCCATGTTTTCTTCCGCCTGCGACTTCTATAGCTTTTCTTCTTCCTTCCGAATTACAACCCTTAAATAGAATTCGTGCCTCATATCAAATTTACCAAGTATCATAATTCTTCCAAGTGGTAAAGATACCTCAAGACAAATGCTGGGCATAGAAGCTACAGGGCATAAATATGCAAAGAAATAAAAAGCTAACCATTTCAAACAATAAGGCTTCTCTCTCACTTACCAACTTCACATTTCCCTGTATGGCCCCGGAAGATGACTGGTTAGCCAGAGACGGGTAAGATTCCTCAAGGGAGGAACAACCTAAGACAGGCACAGTCGCAGGGGGGTCATCAGGTGAGAAATTGGGGATCAACAGAGGTGAGGCTTAGAACCTCACCCCCCCATTCTGAGAGAAATCTTCTGCATACGTGGATGTTTTATTGCCCTTGTCTGGCTTGGATTAACACATAGTCTACAGGCACACACCTGATCATCTACATTTGCTCTCTTACAACACTAAACTATGTTTTCTACCTTTATCTTGTATCTACCTACCACTTCAGCATTTTATTAAAATAATAATAATAAAGAGAGAAATGTGGTATCCACATATAAATCAAGTATAAAAACCAAATGAGTATTCATATTTGAACTGACTGTTTAGAGTTCATAATGCATGAGCAAAACCGAAAGTTTCTGTGATGACTGCCCTTGTACTGTTCACTATGTAACTTATTCATTATGTAAGAATTTGTTCTCCATGTAAGAACTTGTTTGTTAGGCCTCAGAAGATTGGAGGCTGACGAAAATTAGGTTTGGGGTGGATTAATGATTGTGCATTGAGCATTGACTCCCGTATACAGAATTTTATTGTCGTTAACAACCATTTGATCAATAAATATGAGAGATGCCCTCACAAAAAATAAATAAATAAATAAAAAAGGACAAACTTCCAATGGTAAAATAAATAGGTAACCGGGATGTAATGTATAGCATAAGGAATATAGTCAAGACATTGTAACAGCTTGGTAGTGTTATAGCTGGAACCTAGAATTATGTATATAAATGTTTTATCACTGTGTTGTACACTTGAAACTAATGTAATGTAATACTATGTAAAACTAATGTAATGTAACCCTTCAATAAAAAATAATTATCTAAAAAAAAAAATACGGAAGAATCCAGAATGGGAGAAAATATAAGCTTTAAATCAGAAGCATATTCCCTATGAGTAGTTTAAACTACAGTTGAACTTAATAAGAATATGAACTCATTTTTAAAAGAGTGTAGAGAGGAAATGGCACAATATCCATAGAATTCTAAAGGAAAGAGCTCCTTAAGAATATTGTCCTTGTCATTTAAATAGAAAGGCAACAGGTGGACATTGACAAACATGAAAAATTCAGAGTATGGGACTCTCATAAGCTTCTTTTTTTAAATAAGGTATCATTGTATACAATCTTATGAGGGTTTCACATGAACAAGTGTGGTTTCAACATTCACTCATATTATCAAGTCCTCACCCCCACATTGCAGTCACTATCAGTGTAGTAAGATGCTACAGAGTCATTACTTCGTGTTGTACTGTCCTCCCAGTGACCTACCTATATTGTGATTGGGAATTATAGTTCCCCTTAATCCCCTTCTCCCTCCCTCCCCTCCAGCCCTCCCATACCCCTCTGCTTTGGTAACCGTTAGTCCATTCTTGGAGTCTGTGAATCTGCTGATGTTTTGTTCCTTCAGTTTTTCTTTGTTCTTATACTCCACATATGAGTGAAATCATTTGGTACTTGTCTTTCTCCACCTGGCTTATTTCAATGAGCGTAATACCCTCTAGCTCCATCCATGTTGTTGCAAATGGTAGGATTTATTTTCCTTTTATGGCTGAATAATATTCCATTATGTATATGTACCACTTCTCTTTATCCATTCATCTATTGATGGACACTTAGGTTGCATCCATATCTTGGCTATTGTAAATAGTGCTGCAATAAACATATGGGTGCATATGTCTTTTTGAATCAGGGATTTTGTTTTCTTTGGGTAAAGTCATGGGAGTGGAATTACTGGGTCAAATGATATTTCTATTTTGAGTTTTTTGAGGAACCTCCATACTGCTTTCCACAATGCTTGAACTAATTTACATTCCCATCAGCAGTGTAGGAGGGTTCCCCTTTCACCACATCCTCGCCAACATTTGTTGTTCCTTGTCTTTTGGATGTTGGCCATCCTAACTGGTGTGAGGTGATATCTTATTGTGGTTTAAATTTGCATTTCCCTGGTAATTAGCAATGTGGTGAGGCCCCGGGATTTGGGGACAAGAGGAGAGCGAGGGCGACTGTGGAAGGTCAGCCCATTCTCAGAGATGCTCTAAGAGCAGTGTTGCTGAGGCTGAGGTGTCTCCTAGCTGGAGCATCTCGGCAGCCCACAGAGGGCAGGGTTCCAGCACCTTGCATGCAAGCAGGCAGGTGTGTGACACAGGGCCTTGCTTCCAAGGTGTCATGGCGGACATTTGTTAATCTCCATCAACGTTAGGATGTACAGTACGGTGACTGAGTCAGAAGATCAAAGGGCAATGAATGTCGAGCATTGTTCCAGCACTGGGTGGGAACAGGCCACCCTTGTCAGCTGACCAGGTGCTCTTGCCCCTTAGCAGACCTCAGCCTACAGCAGTGGGGCTGTGTGGCATAATAAAAGGTATCTTTGGCCTTTGTCACTGGTTCCAAGCACAGAACCCCTAAACCCCTTGGGATTTTCTGAGCGATAGGAACATGTTTTGTTGTTCACCATGCTCCTCTTTCCCTCACACCTGAGTCTATGCTAATAGGGCAGCTCTGGGCCTCATGTATAAAGGGGTGACCCTGGACAGCTTCAGGATGGGCGCTGGTCAGCAGAAGAATGGACCATGCGGTCCAAGGGTTAAAACCATCAGCCCCACCTCCTGACTCTGGGAAAGGGGCTGGAGATTGAGTTCCCTCACTTGGCCAGTGGCTTCACAAATCATGCCCGTGTCATGAAACTTTACTAGAAACACTGGAAAATGAGGCTAAGAGAGCTTCCAGGCTGGCAAATGTATGGATGTGCTGGGAGGGTGGCAGGCCTGGATTCCACGAGGAGAGGGCAGGGGAGCTCTGTGTCAGCCACCCCTCCTCTCTGCTCATGTTTGGCTGTTTCTGAGTTAAGTGCTATGCTTTCCTGACTTCTCCTGAGTCATTGTAGTGAATTATCAGAAATGAGGAGGACCTTGGTAACCCCCAAGTTTATAGCCCATTGGTCAGATGTGCTGGTGGCCCCCGAGACTCGCCACTGGTGTCTGAGGTGGGGGCCATCTGTGAGGCTGGGCCTTAACCTGCAGTGTTTAGTGTCAAAATTGAGTTGAACCGTAGGACACCCAGGGGGCATCTGAGAATCGCTCGTTGTTGGCAAAGGGTCACCCAGCCTCTGGCTTAGGATCATCTTAAGAGAACTTCTTTTGTTCTCCAGCCAAACTTTGGACAGTAGTTTGATTTCCCAAATAGACTTTTCCATGGTAGAAAGACTGAATTGGTGAATGAACATATGTTTGGCAAACCATTTCTTAGCATAGAATGAATAAGCTGGGACAGCGGCTTCTCAGTCTGGGGTGAATTTTGCTAGAGTGTCATAGTGTCACCACGTAGGGTGACTAACTCCCGGATTACCTGGGACTTTCCTGGTTTTAAGACTGAAAGTCCTCTGCTTTAGGAATCCCCTCAGCCCTGGGAACACTGGGACTCCTGACCACCCTACCATCAGGACAGGCACCTCTCAGAATCAGAACAGGGCACCAGAGGAGTCTGGGTCCTGGGGACAACTGTCCCGTCCTCTCGGACAAGTTCATCCCTTCCACATGGGAAGCTGCAGTCTGCCTGGTGCGTGGGGGAGGCTCACCATCTTAACTGAAGCACATTTGACATGTAAATGTCTAGAAAGCAGATCTAAGGCCCAATGGCTGTCATTATAACTTGGTATACATGGAGGATATTGCTAAAGACAGCAAGTCCAGTAATGAAACTGGGCCAGGTCTCCTCAGTGGGCTTCCCGACAGTGTTCCTGGCACTGGCCGTTGTTGCGGCTCTCAGAAGTAACCCCTAAAGCAGGTGTCAGTGTGCAGTGAGCATAACAGGATGGGGAGCTGTTAAAATGGAGATTCCTGGGTGCTAGCTCCCTGAATTCTGATCTAGTACTTCCAGGGGTGAAGTCAGAGATTCTGCCTCACTAATGGTGGTGGTCTGGAGACCGCAGGACTGTGACCTTAAGCAAGTGAGAGAATTAGATGTTTCCAGATACTTGCAGTTCCCATACTGTAGATAAAGTGAAGGTTCCTGTGGTCAGGATTCTCACCTGGCCCTGGTACACTGGCTCACTGCATACCTGTGGGCAATGTGTCGCTATTGACTCTATATAAAGTGCTCCACCCAGCGCTCTGGGCAACACGGTGGCACAGCTGCAAGGCTGCAGGAGAGCAGAGCAGAGGCTGGAGTGGTGACTGCTGTGTGGGCAGGGAGGCCCAGGGGATGGCTGTGCAGAGAGGCGCAGAGACAGAGACCGGCTTGCTGCTTGCAGATTCACTCTGAGTGAATGGGATTCTAGTGACTGACCTGCCACGTGGGAGTAAAGTTGCATATATCCCTTTCACCCCAAGAATGATTTACTGTCATTTCTTTGGTCACACTGAATCCATAGGAAACTTGCCTGGGGCTGAAACCTACTGGTAAGACACATACATATGCAACAACCATATACATGTTCTTCCATAATCAAACCAATTTTATTTAATCTAATTTAAATACAGTTGTGGCCATTCAGCTTTTGAGCATACCTTAAGGTCTAACGCTCTGCAATTTTTTCATATAAAGAAGTTTATAAATCAGATAACATTCTTAGCCTGTTTGTTCCATTATTTTTTATTGGAGAAAGAGATTTCTGAACTCACAAAATAGAAGATAGAAGGGGTGTTGCAAATGGTGTTCCCTGCTGAGTGCCCCAGATCTCAAGGATGGAAAATCATCTTATTAGGATCACCTTCAAGGGCCTCTCCCTTCCTGCTCAAGGCATCTAAATGAGGGGTCAGGAAAAAAGTTATTAAGCAAAATGCAAAGAGTGCTTGTGGGGGCCGTATGTCTAGTAAATGGTGCAAATCCTTCTTCCGGTCAGCTGTGCATTTAGGATGACAGTACAGGGCATCAGCTGTCTCTGATTCCTTTTTCCCTCAGGAAGATCACTGGAAGCAGGTGAAGACACAATTGTTAAGAGCTCAAGTCAGGTGGCTGCTGGGATCGCTCACATGAGGAGCTTTTATTTTCCTCTTCAGTTCTCCTTGAATTCCTTGCAGATACTTCAGGCTTCTGCTTGTGCTGCACCAGCTTCCTGAAGCCGGCACCACATGGTTTGCCAGGGTAGCCTATTATCAGAGCAAAACAAACTCTCCCGCCTCCTGCCTGGTGGTTTCGGTGCATGCTGGGAGGTCATGAGATTGATCGGGCCTCCGAGAGACACGTTTGGCTGCCTCCTCACCTACTTAGCCTGTACTCGATGAATCACACGACTTGTTTTCCCTCAAGAGCCTTTAAGATTGCTATTTGGCTTCCATTTTGGAGGATCAGCTGGAGGTAATTTTCTCCATTTTATAAGAGATGAGAGCACAGCACACCTGCCCTGAAGAAATGAGAATAACTCAGGCGCCTGTCACTAGCTGCAGTCAAACCCTTTCTCTGTGGAAGAGGCCCTGGAGGAATGTGCCCTCCGCACACAGGACTGGGGGCTCAGAGTGGGGTCAGAATGAGCTCCCAGCATGATGAGAGGCCTGGCCTCAAGCACCCCCAGCTCCCCTGCTTTCTCTCTTTCCTCTGGAGAGGAATTAGGAGGTTGCCTTGCTCTCTGTCCTGCCGATGGGCTTCAGCCCCGGGCAAGTTCGCTATGGATTCAGTGTGACCAGAGAAATGACAGTGGGACATTCTTGGGGTGAAAGGGTTATACCCAACTTTATTTCCTGGTGGCAGATCAGTCACTACAATCCCATCGACTCAGAGCGAGTCTGCATGCAGCAAGCCGGTCTCTGCCTCTGGGTCCCTCTGCTGCACAGCCGTCCTCTGGATCCCTCTGTCCACACAGCCATCCTCTGGGCCTCTGTCCTCAGCACTGCCACTGCTCCAGCCTCTGCTCTGCTCTCCTACAGCTTTGCAGCCCTGCAACCATGTCACACACAGAGCACTGGGCAGAGCTCTTTACATAGAGTCAACAGTCATGTAGTGCCCACAGGTGTGCAGTGAGCCAACCAACCAGGGCCAGGTGAGAATCCTGGCCACAAGAACTCTCATTGTATCCACACTGTCTCTGTCCCCTGCTGTGTGTCACCTTTTCCTCAAGGTCTCACAGTTCTCTGGCGTATTCCTCTGGCTGCTGTCTTATACTCACACCCATCAGAGTGGTGCCTTTCCGGGTGTTCGTTTACAAACAGAAGCCCAGCACTGCTCCCTGGAGAGGGGCCACCCACTGATGCTCAATGGTGGCCAGCTCTTGGCTTTTTGGATGGGACCCTGTTTTATGCCCTTGATTCAAGGGAGCTGGTCCTCCTTTGCCTCATCGCCCAGGCACCACGTCCAGTCTGCCCAGCCTGTTAGCATGGCGGGCTTCCAGTTGACACTCTGACCCTCCCTGGAACTTGGCTTCTTGGGCGCTCCCAACAAACCCAAGAGGACAGGAGACACACAAAAGTGGGAAATCAGGGTGAGGACACCAGGCGACCCAAAGGAAGAGAGAAAATGTCAAAACCGGGGCAGAAAAAAATAGGAACTAACTGGTCATTGGAGAGAGCCAAGCAAGAATGTAAACAAATTAAACTTTACTTCTTATGCCCTGAGTCTAGGCAATATACCATGCGGGCAGCCCTTGCTTGGCACGGTTCCAATATGCATGGATTTCAGCACACACAGTTCAGGTAAGTAACACCTGTGCCTCAGCAACTGGTTCACGGTTCAGTTGCCACAGCATATTAATTATGAGTTATTGTAGAAAGTGGCTCTTCACAACTACCTATGTAAATAACAAAAGCCCACAGCCAGCAGTGACCGGCCACACCCCATCCCTCAGAGTCTGGGGGTGGCCGGTTACCATGTGTTTATTATTAACTGCTTCAGTTTTCACACAGATAGCAAAGGTGCAGTCATGCGGCCTCCGTGGCTCCCGGTCGTATGCCCACGTGCCATTTTACAAGCAGGGATAGCTGGAAGAGGGAATTGGCCAACCACACAGAAAATGTGGCAAAGGAATAAAAAGTGACAGGGCTGGAGGTCATACTGTTGGAGGAGAAGGTTTTAAAATGACCGCAGAACAGGGGCATTAGAATAGACCTAGGCCCGCATGGTCTGCAGTGTAGACCCCACGGAAAAGTCCATGGGTATAAAGAACAAGGAGTGGCACTGGCAGAAAACGTCATATGAAGGAGCTGTCAGAGACCCTTCATGCCACTGAAAGCACAAAGGGTCAGCTCTCGGAAGCTGTCCCGACTTTGAAAGGAGGATGACGCTTTGCCGAGGCATAGAAAGATGCTCAGTACTGAGTCATATCAATTACTGTCTCACGTAAGAGACCTGAAAAGTGGCTGTTCAGACTCCTCATAGTAAGTTTTCTCACCAAGAACTCCCTGTCAATGCTTCTAATATTTTGAGCTCATGGCATGCTGAATAAATACTAGTTTCACTCAAAGCAAGGCTGAGCATCGCAGTGGTGCTAGTTTATAAACAATAAGTGATACGATTTTGTTTTTGCAGAAGAATAAATCTGTGTGTGTGTGTGTGTGTGCGCGCGCATGCATGTGTGAGTGATTGAGAAGTTGGCCATCAGCCTCCTCGTCGCCCGAGTGATGGATGAAATGGCCAGGAGCTCCATGATCTTCTCTCTGAGGCTTCTGCTCGGCCCTGGACGCAGACTGGGGTGGGCTCTTCCGACTTCAGTTCACTTATGCTCTCTCAAGGGCTGCCTCGGCCACCATTTACTGATGTGGCCTTCGCTCTTTCCTGCATTCCTGCAGTGCAGAAGTCACTCACACTGGGGTTTCTGAGGTCAGCAAACCTCATCCAGGATGCGGGTGGTAAATGAGGAAGTCACGAGCCAAGTGTGCAGCCTTGTGCCATTCTGCTCTGCCCTCCCTGTGTCTCCTTCCGTCTCCCCGGCCCCTCCGGGGGGCTGCACACAACCTGCCCTGGGATACTTACAGCAGCTTCCCCCCAGGTTCCCAGGGGTGTGGGGGGTGGGATGGGACACTCCCAACTTTTACCTGCATCAAGTATGTCTCCAGGATCTCTCCAAGCAAAGCCAGTTATCTTCCTAAAAGCAGTTATGGGGCGGGGTGGTTAATACAATGATACACACACATATTCTGTAGACATAAGAAAGAATTACATACGTGACCATGTCAACCTTCAGTGGGTATCTCTGGGTGTGAGGGTCACAGATGATTGTCATTTTCTTCCTTTTGCTTTCCCACCATGCATGTGTTTCATAAAACGAGAGGGACCCAGAGGGGGGGATCCGTGTTCACTCAGGGACAGAGGGAGCGGATAAGGGAGGGAGCATTTAGGGAAGGTGCTCAGGGAAAGAGATAATGGGGCAAAGAAATGGGAAAAGGATCAGATCCCCACTTAAAGGTAATGCGATTTGACCCCGCTGTGTTCCCACATTAGGATGCTGACTAATAATCACAGTCATAATCATAACCATCTTAGGCCTCTTCTGCACCCTGTGGCTTCACTATCCCACATATGGGGCTTCTCCTAACATCCTGCTCCCACCAGGGAGGAAATAAGATGATGCATCCTTAAGTTTAGCTGCATTTTATACTTGGCTCTGACGCAATACCGTTTTCAGATTGGTCGCAAACGTCACAATGAGGATTTTACCCTCCCATCCCACTGCCATCCATTCAATATTGAAGTCGTTTAAAGCGGACCCATCAGTCGGGGACAAGAAGGAGCGATGTGTGTTCTCAAAGGTCACAGCGCCCCTACCGTCCTTCTGCCCCAGACGCCCCCGCAGCCCCGCGCCCTCTGGGGCATTGCTTTTCCTGCCACCTGAGGCTGCGAGATGCTGCCACTAAAGCGGAACGACAACCGCAGCAGGGACTTGGCGACGGCACAGGCGCTGCAGGGCAGGGCAGGGGGCTAGTCGTGGACTGGCATGTGCAGGGTCACGATGGTGGAGGACAGATGAGTGGGCTCAGCCGCACCCCTCCGGAGCCCCGCAACCACTCGAGGGCAGAGGGCAGCTCAGACAGTGAGCAGCGGCAGGTGGTGGGGAGGCCAGGGCTGGCTGGAGGTGGTCTGGCGCCCCTGGGGACACGCTCTCAGCATTTTCCTTTGGTCCCACGCAAGGGCTTCCTCAGACAGGCAATACAACCTTCGCTCCTTGCTGCCCCCTTGTCTTTTCCTGTTAAATTTCTTAGAAGATAGCCACCCTCACTGCCTCTTCCTTGCCCACCATGCATCCCTCAGACCCCTGCAGCCGGACTCGGCCCCTCCGCTCTGCACATTCGGGGGACCTCTCGGTGAAGTCAGCACTAATGTCCTGCTCTCAAGCCTTCAGCCTGCTCGGTGTCCTTGCCGTAGCTGACCTTACTTTATCTTCTCCCCCTCAAATCCTGTCCTCCCCGGCTCTCCCTGCCTCGTGATTGATGGCTCCGCTGGCCCCACTTACCTGAGCCGGGAGCTGCGGTGAGACCCCAGCTACTTCTGTGCCCTTTAGAGATATCTCTGGTTCATCCCCTTTTCCCATCCCTAGTGCTACTTCCTCGGCTTAGCCTCACTCATCCTTCATCTGAACCATCCATCCTCTGACCAAGCCGCTATTTTTAGCTGAGTTATTGATTTCTAAGGCAATTGCCTTGTGCTCAGGAACTGTGGTTTGGATGATAATTCTTTGACATTTGTTCAGTGATGTTTTATACGGTCTGGTATGTGATCCGTTTTTATGAATCTTCCAAACATACATGGGAAAGCACGTGCATCTCTGAATTGTCGAGGGCCATGTCCCATTTGTCTCTGGCAGACTGAGCTTGCTCAGATATTCTGTATCCTGATGGATTTTCTGTCTGCTGCTTCACCGTGACAGCATGTTTGTCAACCAGCCTTTGCAGTTTTGTCTATTTTTACTCTGTGTATTTTGAAATGATGTTATGAAGGGCATACGAGCCTGAACCTATTAAATCTGCTACTGAATGGTACTTGTTTTCTCTTTATCTTTGATAATCCTTGTGCCTGAAAGTCTGGCATACGTGTCATTATACCAAATGTTCTTTTGGTTAATATTTACCTGCTGTCTCTCTGCCACTTTGGTTTCTTCTCAGGAGCCTTCTGTAACAGGTGGCCTCATGCAGAAGTAAAAAGTCTACACTCTAGGAGGAGTTTGCCTGGGTTCAAATCCTCACTCTGCCATCCAAGTTATGTGACTTCAGCCAAGTTATTTAACTTCTTCATGACAAATGTTTCTTATCAAAGGAGTGCCTGTCCATTGGGCTGCTGGGGGAAGGAAATGACTTACTGTCTGTAGTGCACCCGGCGTGGTGTTTGGTTTGGCACATAGGGACTACATGTAAGTGTTCACTGTAACGATTAGGTACACCTTTTACAGGTGACATACTGCTGGATCTTAAAAGAAAGAAATGGTCTGATCATCTTTGTCTATTAGCTTGAGTTTGGTCCATTTACATTAGTTTTGATTGCAGATGTGTCTTTATTCATTTGTACTTATTTGCACTACCTGGTCCTCTATTTTCTGTCCGTCCCCCTGCCCCTGTCCTTTCTTGCATAAAATTATAGTTCTATGATGTTAGTGGTTACCCTAGGTATGCTAATGTCTGTACTAACTTAACGGAGCCCTGTAGGAGGCTAAAAGGAAGCTATAAAACACATAAAACCCTGTAACATTACTCAATACCCTTCCTGTATCATGCTCGGTTTGTCCAGGATTTTGGTTCCAGCTTGAGCCTTTTTTTAATACTATTACTATTGTTTTAAACAGTTAATAATTATTTAGATTTTTTCCCCCACATCTGCCATTTCTTTGTCTACCATTGCCTTTCACATCTCAGGTCTTGTTGGGGGAATTATTCTTCCTCTTCCTAAACTATATTCTTTTAGGACATTCCTTTAGTGAGAAACTGTTGGTAATAGATTCTATCACTAGTTTGTCTGAACATGTTTTCACATTGCCTTTGTTCTTGAACGACCAGCAGGAGTCTAATCCTCTCTGAATATTTCTGTCTCCCCAGGCCCCCTCTCCCCCATCCTCCTTGCAACGGGGTGGGGCCATGCGGCTAGTTCGAGCCCGTGGACTGTGAGCGGAAGTTACACCTGCCATTTCTGGGGCGAGGCGGTGAGAATATTCAGATCCCAGCATGACTGGGTCCCTCCTCCCCTTGTTTGGTGACCGTGGATGCTGGTGTTCAGATGACAGGGCTAAAGGATATAGGAAGCCAGGGTGCACAAGCCCCTGGATGGTGGGAAGTTGCTTTGGGGGGCCACCTGATTTGTACGGGATTCTAGGTAAACATGAAATAAAGCTTTTAGGACAGAGGAAGGCTTTCCTAGGAAAAGGTGTCCTAGATGTCATGAGAATACTTGCAAGTACAGCAGCCCCTCTCTGCCCTGGGAGGGCCCCTCAGGGACCGTGGCTTCCTGCCTCCTGCACTTTCTGTGTCCCACAAGCACTGAGCTCCCAATGTCACTCTTGCTTTGTCTGCCCAGCTGTTTCCCTCCTCCTCACCGACGGGTTTTCTTCCCTTACACACAATCCCTTCCACTGTGTTAGCCAGAGCCTTGTGGCATTTGTCTAAATAAATAAACCCATCATGAATATGATATGAAAGAAGATTTGGGGCCCTTCTTGCTGACTGTTGATGAATGTGCAGCCCCTTAAGGTGCTTCACTGAGAAACACAGCCTTACCCCCCTGCGGGGAACATGCTAGGTTTCCTCAAACATCTCTGCAACCCCAGGGAGCTGCATTCTTTGCCCCCCACCTGATTTCAGCCCCTGAAAGGGGAGGCCTGGGCACCTCCGGGAGCTCTGGGGGGATGGAAGAGATGGCTTCCGCTATAGGTCCCAGCCTCAGAAGCAGCCAGGAGCGGGCGGGGTCCGCGGAGAAGGCCTGAGGCCTCCCCAGGGGATGCGTAGACACATGGGGGGGTCTTCAGGGCAACCCCGGCAGGCTGCTCCTCTAGGCCACCCTTTTGTTCAGCTGGATGCTGCTCTGACGCAAAAAGAAGCAGTAAGTTTCCTCCAGGGATGCCTTCAGAGGGGCATTTCCTTCACCCTCTTTTCTAAAGTCTGAACTGAAGTAAAGAATCAGTGCAACGGTGCACGTCCTGCCATTCCAAGCAGGCGCACGGTTGTGTCCGGTAGGATGGCAGAATGTGCCTTGCAGCCCCTTCTCCACCCCTGTCACCCTAACCAAGCACAGCCACCCCAGCTTGGGCCTGGGGCTCCAGCCTGCACTGACCTCCTACACAGCCAAAATTTATCCGTAGAACTTTATGGTAACTTAAAATTTCATGGGAGTTTTTATCCTGCTCTCTAGCTCCCTGAGGGTTCTGATTTAATGACAGTGTTTCCCTAATGCACATTGGGTGGAATTGGTACTTGGGAAGGTGTCATGTATGTGGCCCTAGGTCACCAGCCCCTGCTTTGGGTTGCTGCCCCTCCTTGCCTCTTGGGAAATGTGGGGCCCATCTGAGAAGCACAGGTGGTAGAAAAGACTGGGGCCTGGTTCTCGGGAGGCCCGGAGTCCAGCCCTGGAGTGGCCTCACTTGGCAGAGGACCGGCCTGAAGTGGCCTTACCATGTCTCTGCGCTTCCACTTACTCATCTGTACAAGGGGGCACCGGGCAGGGCACCCCTCCCACTTCTCTCCAGCCTGAGCAGCCCAGACCCTGCGGCTCTTGTGCCACACCTGGTTGCATTCGAGAAGAATCTTCCATTAATATTGAACATTTTTGTTTTTAGCCCAGTAACTGCATTTTTAATGACATCAGTGGAAAGTAGCTCAGTTACTTCTAAATGGTGACTCTGAAAACTATTCTTTTCCTATTTTTAAAAAGTCTCAGGTTCTGGCGAACCCGGCCTGGGCTGTCTGAGTCACACGGCCCCCGATTTCATGGTATGCTTGAGCGCCCACCTGTTTGGGGATCTAAAGGAAGGAGGCCACAGGCTGGATCCTAATCCCCTTCTTCCAAAAAGGATTGAGTGAGTTATGCATGCTTCACCGGCCTCATGGCCCACAGGGAGCAGAAGCAAGAATCAAGTCTCTGTTTTTGGATGCACAGAATGCAGAAGGCTAGCCAAGGCTTGAGTGAGCTTGTTTGGAGCCAGGGGTGGGCATGAGCTGGTCTCTTGACTTCCTGCGTGAAACCCCCTCACTTAGCACAGGAATGCGAGTCCCATCGTCAAAGTGCTCTTGATACAATGAGATCATGGGTGTGGAAGCCCTTGCAAATTAAGTGCAATACAGGCATTAAGTACCAATGCACGTAGACTTCTTTGCAGAAAATGAGGTGCCTGCATTGCTATCTTGATGAACTATAAAATCCTTCCTTCTCTCTTCCAGCATCTATTTATGTTTGTTCTGGTTGCATTTGCATGCAAATTAGCCTTTTCCTCTTCAAAGGAATCAGTTTAACTAGAAGCATTAAATATAATTAAGTAGACATGCATTAATATCATGTGGGCAGACAGACAAGAAAAGTAGGGCCCCTGGTGAGACAGGCTTCCCTCACAGCGGGCCCAGGACGGCCCTGGTGGCAGAGGTGGACCTGCAGCGTGGCGTGGTCCCGGGGTCGACAATCATCTGGCTCCTGAGCAGCCGGGAAAAGTGGCCTCCTTGGCCTGAGGCTTTGGCCTAAGATATTTCTTTGCAATCCATGTTTTGTATCTTTGACCAGAAGATGTGAACAAATGGGATGCATTGGCCTTTTCACGGAGCCACCACCAGCTTCCCGCATACAACTGGGGTCAGGTGCTGTCCTAGCGGAACTGAGCCATTAATCATGACAAATGAAGCTGCAGATAATTCACGATGTAATTTTGAGCTGTGCAAGTGAAATTTCACATAAAGCACCCACTGATGGTGGGTATTAGGCAGAATCACTGCCAAAAGGAGATGGTGGGTGAACACCATCCTTTAGTAACGGATGATTCACATCCAGTTCTCGTGTGTCATTTGCTGAGAATGTTGTTCCTCTCTGATCCTAGACCCCTGCGGACCTCACAGGAATGCATTTCTGAGGAGGTAAGCCATGCCTCTCGGTTATGAAGACAGTCTGAGATCCTCAGGAAGGGAGCAGAAGGACTCAGCAGAGAGGCAGGAGGCAGTGGTCAAGGGGCTGGAGGAGCAGGTGTCCTTGCCCACAGCAGTGGGGCACAGTGAGGCTGTGAGTCAGACGGTGGAGGCCAACCCACCGACATGGCCAGGTAAGCTTGGGGCCAGGCGCCCTGTGGCAGGTGGCATGGGACAGCGAGAGGTCACTGTCCTCCCTTTCTCCAGGCCATCTGGGGCTGCAATGGTCTGCAGCTCAGGGCAAGCCAGCAGTGAGCAAGACTGGCCCGGTGGGTACTGAACCTAGAACCAAAGATGTCCCAAAGACAGTGCCCAGTGGCAAAGCTGGAAGATGGGTCAGTGGATAAGGTCAGCAGAGGGAATATCTCAGCTTAGCAACAAAGGCCAGAGACTCCTTGTGGTTTGGAGCAAAGCCACTGGACTAAAGCTCCAACAGGGGCCTGCAGCTTTGGGCCTGGGTGGAGAAACATAGAGCTGTGGGGACAGTGAGCTGCTTTGACGCTTCCAGTGGGAGGCAGACCGCTAGTCTCCATGGTGAATCCAGAGCCCTGGGATTTGCAGAAAGCCGCACGCCCGAGCCTGGGACCCTGGGGTGCAGGAGCTGGCCTCCTGCAAGAGGGGTCAAGAGCTGGCCTGGCACCCAACCGAGGACACACAAGGTGCGTGGGAGGAGCCAGGCTACAGTCACAGGAAAGGGCTTCCCAACAGAGCCACTGGGCAATGAGGACAGGAGGCTGAGGAGGGCTGTAGGCTGGGAGGCAGGGCCTTTGGGAGGTGCTGAGCTCCCGGGACAGTGAGTGTTCTTATGAGAGAGCTTGCGCCCCTCTCCCTCTGCTCTCTGCCCCCTGAGGACACAGAGAAAGGTGCCCATCTACACCTGGGCAGCAGACCCTCACCAGACCCAACGTCTGCCTGTCCCTGTTCTTGGGCGTCCGGCCTCCAGAACTGCGAGGATCAGTGTTTATTACGTAAGCCGCCAGGCCTGTGGTGTTTGCTCTGGCAGCCTGGGCCGACCCAGATGGGGAGGAAGCTCAGGAGGGAGGACTCCCAGCCAGGGAGAGCTGCAGGGCGGGCCTCCTCCAGGCGTCAGGACCCCCTCAGCGCCCAGCTCCAGGACCCTGAACCGCAGAGCACTCTGGGTCCTATGTGGGCTGCAAAGCCCCCCTCTTCACCTCCACGTCCTGACTTTGCTGCTGGCTGTCGCCGGCCCTGCCCTGGGTCACAACAGGAGCCCTCGCTGGCCTCTCACGTCCAGGTGTTTCTCTGACAGCTTCATCAGGGAAATGCCGCCTCCCAGTGGGGCTCAGATGGTCCTCCTCCACAGCTCCCTCCCTGGCCCCTCAGGAAGCCGCTTAGACAAGAGCCTGCCATTCTCCGTGTGACCCTATGGCTGCAGGCATGGACCGGCAAGCTGGCAGGGAGCTGCTTGGCACCCACCTTCCCCTGAGGGCACTGATCAGCCCAACGGAGGCAGGCTGCATCCACTATTCACCTCCCTGTGCCTGCCGACCTGCGGCACCTGCATGGGGAGCCCCTCACTGGGCCAAATCAGTAAGAAATGAGCATTATCAGTACACTGGGACACTACACAGCAGCAGAAAGGAACCGGCTTCTGACGCAACAGCGTGAATCTCCAGACACGAGAGTACACACAGTGTGAGTCTGTGTGGATAAAATTCCAGAAAATTCTACCAAAGCTCAGTTAGTGACAGAAGCAGATCGTAGGCTGCCTGTGGTAGGGGCAAAGGGGCAGGAGAGAATGTTCTGGAATGACCCGGCGCTGTCTGTGTCTCTGCTGGAGACAGTGGTGTCAAAGCCCAAATTACGTATCAAATGACACACTTTAAACGAATGCAGCTTCTTGTGATAAGTTACACCCAAATAGGGCAAAATAGGTGAAGGGGGGAAGAGTAGAGGGATAAAGAGGTACAAACTTCCCAAAAAATTACATCTAAATAAAGTTGATTGATTTTTAAATTAAAAAGCGTTACCACATTTCCGAATCACTGCCAGTGACACACTCACTGCCTCTCTCGTGATTAGATCTGGGACAACAGCAGACCGACTATACCGGTGTCGGTAAGCACCCTCGTGGACCCCAGCTTTGTGCACACACTGCACCTGGCCCTTCACGCGACGTCCAGCCATCTGTGCGACAGTCCTCGGAGGTGGTGAGCTCTCCCTGGGGCTCTGCCTGCAGGACCCATGGGCCCCATGTCCAGGCACCCCTTTTGTAGGTCAGAGTCCACTGAACCAGGTGCCCCAGGAAAGTCAGCGGATCCTCCTCCTTGAAAATTTGCTCCCTGGGATGCAGACCCCAGGCCCAGCAGTGTGTGTCAGGGCAGGCTTGCAAAGCAGGTCTCTGAAAGGCAAATGGAAGCCTGTGGGAGCTGGAACATAGAGAAGAACACGAGCAGGTGCTGGCCGGCAACACCCTGCCTCCCCGGGCCTCCACGGTGGGGGGCGGGGGCTCCCAGACCTCCTTCCCTGGGCCAGAAGCTGCCTCCCCAAGAGAGGAGCAGGACGTAAAGGCTAGTGAAGCCCCGACTACACGGGCGTGTGTCCCCTCCAGAGCTCACTTTATGGGTTGCTGTCTGCTCGGGTTTTAATCAGACAACGTATGTAAAGTGCCTGCACCCCATAGACACCCATGAAACACTTGTGTAGAAAACATGAAAAGACAGAGCTCCAGGACTGTGTGGCTGAGGTTTCGATACAGAGCACGGGGGGCCCTAAATATGATCCTCCAGAAGGCCCAGGCTGGCAGGGATCTATGCAACTTCGTAGGAAAAGTGGTTGTTTGTCTTGATAGGAAAGCCAACAGGGCTCCGATTGTCCAATTAAAGGACTGCCCCATTTGTTCAAAGAAAGAAACATTTTCTTGCCATTAACTCTCATGGGGATGTGCTGTTAGGGCTCTTCTGAAGTAACCAAATCACATGATGGACAGCACTTCAAAGGGGTGTCATGGAGGGTGCAGACACAGTCGTATGTCCACTTCACAGCAAATCTTAATAAAACATTAAGCTCCACAGGGAGCTTTTCTTTTCTTCGAAGTACGTAAGTACAAATTAAAAGATAAGCGTGCAGAAATAGTCTGCACTGGGCTCCAGCAGGGGGCTAATAGCTAGGAATGGCATTTTCTCCAAAAGAAAGCAGGATTTTTCTTAGGCAGCCATGCCAGCTCCTATCTCCTGGGGGGCTGCCTCTGGGAAGAGCAGGGAGCCTGCCACCCGCTCCTCCCAGGGAGGGCTCTCCTGAGCAAGTTCTGGCTGCCCCAGCTCACGTGTGATGGTCCAGAGAAGGGTGCTTTTCCTGGGCTGGTTAGTTCTAAGCCCAGGGAGGAGCAGACAGCCGTCAAGTTCTTCCCATCCAGAGGCAGGCCTGGTCCGCCCCGGGCCCTGGATTCACAGTCACGCAGCCATGGGCCGCCACGGCCCCATTCCTGGGGATTCTGACTTAACTGGCTTGAGGAGACCCAGGACCAGGAAATTCAACGTGCAGCCAGGGCTGAGACCCGTGTGAAAGATGATGGCACAACCCTCTTCCCCAACCCCCTGTGTGGCTGACCCCCTCAATATGCACAGCGCAGAGCAGGACAGTGGGAGGGGGGTTTGCAAAGTCAGAATCCATTTTCTCTTCTCCCAGAAAGAGGGATAACTATGTGGCGGTTACAAGCTCTTTACTTCTTCAAAAGGAAAGAGAATAATATTATATTTACAACGTCAATGGATCCATCCATTCACTCAAGCACCCACATACCCATCCACCCAGCCACTCACCCGTTCCATCTCACTCATACACGCTGTGCATCTAAAGCTGTGCTGGGAGTGGAGAAAGAAACTGGGTGGAAACAGGGGCAGGGGTCTAGAGGCTTCGTTTCTCCTGGCTCTGCACCTCCGAGCCAGTGGCTTCAGGCAAGTCCCTTCATAAAGGTGAGCACAGCCTGTCTGATAAGTGAGAGCACTGGACTAAAAACCCCAGAGGATCTAGAGGCCTGTGGATGCATAAGTCAGGGATGCGGCCATAAAAATGTTTGCTATGTGGTTGGAAATACTAGACACATAAATATGTCAAAAATAGGAAGTTAAAGACCACATGCACCTCAGTTAAGACAGAAACTCAGGGCAGGGTCCCTGCTGGCAGGTAACTGCTTCCCTCCAAGTTCTAGGGCTGCTTTGGCACATGAAGGCATCGGGCCCTGCCGAGCTGGCCCAGCAGGGTTTGTGGCTTGTGTTGCTTTTGCAGGGCTAGTTATAAGCTTGTAATGCTAAAAAAGTATCCAAAATTTGGAAACAAGGCCGAGCAGATGGCTGGGTGTGCTTCCCCTTGTTCCTTAGGTGACCAAGGACTCCCTACGCTTCTGGAGGGTGCACCACTGACTCAGCCATTCACTGTCAATTAGGGCCTCGGATGCCGTGAGGTCCCACGTCACACTGTGGCTGTTCGTCCAGTAGAGATGCAAATGGTTCCTGCTTGTGAAAAGAGAGAACTGTGGGTTTATTGTCCTACGGGACATTAACCAGATTTGTCTCAAACATTAAAAACCCATTCTAGAGTGCCTTTCCCAATGGACTATATATATAAATCTCATACTTGAAATGCCACGTGAGTCAACATTACCAACTTTCTGACACCCTAATTAATCAATGAGCTGGGTAAAATCTTGGGCCCGTGTTCATCTAATTTTGTTTGAGAGCCATATTTTTAACACCTTTCAAACTTTCCCTTGGATAGCCCTGGACCAGCCCTTCACCCTAGCAGTCCTCTCCTGAGGCAGGTGTGCAGGCTCTGCAAGGTGCCCTGGCCCACCCCGGGCTGAGCCCACCGAGGAGGGCCTGGCAGCCAGTAGGGTCACAGCTGAGCCGCCAGCAGCCTCCCGCGATCCCAGCTCCATTATTCCCAAGGGCCCTGCTTATGCATGAAATCTGGAGGGACGCCGACTCAGCTTCAGCAGGCCTGGCCTCTCTCTCTCAGAAGCAGAGCTTAGCATTAAAAATCAAGCAGGGGCTGCGACCCAGGGGACCCAGGCTGATGGGGTTTTCTGGGACAGGCTGGGCCGCCCCCTTAAGGGTTCCCCAACCCAAGCAGCTCCACCCTGAAGACTCTTAGGACCGGTCGCTAGGAGGCAGGCAAAGCCCTTGGGAGGCACGGGGCTTCAGAAGGTGCCTCCTTGCAGAGGCCATGCTGGGCATTGGGCTTGCACCTCGCTGAGCTCTGGATGGGGCCTCAGCCAGGAAGTCTAAGGCCCAGGACAATGCGATACGAGTGCCCCCACGCCAACCCACCGACTTACACGTTGATTTTGCTGCAAGGTAATGAAAGTAGTGGTGGAGACAGTGGGAGGTAAAGTCGATGAAGGCCATTTGGTGGCACCAGGCAAGAGGCTTTGCCGTGCTCGGGTCATTTGTCCCAGGAATTCTGCTCCTAAGAGGTTGTGCTAAAGAAACTGCCAGGAGCAAAGGCAAAGAATTTTGTATAAAGATAGCCATTGGACTGTTAATGATCACAAAAATTGGGAAAATGCGTAAATTGTCAACGATAGAGAACAAATTAAATACAGAGCCATCCAGTAGAATGACATGTAGCCTTTAACATTTTTAAAAAGTAATTTTAATGAAGAGAAATACTCTCCTTAAAAAAATGATTAAAAAACTATACATATTTAAGATGATCACAATCTCCTGATGAGTTTAAATGTGCATGAAGGAATGAACGGAGCTGTATCTGGACAGCAAAAGAGCTGCTGTGCTTTGCTTTCTATTCTCCTGCTCTCTGTCTCTAACATGAGTGCATAATCCGTTTTATAGCAGAAACAAACACTCTACGTGAAAGATCTTTGTTTTAGCGTCCTGAGTCTCAAAAGACTTGGCTTTGACATTTTACCTGCAAGCAGGCCCTCCCTTGGCACCTGGTGACTGTTCCATCTGATTGGATGTCAGGAACAGGGCGAGTGTGCAGATTTCTCACAAAGCCGGGCTGACCACGTCCAGGGACCACTTTACCTTCGTCTGGCTGCATTAGCCAGTGATGGTGAATTGAGTCCTCAGGCTGCATAACCATTGCCGTTGGCAAACAGTAGTGTCACAAGTGCATGGGTGGCCAGCCCTCAGACAGACAGACAATGCACTTCCTTTTGTCCTTAGTGTCTCATCAGCGCCCTCACCAAGTGGTGCTTTCCCCAAGCTCTGGTCCATTCTGGTTGCTGTCTGCCTGCACTAAAGCAGAGTTGTGTTTCCAGAAGGTGGCACTTTCTGGTCCACTGATCTCTCAGATGTGTTTCCCCCACCACCACCACTCAGGCCCAGGGAAGAAATCTACAGGGAGAGAGTTCTGCCTTCACCATTCCCAGATGAATGAGGTGCCTCACTTGCGTTTGGTGTCTGGGTTTAGGTCGGTGGTTCCCTTACGGCTTTCTTCAAGAACAATGGCTGCATTCTCCTTTCATGCGGGGTGTTTTCTAGAACAAAGGAACAGTCAGTAGCTAAAACTCATTCGAGTCTCTGTAACATAGAAGCCGAAGTCAAAGAGAAGGTCGCAGTAATATCCAGTATTCAGCAGTGACTGAGTATCAGGCTGGATACGTCATAGAAGTACTTCATTGTATCAGGTAACAAAGGCATATCATCTCCATTTTCCATGGCAGCCGAGGTTCGGTGATTTGCCCAAGGTTATGCACTAGCCAGCGGCAGGGCACGAGTTCTGCTCGGGGCCCTGCGCTCATGCTGATACGTCCTTGACATGTAACCTAAGGACTGCAGGGTATGGTGTGGAGAAAATGGAAGTTCTATGGCCACGCGATGATGTCACTGGCCTGACTGCAAACTACGTGATGATGTCACTGACCCTCTGCTGGGCTCCCGCCTCCACACCCTAGGCCTTGAGCTGTTAGTGACTGAGTCACTGTATAAAGAGCTCTGCCCAGTGCTCTGGGCACAGGCAGAGATGGAGGAGGATTACGGACCTGCAGACACCGGATGCAGAGGTGATCCTAGTGCTCAACCTACCGCTGGAAGAATAAAGCCGGCTAATAAACCCTTTTACCCCAAGAACATTCCATTGTCATTTCTCGGTCTCACTGAATCCATAGCTAATGCGCCTGGGACTGAAACCTTCAGGCAAGACAAAGGGCTATCCCCAAAGACTTCTGTCCTCCTGTGCCAAGTTCTGGGGCTGCCTCCAAATGCTGGGGCATCTTCTCTTCACTGCCAGGAGAACCCCACGTATATCGGGGCCCTTTTGAGTCTAGCAGCAGGAAGGAATGGGATGGGGAGGCCAGGGGATCCCCCTCTCTGCCTGCCCTCCCAGGGGAGGCGGGCGACCCTCTGTGGATAATGGACCTGACAGTCGCAGGGCAGGGGTGAGCTGGGTCACCGGGCTGACTTTGACATGGTGAGCAAAACATCTCTAGCAGCTGCCTTACCGCTCACAGGGCCTGCTTCACTTTCCCTGGGAGCCGGAATGACAGAGGTGCCTCCTTTCTTCTCTTTTTAGATGTAAAGCAGTGACTCTTAATGTGGACAGAGTGCTCACGTGGGTCCCACTGTTCTGAGGCTTTTCAGATATGAACTCATTTAAACCAGATAAGCCTGGGGCATGTGCCATAACCACGTCCAGCTGACAGGCAGACCCTGGAGCCTGGTCAGGCCGGGCTTGGCTGCCCAGCTGGCTAGGAGGCAGCGTGCGGACCCAAGTGCAGCCTCGTGACCTGCCCTTAGAAAGTCTCTGGGAGCCTGTCTTTCTGTCTAAAACAGTGACGTGAAGGGATCAGCCCCTCATGGCTAAACGGGGCCTGGCAGAGAGAAGCAGGCAGAATGGGATCTGGTGGGGACAGACGGTGAGACAGGGATGGACAGAGACGCTAAGCCCATGGAGACAAGGGGCTGTGTCTCATCATTTGCTTTTTTATTTTTCTTTGTACCTGTGATAAAGATGAAGTGGTTCATCCGAGATGAGGAGACTTGTAAGCGGTGGGATGGGCCCCCAGCCCCTGACCACCCCAGCCCCTGCCGGACCAGCAAGGAGGACACTTCCAAGGGCCAGGCAGCATTCAGCCCTGGGCCCTGGGGAGCAGCAAGGAGACAGAAATGGAGGTTGAGAGGTGCTGGTTTGCAATCTGGCTCCTGTATGTGGAGGACGGGGAGAGGCCAAAGAAAGAGACAGGCCCCTCCAGGTTGGCAGGTGGCAGGCTTGTAGTGATGCCAAGTGATGCTTAACACCACAAGACAAGGAGATCTCTGCACCTGCCCACCAGAATCCAAAACGTTCATGGAGGGCTTTGGATGAAGTGGAGGTTCCTGTGGCCAGGATTCTCACCCGGCCCTGGTCGGCTGGCTCACTATACACATGTGGGCAGTACGTTGTCATTGACTCTCTATAAAGAGCTCCACCCAGTGCTCTGGGCTGCATGGTGGCATGGCTGCAAGGCTGCAGGAGAGCAGAGCAGAGGCTGGAGTGGTGGCAGCACTGAGGACAGAGGCTGACATGGCTGCAGGGGCAGAGAGGCCCAGAGGCAGAGACCGGCTTGCTGCATGCAGACTTGCTCTGAGTGGATGGGATTCTAGTGACTGACCTGCCACCGTGGGAATAAAGTTGGGTATAACCCTTTCACCCCAAAAACATTCTAGTGTCATTCCTTTGGTCACATTGAATCCATAGTCAACTTGCCCAGGGCTAAAACCCATTGGCAAGACAAGGGGCCTTACCTGAGTTCAGCCACATCTGCAGTCCATGTGGTCTGCACACCACAGCACCATCCAAAGGCTGTCCCGGGCACCACTCCCACTGCAGGGACAGGGGGCAGAGAGCACCTCGGGGATGGGGAGGGACAGCCCCCAGTTGCCCGGATCCAGCTTGTGGGTTAACTGGCTATCAGTCCTCCCAATTATCTTCTCCAACAAGAGTTGTCTCCCACTAGGCCACACAGCTTGGGGAGGTGCAGCCCACCTCTCCTCTCCCACCTGGGCCCCTGGAGCACACCCTGCTTCCTTCCCAAACTGACACCCATCACAGGCTGACTACCAGAAGTGAGGTGGTGTCGGAAAACCAAGTGGCACTGACTGGACAGGAGTAAACAGTGCTGGGAGGAAGCGGGGCCAGGGGGGCGGGCACAGCAGGCGTTTATTAGACAATTACCAGTTGTCTGCCTTGGAGAGAAGAAATATGACCTCTGAGTCTCATTTCCCTCAGATCTGAGACATGATGGCAACTATTCATCTCATGGGTTGTCCAGAGGATTCAGTAATGGTGTCCTAGCCCAGGGCTGCTTGTGGCCAGACCCAGGGGAGCAGCTCTCGCCTCTCCTTCCCCTGGTGGGCTGTGGGGCCCGTGGCATGGGCTTCTGAGAGGAGAGAGTTAGGAGGAGGTCATGGCGCACGCCTCCACCAGTCAGCTTCCGCCAGGTGCCAGGGCCCTGCAAAGAGCTGCAGGAATGACACTGCCGAGGGTTCTACCTTGGGACACTCTGCAAAGGACGCAGAATGGCCTAGGAAAGGTTATTTATATTCCAGGCAGGGATAGAATCTGCATTATTGAAAATAAAGATTTTATGTATTTGTACATATCTATCTGTGTATGTGCTCATAAATAAAATTAACATTTGCCTTCCAGGGGGTCCAATCTCCTCAGCTCAGTCAGCATCCGGCCTGCGAGGAGGTTGCTGACTGTGTCTGGGAACCAGCCGCGGGCCCTTTGGAAATATCATCAGTCGTTGGCCTTTAGAGCAGAGTGAGATCTCTTTACCATGGAGTTATGGCGCTCATATCAGCACGCCTGCTAGGAAATTCTTATGCTGGCACCGTGCACTCCCCTGAAGTGTTTCATGGAAATTTGATTTTGGGAGAACAAAATAGCAGAGGGATCAGAGGCTGTGGGAGGTGGGGATGCCTCTTTGTAACCCATTTGCCTAGCAATTAATTTCTTCCCCTGCACAATTGGAAGAAAAAGATTGTGTTCATTAACTCACTGTCCACCTGTTCCCGAGGATTATTTTGATCGCCTTTTAACAGGAGACTTTGTCTCCCATAGGGAGATTCACTGCCATCCCGACAGCTGGCATCTGGGCACAGCCAGACCATGTTGCCCTGGGTGGCTTTCCCAGCAAGGCCCTGGGGGAAGGGAGGCTTTCTGTGCAGAACCCCCAAGGACTCTCTGCCCTGCTGGGACTTTAGAAAGACATTTTTGGGTCTCCAGCTAACACCAGATTCCCCCACACCTCCTTTTCGCCCTAAACACATGAATCATAAATGCCTGGAACAGATCTATAGAAAAACCAGATCAAAATCAGGCACAGGCTCAGCAGGTACCCAGAGACCTTCCATGGCAAATCTGATTACCTGTAGCCAGTGTGGAGGGCTTGAAACCACCAAATGAAACCTTTTCAACTGTTGGCTATTTTTTATTTAGACACAGGAATTAAAACTGGATAGCATTCAGAAGATTTTATTTAACCCTCATTTAGATTCAATTGGGATCAATTTAATGAAACATGAGTACTTTTCTAGATTTAGAGAGAATGTAAAGAAATTTAAACCAGAGAGAAAGGCATCAGACGTTTTCCTATACCCAGCTGGTGGAATACCAGGCTCTCTCTTGCCATTCCTCATGATGTTTGCTTCAAATATAATGGAGAAAAAAATGAAAGTGTAGAATCCCAGCAAAGTATAGCTGGGGATTTGGGATCTGTTATTTATTGGATGATATCTTCGGAGCCAGGCATCGTGCCAGCCCCTGGAGAGTCAGAGGAAAGCACACCTGCCTAATGGGGCATCCACCCTGCAGGCACCTCCTGGGAAAGCAGCCCGGGGCCACCTGACATCCGGGGAGGAGACGGGGAGGTGTCCAGCAAACCAGGCTGTGGTTTGAGGTGGATGCCAGGAGAATTTCCAATGAATTTGTAGCTGAACAGCAGGAGCCTGTGGAAAGGCAGAGAAGGCCAGCAGAGAGCCGAAGAGAAGAGCATTTTGCAGGGAGGCTGGGTGCCCCAGGGAGGCTTCCAGGGGGCTCTCTGTGGCAGGCAGAGGCTGGAGGCAGCTGTGTCGAGGGTCTCCAGCCCCTGCCCCACGTCCCCTGAGCCCTCCAGGAGAGCACTCTGCACAAATACAGGCTCATAATCTGCTTTCACTTTTGACGTTTTGCCTCGAAACAAAACCCCAAGGATATGGCTGGATGGAAAAAGGGTCCCTGTGCATGCCGGGAAGAGAAGCAGAGTGTGAGGGGCCTTCAGGCTGACCTTCAGCAAACACTGACTGAATACTTGGGATGCTGCTTTCAAAGTGAGACCCTGGATCATCTGCCTGAAAATAAAATACTGGATGGAGTCGTGTCCCTGCCTGGGCCCCCACCTGGAAGTGCTGACGTAGAATCTGCATTTCCCCCGCGTGCCCTGGGTGACTTTTAGGCAACTGAAAATGTGGGAGCCAATGGCTAGGGCATGGGGGACCCTGGTGGTGGGGCAGAAAGACCGGGGCCCCAGTGGGGAAAGCAGTGACCAGCACAGAAAGGAACCCAATGACCCCTGCGTTCAGAGAGCCAGGGAGGGGTGCTCTTCACACCAAGTGCACAGCAGGTGGACAGCAGGAGCCTGGAGGGTGGGGGTGCCAGGAGGCCATGCAGGGGAGGGGAATGCAAGGTTGGTTTGAGACCTGCAAGGAATTCGGGGATCAGAAATGGGGAGAGAACAGGGCAGGCATAGGAACTTAGAGTGCTTTGTTCAAGGCCTGCAAAACAGCTGGGCCCAGCAGGCCTGAGGGTGTGCACAGGGTGATGCAATGGGAGGCAAGCCCACAAAGTGAGCATGGGCTGAGCCATGATGGGCTTTGCCGGCCAGGTGAGGGGGTGGCTCCGTTCAGTGGGGCAGCCTTGTGGATGCCAGCTTTGGGCTGGTGCAGGCCTGGGCTGGGGGTATAAACATGCCCAGGGCAGTCTCTTTCCTCAAGAGCTTGAGGTCCACGGTGGAGAAAGACACGCATGTGGAAGCAGCGCCCTGTGCTGGGGCAGAAAAGCAGAGGCCCGCAGCCACCGGAGGACACAGGGGGCCGGTGACCCTCTGCTGGTCTGGGCAAAATTCCTACCTGCGCTTCCACCCGGAAAGCGGTGCACAGGTGTAGCTTGCAGGCAGTGCGGACAGCCTCCCAGGAGCTTCCGCGCAAAGGAAGAACAAGACAGAAGCAGCATCTCAAAAGTGGGAAAGTTGACCAGCAGACATGTAAAGCAAACCCAGTCCTGGATCCCAGCTCCCTGTCATGAATCCAGAGCTTCCCTGTTGTGCACTGGTTACCCAGCCAGCTTCCCTGTGAAGGGACACATCCCACCCTCTGCCTGTTGTCCTTTCTCCTCTTGTTATTTACAGCGCTTTGGAAACAAGGCCTCAGGAGGTCCGGGATCTGCTCGCCAAGGGCCAACAGGGGTCTACCCCAGACTGGCTGAGCCGAGTCCCCGGCTGGCCTCTCACAGTAGGAGTCACTCTCTCCACCGGCCGGTGCGGATCTGCAGAGGGGAGCCCAGCGGAAACGGGCTGGGGAGGTGCAGAGCCCCGAAGCAAAGTCAGGTTGATGTCTTCTGCCTTGGTCTCTCTCTTACTGGTCACGTCCAGTTTAATTTCCTTTTTGGGCATTTAGGAAAACAGAGAAGTGGCTTATAGCTTACTGATGTCAGAGTCTAGGCTGATGAGGGTTTGCTTCAATGACGGTGTGTGGAGCTGTTTCGGTGCTATCACACGGCCCTGCGTACATTACTCAGACTCTCAGAGGGTGAATCCTAATGGCTGTCCTCTTTGTCATTCCCACGCACGAGGAGTAATAAGACATCTCCCGACGGAAACCTCTGAGAGGCGAATGGCATTTCTCCATTCTTCACGTGTGCCCTTATCTTCAGGCGTCCTGGCTTTGTGGGGTCCCTGGCTAGAAAAGGGGGAAGGGAGGGAGGCAGTGTGTCTAAACGTGTGCTTTGACTGTCTGCTAAACCTAAGCGGGGCTGATGCTTCCTTTCCACCCCAAGGACGGCCTGAGTGGGTCCCAGAGGCCACTGGTGAGGCACTGCTGCTCAAGTGCAGGATGCCTGGTGATCCGTGGCCTCCAGGCATGATTCTGAGCAAGAGCCCCCAAAGGGTTTATGCCCTGCTTTGCCCACAGAGAGAATGGGTTTGTGATGCACCCAGCCATAAACTTTTGGGGACTTCTGGTCAGACTTTGAAAAGCAGTGTGAGGACAGAGGAGACGGTGGAGCTGTCCCTGCCTGCATGGAATCCCTCGCCCGGGCTCCTGGCGCTGTGGCCAGCCAGTCTGAGGGCTGCATGCAACCCTGGGTCCCCACTGAGCCAGGCTCCAGAAGAGCACACCATATGGGATTGAGATTGGGAGCCCCGGGTTCTGCCCTTGGCCCTGGCACTTTGACCCTACCCTCAGATGCTGAACTGGGCTTTAGTCTCAGTCCAGGAGGTTCAATTAGATGACCTCTCAGAACTTGTGCATCCGGCTACAGCTCACCCGCCTTCCAAGCTCTCCAGGACCCCCAGCGTGGGTGTGGGCTGCTGCATCACACACCCGTGGCCCACGAGCAACCGCAGCACCTGCCTGGTTGGCAGAGACCCCTGCACGGGTCTGTCACCCTCCCTGTTCCCCTGCAGCTCTGTTGTTGCATGAGCTGACTTTAAATCTTCCTGCAAGCAAGCAATAGACTGAGTTCCTGAAACAGCAACAGCTTAGCCCTGTGAGAACCTGGGCGGTAGCCATGAAAACAAGGCAGGAAGATGAGGCAGCTTCATACATGGATAGCCGGGAGGTCAAGGGCCAGTGGGAAGGCCCAGTGCCCAGCAGGGCAGCCACCCCACCCCCTGTGATCTGAGTTGCCGAGGAGGGGTAGTTACTCGGCATGGCGCTGTGATAGGGCCCTGTGGACTACACAGTACATCTGTCCTTTGAGCCCTGGGCATCAAGGCTGCTCTGTCAAGGGAAATTCAGTTTGTTCCTTTATTAGTCAATTCAGTGAGCATTTACTGCATCCTTTCTACAAGCCATTTGCCATGCGTGGCACTGTGGGCCCAGCCTTACAGGAGGGGTATTGGCCTGCTGTAGGGCTGCAGGAACAGAGTGCCACGGACAGCACTGCCACAGCAAGAGAGGTTTATTGTTCCACAGCTCTGGAGGTTAAACGTCAGGCAAGGTGTCAGCAGGGCTGGTTCCTCCTGAGGCTGGGAGGAAAGGGTTCTTTCCAGACCTCTCTCCTGGCACATGTCCAGGGCTCTCTTCCTGGGCACACAAGGGCTCTCCCTGGGTGTGTGTCTGTCTCCAGTTTTTCTGAGGACACTGGATGTATTAGACGAGGCTCAACTTGATAACTTCGTCTTAACTTGATTACCTCTGTGAAGACTATTTCCAAATGCTGTGTCTGAATGTTTGTGTCACCCCTCACTTCTCCTCTAGGGCTTCTTTTTTTTGTTTGCGATTCTCCCTACATACTTGTGGTAACTTTCCACCTAATTTTATTATTTCAGCTGAAATTATCAGGAACATAATGGTTCCATTTTTGAAGGCTGCACAAAGATCTGCTCCTCTCCAAAAGGTGCTTGTAATGTGAAATTAAGGACAAGACTCCAGCTTGACGGCAAGTGTTTAAGGAATAAGAAACGGCAAGTTGCCTTTCACATCTCACTCCTTTTAGACACGTTCTAATTAACTCTGCTGGAAAAATAATTGGCTTAGATCCGGTGGATCTGATTGAGGATCTAAATAACCTCACTTGAGTGGTATTTATATTTCAACTTCTGGTCTTGGGTGAAGTCAGCTTGTGGCTTGAATACTAATTGCACCCTAAGTGGGGACAAAAATAACACCACGTCCCATCAAATGATATCTACTTGCTCCTAATCTCCTTGTAAATAGGTGCATAGAGAGTTTTTCAGAAGTTCATTAACACAGATGGTTTCTCAAATGTCTGTTTTAAGTTGGTTGTTTGAAACTTATATTATTTCCCTAAAGAAATCGTATTATGTTCAGTGGTTAACTTCGCTGGTCATACTACTAATAATAGCAAAATTCATCTAAGCCCTCATGTAGCTAAGAGAAAGTATTTAGAGAACCAACCGGGGTCATAGATCCTGGGTGGCCAGTGTCACCTAGATCAGGAGAGAGGAAGACAAGAAGAGGAGGCTCCCCACCCCACTCCCTGGGGCAGGGACCACCCAGTCAGTGTCAGGAGAGATGGCAGGCTGGGAGGTGACGATGGGGACCGATAGCTCCCTGCACAGGCTGGTGAGGGCAGAAGCAGGATGGCCCAGGATAGCTGACAGCTCGTATGGAGAGAGTAAGCCAAACAACCAGGATTAAATCCAGGCCTCACTGGTGGTCGAGTTAGTATCTGAGAATTGACTGGGGACCAGGGGAAATTGTGAAGCCAAGAGTAGTAACTAAAGAGAGTCATCCCCCACTGGGTGAGAAGGCATATGGGGTGGGCTTCAAACTGAGGGTCAGACAGGGTGAGCATGGGTTGGGGGGACAGTTGGTAAAGGGCACAGGGTAGGTGGAACCCAGGCAGGAATACAGACTGTTTAGTTACAATGTTCCTTACTATGTGGAGTCTTTTCCTTTCCTAACCTTTAAGGGAGCATTTGGAAATCAAAGACAGTTGTCTTTGGCCTTCTGCCCCTGCCTTTCTTCCCTACTCCCCCAGGTCCCGGTGGTCCTCCACGTCGACCCCAGGGGATGCGACCCCGGGCTGTGGCACCCGCCGCCCAGCGGTAACAGCCTGGTTCCTGCACAGCCTGCCCCTCCCTCCCTTCCCCGCTAGTCAAATGAATTCACCCTGCTAGGGAGGAGAGCGTCTCCATTGTGAAAGAAATGATCCGTCGCTCCCTTCCAGAAACGTCTGCAGTCTGAGAGGATGCCTGGTGGCCAAGAGAAATTGGTAGGTTTCAGGCCTTACAGGTAAGGGGAAGGCAGTGTGGGGGAGCGGTGCAGGGGGGCGGGGGAGGAGGCAGGTTAGGCGAGGAGGTGCACAGGAGGTGGGTGGACCCCTTCCAAGAGTCTGTGCTCAGCTGTGCCCCTCCAAGTGGGTGCTCCTTACCCGTGCTGCCTTCCTCCACCTCTGAGTCACTAGGCTCTGGATTTTCATTGTGTATCCCACCACTATGGTAGGGACTAGACTGTGCTGGAGGGAAGGGATGATGAATGTGGCCAGAGACCCCAGGAAGGCATCCCAGCACCTCCTGGCTGCTCCTACGTGCTGGAGACTGTCCTCAGTATTATACTTTTATAAAATATACAAAAAGAACTTCAATTTATATAAATAATAAATTATATATAATTGCATATAATTTATATACACAGAATTTTTTATTTCTGTTGACGAGAACCCCTAAAAAGACACCCTGTCACCCAGCAGTTAGATTTTTATTTGAGGGCTTCTTTTTCTTTTCACAACTACGTATTTTATTTTGTTTTACGAATGTCCATAATTTATCGGTTTCCCATTATTGGCCATTTAGGTTATTTTCAGTTTTCCTTATTTATTTATAAGAGCGTTTATATTTAACAAATTGACACTTAATCTGTTATGGAGTAAAATTTCAGATCCATTTTCTAGTTTGCTTTTTAACTTTATTATAGGTATGCATTTAGAAGTTTGTTTCAAATTTTTTTCCTGTTACCTTTCAATCCTCTTCACCCGTTTATCCCTCCCCACAACCCTTCGTATCTGTTCTTTGTATCTATGAGCTTGGTTTTACTGTTTGTTTTTGTTTTAGATTCGATGTATAATGACATTACTTGCCTTTTTCTGTCTGTCTAACTTATTTCACTTAGCATAATGCCCTTGAGGTATGCCCCCCTGTCACAAATAGCAAGATTTCGTTATTTATTATGGCTGAATAATATTCTGTAGTATATATGTATCATGATTCTCTATCCACTCATCCATCAGTGCAAATATTTTCTCCCATTCAGTAGGTTTCCTTTTCATTTTGTGTATGGTTTTCTATGCTGTGCAGAAGCTTTTTAGTTTGAAGTACATTTACTTGATTATTTTTGCTTTTGGTGTCAAATTAAAAAAATCATTTCCAAGACCTACTAGAGAGTTTACTAACTGTTTTTTTCTAGGAATTTTATGGCATCAGATCTTATATTCAAATCTTCAATATATTTTGAGTTAGTTTTCGTGTATGTGGTGTAAGATAGCAGTCAAGTTTCATTCTTTTGCATATGGCTGTCCAGTTTTCCCAACACATTTTTAAAGAGACTGTCTTTTCCTATTGTATATTCTTGGTTCCTTTGTCACAAACTAGTTGACCATATATGCATGGGTTTATTTCTGGGCTCTCGATTATATTCCACTGATCTATGTATCTATTTTTATGCCAATATGTTTTAATTACTATGATTTTGTAATGTAGTTTGAAATAGAGGCATGTGATTCCCCCATCTTTGTTCTTCTTTCTCAGCATTGCTTTTGCTATTCAGGGTCTTTTGTAGTTCCACACAAATTTTAGGATTGTTACACTTCTGTGAAAAATGCCATTGAAATTTTGAGAGGGATTACGTTGCATTTATGCATTGCTTTGGGTAGTATGAACATTTTAACAATATTGATTCTTCCAATCAGTGAGCATGGGATATCTTTTCACTTATTTGTGCCACATTCAGTATGTTTCATTAACATCTTATAGGTTTCAATATAAAAGTCTTTCACCTCCTTGGTTAAATTTCTTCCTAGGTATCTTACTCTTTTTGATGCAATTGTAAGTGAGATTGTCTTCTTAATTTCTCACTCTGAGAGTTCATTTATTAGCATATAGAAATGCAACAGATTTTTGTGTATTGATTTTGTGTCCTGAAACTAGTGAATTTATTAGTTCTAACAGTTTTTGAAGAGTTTTTAGGGTTTCCTATCTATACTATTATATCATCTGCAAGTGGAGATATTTACTTTTTCCTTTCCAATTTGGATGCTTTTTATTGTTTTTTCTTACCTGATTGCTTGGGCTAGGACTGCCACTATTGTTTGAATAAAAGTGGTGAGAGTAAGCATCCCTGTCTTATTCCTAATCTTAGAGGAAAAAGCGTTTGGCTTTTCACTACTGAGTAAAATGTTAACTGTTTTCTTGTCATATTATGTTGAGGTGCATTTCCTGTATGCCTTCTTTTTTGAGATGTTTTTCCATAAATGAATGTTGATGTTCATCAAACATTTTTTCTACATCAATTGGGATGATCATATGATTTTTATCTTTCATTTTGTTAATGTATCACATTGATTTGCAGATATCGAACCATCCTTGCATCCCTGGAATAAGTTCCACTTGATTGTGGTGAGTGATCCTTTTAATGAATTGTGGAATTCAGTTTGCTGCATCAATTCAGGGACAGGCTAGGTTGCTGTACTAAAGACACCCAAAGAACAGAGAGTTATGTGAGGTAAAAGCTTACTTCTTTCTCATGTAACAGACTGGAGGTCACAGGTCCAGGAAAGGGGGGTGGCTCTGCTCCATGGTGTCATTTCAGAGACCCAGGTTTCTTCTGTTACACAGCTCAGTGACATGTTAGGATCCTGTCTCATCTGCATCATTGAAGTTGGACCCCTACAACATCCATGTCCTTTAGGGGAAGAGAACTGTTACAGGCAAATGACCTTATCATCAATAAGGTGATCTTTAGTAAGATTCTTTTGCTCATGTTCATTTGCCCAGACTTGGTCATAATTTCACATCAGTTTTATAGGCTGGCTGGGGAGTCTAGTTGAGTGGACATGTGCCCAGAAAAAAACAGGAGCTCTAGAATTAAAGGAAAAAGACAGCTAGGAAAGCTTTTGAAATTTTGGCTGCTTAGTATTGCTCCTGGTTTACGGATGGGAAGGACGAGCTGCTGGAGGTGTTGTGATGGACAGCGTGGTGTTAGAGCATGTGGTTGTGAGAGGGCCCTGGCCCCTGGCCAAGCAGAGCTGTGGGCTTGCTCACGTTCAGTGGCCACCAGGCCTCTCAGGGCATTTTTTTCATGACTCAAAGAAGTGGGGGGAGGGAGAAGTGCCTTGCATTTCATGAGGTATTTGGCTCATAAGGAATGTTTAAGAGATGACCTTGGTGGAAGAGAGTAAGAGGAAATTCACACTCTCTTAATATTAACATAACTCAGAATTATGTTTCATGGGGAAGAAACATAAGTACACAGAATACAAGGAAGAAAGTTTGAATTACCTATTATTTCACCACCTGGAGATATCTCTTGATAGCTGATGATGATAAATGATAGATAGATGATAGACTTATTTTGCAAAATTTGAATCATGACAAACATAATTTTGTGTGTTGCTCTTCTCCTGTTTGAGGCCAGAGGTGTGGTCGTGTGTGGCGACTTCTGGCAAAGGAAAAGCCGGCTTGCCACCTCTTGCTCTGCATGGGAGTCGTTTGTTGATTACACAGTGTTGTACAAACACAAACAGACCCCCAACCATTGGGGGCTGACCCAGGGCCCTGTGTTCTGACTCACATAAGCAGGGCCTAAGCCAGGAGGGGCAAGGGCAGGATTAAACTGATGGGTGCTTTTCTGAGGCCCAGCACCCCTGACTGTCCTGCTCTGGATTGCTGGAGTTCTTGGCAGTTATCAATTCCAAGACATCCTTCTATCTGTCTAGGACCTAGGAACCTTTGCACATTTAAGCCAGCTAAAGAGCTGTTACCTGAAATGCCAGAGCTGAGAGGGGACAGGACTGATGATCACCTGATCCAGCTGTTAATCCCCATGGGGTCTTGCCTGGGGTCACACAGAAGATCGGTAGCCAGTGGCCTCTCCACATCCATGCTCTCTCCACCCACAGGAAAAGGAATAAGAAAACGCCACCCCCTCTGAGCTGAGTGCACGATGCATGGACCAGGATGTGCCTGTGTTTGCCAGCCCACACCGCACCCAGCCTGGGGCAGCAGAGCACTTAACACGCTGGATCTGGGTGCACAGACCTAGGAGGAGTCTGCGCCTGTCACTTCTGTAGGCCAGTTGTCCAGCCTCTCCAAGCCTCAGTTTTCTTACCTGTAAAATGAAAACACTAAGGGTGGGCATGCCAGGGCTTGGGTTATTGGAGGTGAGGAAAAGACATGCAGTGTTGGCACAGCTCCTGGGGCATGAGGATCAGAGTCTCTGTTCTTGGGAGCCCGGCCACCCTTTTTCCCAGGGTCCAGGGAGCAGAAGCTGTGGACGCTTGGCCTGCAGCCCCACGGGCCGGATCTTCCATGCCAGGGCACCCCACTCCCTTCCAGCTGACAGCATCCATGTTTCTTGTTCTGACGCCTTTTCCTGTTGCCACAGAAGGTCATTTTGCCCCAAGGTGAGGCAGGCAGAAGCAGTCCTCAAATCATGCACATAAATGCCCCACCTCCTTCCTTGCCCCTTCTCTGCGGCTCGTGCCCCCATCACTGTGGGGCAGGTGGGATGAGACACACCCTGGCTGGCAGCCTTCTGTCCCAGCTCCCTTCACTGCTCCCCAGGGGTGTTTCCCTTCACCTTTCTTGGGCTGGGGTCCATCCTCAGTATCTGCCTCCAGGGTAACCCAAACCACGACACCGCCCCTCCCTGCCATGTTCTTCCTCACCGGCTCCTCGGAAACCCCACTCATGTGGACCACAGACCTCACATCTTTCTCCTCCTGCTTCTACGGTGGTGGCCACTGTGTGTCACCAGCAGCCACCTCACCTTAGCTGTGATCAGTGCTACGGTGGGCACAGTGCACCTCTGCCTCAGTGTGACCTGCCTGGGAGGTGAGACCTCCCTCCCCGTGCTCAGAAGCCTGTGAGGTGCTCACTGCAGTCATGGGGACGACACCTTCCCTGAGGTGGCCCATGGTGGTAGCTGGCTGATGACATGCCCCTTATTAATCCTCCCACTTCCCAAATAAAGCAATTGCACTGAAATCCATGCTTTGGGGTGGGATTGTGGGCAACCCAAACTAGGACAGTTGGTGTTAGAAGCAGTTCTCAATCTTGGATGATTAGTGGCAACAAGACTTATTCTGATGAGGAGGTGGGGGACCCTAGGACTGGAATGGGGTCTTCTGGGTCAATGTGCTTAGGAACCTTCAGCCCTCGGGTTCCCCGGGACTCCCTGGGCTTTCAGAAGAAGGCTGCTTATCATTGTGGAGGACAGCAGCCTCCCCCTGCCCCAAGATCATGCAGACGTCTCCCTTGAGGCAGATGCCCTGCCAGATGACAGGCAATCCCTGCTCTAGTCCAATAATTAGGCTGAGCATGTCTCAGCCTGACAGGTGACAGAGGTGCTGTTCTTGCTTCAGAAAGGGCCACAGAACCCAGCTGACACGTAGCAGCATGGCCCAGGAGGCCACATCTGGGAGTGAATCTTGAGAATAGTGGACTGGGGCACAGTGGAGGCCTGGATAAGGCAGAGTCCATTGCTATGTGAGCTCTCTCTGTTGACTCGGCATTTGGCATCTGGGCAGGACACCTAGAGCCAGCCCTGATCTGCTGCTGAGACAGTGCCCCACAGCTTGGAAATAATGATGGCCTTGGGTAAATGGCCATCTGGACTACCTTGGCAGCAGAAGGGACAGAATGTTTAATGAGGTAGGTACACAAAAATAGATTTATTAGATACGATCAGAGAGTCTACCTACTGACCAGTTTCTGGGAGAACAAGCTCTTCACTAGTAAAATAAGGAATATGCCAGGGAGGGGGTTGCCAGCATTGCTGAGAAGCTCCCAGGAACTGTCCTTCCTAGGGTGCTGGGGTCTGGGCTCCCCGGTGTCATGGGGTTTCAAGAGGGGCACCTAACCATCCAAGACAAGGTGGACAGATGGTCGTAACAGCAGAAAAGTTGCAATGGCAGCCTGGCCTCTTATTTGCAGGAATCAGGGAGCAGCGCCTAACAGCCCACGGTGTTCCTAGTGGTAAGATTGGAACGTGTCACCTGAACTATGGAACCAAAGATCCAGAGCAGGTGAGCCAGAGGTGACATCAGCTGCCGCAGTGGAAAATCATGACCTTTGCCCAGTTTCCAGACCTGCACCGGTTGTCAGACCCAGAGCCAGCTCCTGAAGGGGAGCCTGGAGTCATCCAAGTATGTCCCTGCAAAGTCACAGAAACCCTACAAGGTACAGTTTATTCCCCACATCTGTCCCCCAAAGGACCGGTGGCCATTTCTCCTTTGAAGAGCTGTGGATACAAGATCTGAACGGAAACCAGCACCATTGGACACAAAATGCCAAAGTTCCAGCTCCAAATCCATCTCAGAATGAGGCCAGTGGATCCACGCCCCCAGCCCCCCCAGGGTTCATTCCCTGGTCCCTGAGTTATAAAGGGGATGGATGTGCTTGACAGCTGGGAGAACTCTTTTATGGAGTAAGAGCCAGAACACTAAGAAAAGCCAGGTGGAAATTCCTCCCATCCCGGCTAAGACACAAAATCAGAAGCAGTGTCTCACTGGATGTTACAATGCTCCCTCAAGGACTTAAAGAAGGCAGTGGGCTGCTCGGTCACCCTGTGATACCAGTTCTCTGGTGAGTTCAAGAACTGATCACTCAGCATTGTCTCCGGCACCACCTTCTTGTTAGAAAAGTGAAACTCTTCAGCTCTCTGTGTCCTAGGTAGAAGTGGAAGTCAATGTGAGAGTTTTCACAAAAATGTTAAGGCATCTTAAAACTTTGGTTCCAATCACAAACTGATTCATGAACTCCTTCAAACTTTTAAAATGGGATTTATAAGTTTAGTATATTTTATTTCCCTGGCAAAGTACTCAAATTGTCTGAGAGATAAACCAAACCTGTCCAGAGTCTTTAGATAATTTCCACAAATCTAATTAATTATCAACAGGGTGAATTCAGGTCCTCTTACATGTTCTCATACTCTTTCTACATTTAGCAAACCTCAAAAATCACAAATTTAAATCACTTCATTTTAATATGGAATCACGCAGCTGTTCTGTTACTTGGAGAGGCCAAATCTAAGTCGTGCAAGAACTTAAATCCTGAATGTGAGTAGAATACTTAAGAACTGAGAGTTTCTCTTTCTTTCACACTAACAGGTTTGGTGGCTGATGGTTTGGTGGCAAAGCATGGGCTCCTGGGGCAGAAACAATGACAATGGTAGTCAGAGCATCAGAATTTGCACCAGGTGCCCTGGAGTGAAGAGGCCCAGGAGACAGTGTACAGAACACGGGTTACAGGAGAGGAGCCCAGAGTTTAGGGAGTCCAGATGTTTTATAATGGGCAGTAAGTCTGCCCCGCTTTCTCTGTGGAGAAGGACCTCCTCTTTACTGTACTGGACAGGGAACAAACCTGCCCCTTCTGTGTTTCTGTTTTCCAAAGCTGTTCACCAAACATCCTCGAAAAGACAGTCCAGCACAAAGGCAGTCACGCATCTGCTCACAAGATGTCCAGAGATATAAGAAATCCACGGAACATCATCTCTTGACACCTTAGCCACAAAATAGTTTTGCTGTGGCTTGAGTCTAAGCATTCCTGAATCTTTCTGAGGTTGAAAGATGTTTCCCTGCTGAAGAATCAATTCCAAACAACTTTTGGGTTATTTTCTCATACAGTTTTTGTGGTTTCCTCTTAGTTAGCTGAGGAGTTTTTAATGACCGGTAGATCTCTGGTTGGAATAATGCCCGAGTTCTTGCTGGTGACCTTGACTGCTGGTTTGATCTTGTTTCTCAGTCCCTCCACTGACATTCCACAGGCTGGGTGGCCTCCTCGTCTCTCACTCATACTTGTGTCTTACCATAACCCCATTCTGCTGTGAAGGGTCAGCCCTCCAGCAGGCTGCCGTCCTCTTTGCTTGGATTTAGCACATCTATTTTTTTCTTTGCTTTTTCTTTTATATTATTCCTGTCTTTTAGACCACAAACCTCAGAGTCATGTCTAACTTCATGGTCTCAATACTTAAGTGTCTTACTGAGTTCCCTGATGGATCAGAAAAGGGTGTCTTCTCACTTGATTCTTTCTTTCCTGCTCTGAAAAGTGCCAAGCATGTCATCTGGAATGAGCGGGGCGGTGGGGGGGAGTCCTTCCTGCAGCAGACCCTCAGCAACATAAAAGTGGGGCACAGCCCCTGAGCTGTGGCCAGAATTGGGTAACACCACCCGCCACCTACCAGACTGAGGTAGGCTGCCCAGTGCCCTCCCAACTATTGACACCATACAACTTATTCATTATGCCTGTTTGTTTTGTCTCATCCCTCGGCCTCCCTTCCCCACCAGAATATAAGCGCCCCCCGCCGAGTGCAGACATTTTTGTCTGTTTCTTTTCATTGATGTATCCCAGGGGCCAGGAACACTGCCTGGCACATATCAAGTATTCAATAAATATTTGTAGGAAAATGACTAATTTTGTGAAAGATAAGAGAGGAGACTGTCTCAGGAAGAAAAGGATTGAACAATATCAGCACTTCCCAGTGTTTCAGAGAGGTCGAGGGGAAAGGTCAAGGGAAGAGCAGGGCCGGTGTGGGTGCTCACCTTGGGAGAAGTGTCAGGAGTCTGTCTGGCCCGGAAGCAGGGTGTGAACAATTACCAGGTGCATGAACCAAGCACTGAAGTGCAGGAAAAGTAAATGCCAACGATACATTCAAGAAATGCAGTGGGAGGCCTGTAAATAATTCAGATGCCAACCTGAGGGGGACACCAGATCAAGAAAAGAAATGTTTTCTGTTGTTTTAATGAACACATTGTTTTCTGTTTCCAAACTTCATTTGTGCCCATTTTAGAAGATTGGGAAATCGTAGAAAAGCCAGACAGAAATAAAATTCCTGCCTAATTCCATCACCTACATAAAATCACCACTAATTAGACTCTGTGCATAGGCATTTAGACAAGTTCGGATGCTTGTGAGATTCTCTACAAAAATGATGTGGCTATACATGATTTGACTGCTTTGTGTTTATATACTACTGCCTGTTTTATAGCTTTGTTTTTATTTAAATTTCACTGGGAATATTCTTTCACATCTTTATATATTTTTGTAGGGTGAAATTTTTAGTAACTGCAGATGATTTCATTCAATAAAGTGTACAACCAATTCTCTGCTTGGACATTTAAGTTTTATCCATTTCTTTATTATCATCAACTACACTATAATAAGCATGATTTTTCTTTTTCTCTTTTCTTCTTTTTTAAGAGGAGGAAGTGGATAGAGGAAAGGTTGAAGAGAGAAGAGGAGAACTTGGTGGGAAGGAACTGGTGGGCAAGGTTCCTGATGAACTCTGGACAAAGTGAAGGGCACAGGTGCCCACAGGGCCTGCCATTGGCAGGTCCAGCCCGTCACCAGGACCCACAGTCAGTATGAGTACCGCTAAAGCGGGTCCACAGGCATGTGTGCGCCGCTGTGATAGAACAGGGGCATGCGGAGTCACCTTTGGCCACCGCACCAGGGCACCTCGGAGAGATAATAAAGGACACGGAGCCCCCACCTCATTGAGGCGGGTTAGGGGCTAGGCCTTCATGTGCCTACAAATTCCCAAGTGAGGCTGATACCCCCCCAGTCAAGCCTTCACACTTCTGGTCTACAGGAAGTATGGGGCATAGAAGAGTGAGTTAAATAACAAACCCACAAAATGAAGCATTATATAGGACGTCCTGAAGCATCTGTCCCACCAAGCAATGGCTTCTTCAAAGAGAAATGGGGAAGAGAAATGCAGTGGGGTGCTTAAGATTCCAAAACATCTACAAGATATAAGGACCACATGCAACGTGTACCTCTGGTTTGAATTCTGTCTCAATCAGACCAATTGTAAAAGGCACTTCTGGGTGACAATAAGGGAACTTTGAATGTAGACCGGAATTAGATGATATTAAAGAATCATTGTTCTCTGCCTGGCTTATAGGTGGAATTTAAAAACAAAACAAAATGAACAAAACAACAAAAAACTCATAGACACTGAGAAATGACTTATGGTTACCACAGGAGAGGGGCTGGGGTTGGGCAGGTGACACAGGTGGAGGGGATGAAGAGGCACAGAATCTCAACCATAGTATCGATCAGTCATGGGGATAAAAGTACAGAACAGAGGATATCGTCAATGATTCTAACATCTTTCTATGTTGACAGACAATAGCTACACTACTTGGGGTGAGGATTTAATAATGTATGTAACTGTTGAATCACTGTGTTGTATACTGGAAACCAATATAATATTGTACATCAACTATGCTTCAATGAAAACAAATTTTTTATGAAGAACCACTGCTCACTTTATTTGCTGCAGGACGGCATTCCATCTGCACAGGAAAAATGTCTTTACAGAGTCAAACAGCAAAGTATTTAGCATAAACCTCACATCAGTGAGGGCCTTCCTGTATAATATTTCAACCAGGAAAAAGTGAACAGATATGAAAAACTTTAAGACACATCCACGGCATGGAAATACGGGGACTCGTTTTCATATTTTAGTTACTTGTATATATGTATTTGAAAGTTTTCATAATAAATGTTTAAAAGACATGTGGGCGGTTAGCCTTGGCAAGAGGGAGACCCCATCCTTTCTTGGAAACTTGTAGGAAGGAAGGCCTGGAGATTGCTGATGGAGATTCAGGGGGCAGGGGAAGATTCAGGATGCCCAGGGGAGCCAGCTATCCCCTAGGCGGGGAGGAGAGGCGGCAGCTTGCCTGGACAGGAGTGAAGGGTTAAAATAACTCCCACAGGTCGGGGAATGCCGCGGAGCCCCAGGCGTGAGTCGGGGGCAGCTCCACGCATGATCCTGGTTCTCCAAGGTCGCCAGCCCTGGGAGAGAGGGGAGGTGGCAGTGAGGATGGCACTTCCAGTTCTTGACCTGATGCGCCCGGGGTATCCAGGGGCTCATGTCACGTCACTCAAGGCTTTGCCCAAATGTCACCCCCCCAAGGAGGCTTATAGCCTGTATGAGTCATGACCGCACCACCTGGGGATCTTGCAGGACGCCTGGGAGTGTCCTGCTCTGTGGGAGGATGCGGGGATGGGGACTCTGGGGTGGCCGTGGCTTCATGCAGGGCGGGTGGGAGGTTATTCCTCTACAGGCTGCTGCAAGTATCTTTCGTGCTGAAAAAAGTGACTTGGGTGCCTTTCAAAGCCTGCTGGTCCAGCCTTTCCAAGAGCCGAGAGACATCATTCGACCAACACTGATCTAACGAACGCGCGGGGGCACTGACTTCCAGCCCACTCCCCGGAGGTGCCACCGTTGAGGTTTCTCTGGGCGAGCACAGGGGACAGACTTGGGGCTGTTCGTCAGGCCACACGCCGCACTACAAAGGTTATACCGGAGCAGAGTAGAGTGCATATTTATGGTAAACATTCTTTTTTTAACTCAGTCCATCATCAATTTTATTTATATAGTAGGGGCTGAAATGCACAACAGAGAGTTTTAACTACAGACAGTCACCCATATTTAATAAGTGTCTTAAAATGGGAGTGAGTGTGATATAAATAAAACCATCATACAATATTTAAATTGAAGAGGAGAGAAATCAGCCCTGCCATTCTCCCCCTCCATCACTGAGGAGAATATAAACTGGATTGTGAGAACCCACTCCAACAGTAATTTTATTGCAATTCTTGATCTTAGAGGACAGAAAGGGGAAGAAATGGCTGCATCCTCAGTTACCTTAGCGATTATTGTCATTGACTGCAAGCCTTTGCAGCCATTTCTATATTGACATTAGTAGTGATGGGAGAGATACCTGGTGCCTCTTTTCCTATTTTCAAGATGAGGAAGCATATATGCTGGTGGTGATCTAAGGTTATCATGGAAAGTAACCACAAATGCCTTTTGCTTCATTTATCCATTTCTTTCATGCATCCATATTTCAAATATTGGTGGTCTCAATTATTAATGTAATTGCCTCTATCTAAGTGTGAAAGTAGAACTTTAAACCGCCAGCCTCCTATTCAAGTCAGAGGTTTATCATTGTGGTAATAATGATCCTATGGTAAACATTTTTAAGGTAGAAACTTGACAAAAGCGACTGGTTTTTTCTTTCCCCTCAGAATTCCGTGCAGATGCCCACCTGCAAAAATATGCATAAGATCGCAGGGGCTTCACACACTCCCCGAAGCCGACTGGGGCTCAGGCTTGTCCCAGGAGGCCAGCCGGGGGGTTCACGCCCCACCCTGCTGGAGGCCACGCTCGCTGAGCCATCCATGGGCCCAGAGAAGGAGACGTGGAGAGAGCGTGCCCCTGCGACCCCCTTTGCCACCGTCCCTGGAGCCGATGGCCTCAGGCAGGGGGCGGGCTGGCCCTGGTGTGGTGCAGGCAGGCGAGGGTGAGGAGGACCAGCTGGGGACCACCGGAGTCTGGGGGGGCAGGGCACGGCTTCTCATGCCCTGACCAGGCCTTCTGCAGAGAGGAGCCTGCAGGACAGGAGGGGAGGGGGCTGCCGGCCAGCGGGTCACATCTGTTCTGAGATGGCTTTCCGGCTGCGGATCCATCTACCAGGAGCCTTCCAGGGGCATCTTCTACTCCCCCACCAGGCACTGATTCAGAGAGGCAGGGCTGGCTCGCCGTGCTTGCTGGCTTTGAGGGAGGAACACGTGGCTCTGTGGGCGTCCCTCCTCCGGCAGGTGCTTTGGGGTGGGGGCAAGGGCAGCCACAGCAGCCTCTTCCGGGCTCTCCTCCTCTCCCTACTCTGAGGGCTGTAGCCCCGGGGCGGAGCAGGGACAGCTGACCTTCTCTGCTCCACCCACCAGCATCAAGTAAGCCGCTGGCTCCTTCTGGCTCCACTTCGGCCACTGCAGGATGAGCCGGGGGCAGCGGGGATTGCGGGGCAGGGTTACTCAGGTGGAGGATTTACATCAGCTGGCCAGTGTTTCTCTCTCTTTTCAGCAAGGAAACCCTGTATGTATGTGTGCGTGCAAATACACATACTCATAATTTGACTTCTGAGCTTCCTATTTTAAGTAAGTGGTCACAGAAATCACACCCATGTTCTCATTTGTGATTTTTAAAGTATTTCTGCACTGTGACTTCATCACGGGCCTGGGAGTAGGCACAGCGGGCATTATAATAACCCTGTTTTGCAGATGAGCACACTGAGATCCCCGGATGTAATTTATCATTATTGCACTACTGAAAGGCAGTGTATACCATTCTAGAACTGTTCTTCTGCAATCTCAGTCATATACTTTGAGGAAAGAGCTTCATCCAGTGACTGTTGCCAATTACAAAAGAAATAATGCTTCACTGGTGACTGTTGCCAATTACAAAAGAAATAATGCTGATTCTACATAAAATCCTCCAGAAAATAAAAGAACACTTCCCAGCTCCTTCAAGAGGCCGGTATTCATTACCCTGTCACCAAAACCAGACAAAGATATTAATGAGACAAAAACAATTTCAGACTAATATCCAGGGTGAAAGTAAATGCAAAAATGCTCAATAAAATATTATCAAACTGAATCCTACAGTATATATTTTTTTAAAAGACAAGTTGAGCTTATCCTAAGAATGCTTGGTTGGTTCAACATTTAAAAGTCAATCATTTCAATTTAAAATACAGATTTAAAAGTAAAAAACCCACATGATTAGCTTATGAGATGCAGAAAAAGCATTTGACAATTCAACTTCCGTTCATGATAAAAACTCAGAAAACTAGGACTAGAAGGGAAGTAACCTGCGGCTAACCTCCTACTTGATGGTGAGCAAACGAAGTGTTCCTCATAAAGCTGGGCACAGAAAGGACACCTGCGGTCAGCAGCTAAACACAACGCTGTCCTGGAGGTCGGTACCTGGCCGGTGCAAACAGCAGAGCATCTGAAACAAAGAGCATACACAATGGAAAGGAAGAAATAAACCTGTCTTTGATCACAGAGGACACCCTCTTCCTGTAGAAAATCTCAAAGAATCTGCCAAAAAGGCTAGAATCAATAAGTGGATTTAGCAAGGTCATAGGATAAAAAAGTCCATACAAAAACCAATTTTATTTCTGTATACCAGCAGCAAGCCACTGGAAACTGACATTTTAAAAACCATTTTAATAGCATTTAAATATGTAATATTTAGGGATAGATCCCACAAGACATGTGCAAACCTTGGCTGCTAAAAATGATAAGATATTGCTGATAGGAACTGAGGAAGGTCTAAATAAATGTATAGGTATATCATGTTTATAGCTAGGAAACCCATTATTAGGATATCAGTTCTCTCCAAATTGATCTGTGGATTCAGTCCCAGCAGGCATTTTTTGTTCCCCCTGTAAGAACTGATAAGATGATTGTAAAAACATGCTTGGAATACCAGATGTTTTCAAAAAGAACAGCAAAGTCAGAAGATCCCCAACATTGAGTTCAAGTTTGACTGTGAAGCCACAATAATCAAGAGAACGTGGTTTTGTCATAAAAACAGACATGTAGGAATAGAGTGTCTAGAAATAGACCCACAATACATATAGCCCATTGAATTTGACAAAGATGTCAAGGCAGCTCAGTGGAAAAATGACAGTCTCTTTGACATACTCTCGATGGAACCTGAACACTTACAGCAGATACAAAAATTAGCTCAAATCATAGACTTAAATGGAAGAACTAAAATTGTAAAATTTCTAGAATACAGGTGTATCTTTTGTCACTTGGCATAAGCAAGGTGTTTTGAGATAAGACACTAAGACATGGACCGTAAAATAAAAGTAAATTTGACTTCATCAAAATTTGATATTTTATAATGAAATTTCTTTATAATGAAAAAATAAAACATAGGCTGGAAGAAAATATTTGTTTACCATGTATCTGATTAAGGTCTTGTGCCTAAAATATATAAAACACTTCCAATTAAATTATAGGAAGGCAACCCTTTAAAAACTGAGCAAAATATTTGAATAGATGTTTCACTAAAGAAGTTATAAGTATGGCAGATAAGAGCATGAAAAGGTGCTAAGTATTATTTCTCATTACAAAAGGGCATATTAAAACCCCCAAAGCTGAAATGGCTGGGGTTTTTGAAACTTACAAAATAAAGTATTAGTCACATGGTGTGGGGGATCACAGAGAGAACAGTGTAGCCCAGAGAAGGCAAATAGTGGATCTGTGGTATCTTACTGCACTGATGGACAGTGACTGCATTGGGGTATGGTGGGGACTTGATAATATGGGTAAATGTAGTAACCACATTGTGTTTTCATGTGAAACCTTCACAAGAGTGTATATCAATAATACCTTAATAAAAATTTTTTTAAAAATCAGTATTGGTGAGGATGCTGATGATAATACAAAACAGCATAGCCACTTTGGGAAAGTGTGGTTATTTCTTATAAAGATATTTCCCATATGACCCAGCAATTCCATTCCTAAGTACTTACTTAGGGTATGAAATATATATCCCTCCTAGCTATTTACTCCCAGGTATGCCTACATAAAGACCTGCACACGAATGTTTGCAGACCCCTTTACAGAAAAACTCAAGTGTTCATCTAGGGCTGAATGATGAACAATCAAACTATGCTTCTTCCATTTACTTGACTAGCAACACTCAGCAACACAGAGGAACAAAACCCTGACACATGTGACAACCGTAGAAATGATGGCTCTCACAGGCATTGTGTGCAGTGAAAGCAGCAAAAATACCATATGGACCTACTGTCTGGCGTTCTGGGAAAGACAATGAGATAGGATGAGGGGTTGGCAGTTAAGCAGGGGTTGCCTGGGACTCGGGGCGGAGTGAAAGATAGACAACAGAGGGGTGTAAGGGAACTTCCTGGAATGATGGGAACGTTCTACATATGGATCCTGGTGGTAGTCTCACAACTGTATGAACTGTACACCCTTGTGAAAATTCATTCAACTGTACATTTAAAAGGAGTGACTTTTACTCTTTGTAAGTTATACCTCAAAATCATTACTGTTATTTTTTAAAAACTTAAAAATATCCTTTCCACAAAGAAAATCATGGTCCTAGATGACTTCACTGCCAAATGATAACCTAATATAAATGTAATGTCTGTATATAGGGAATGAAAACTCTTGCAAAAAATAGAAAAAGAGGGAATGTCTCTTGTTTTACAAACCAGTGTGAACTCGATTCCAAACCCCACAAAAACAGTTTAAAAAAGGAAATGTATAGACCGATGTCACTCATTAATTGTGTAACAATCCTAAATAACATATCAGCAAAAACCAAATCAAGCAATATTTAAAAAAAGATACTATATCATTACAAATTGGGTTTATTCCAAGAATGAAAGACAAGCTTCCATTTGAAATCAATCAGTGCAATTCACCACATAGAATTAAGAAGAAACTCATACAATTATCTCAGTGTATGCAGAAAAAGCACTTGATAACATTCTATATCTATTTATAATTCTTAAAAACTCTAAGCAAGACTAACAAAAGAAGGCAAATTTCTTAATCTGATAAGATAATTTTTTTAAAACCTACAGCAAACATTGTACTTAAGAGTGAAATATTAGAAGTTTTCCTTCTGAGGTCAGGGTAAGGATGTCTGCTACCACCACCACCACTACTTAACATTTTATTGGAGGTTCAAACCAAACCAATAAAGTAATAGAAATAAATATAAAGCATAATGATCAGAAGGCAAACATTACAACTGTCTTTTTTCAAATAGTATGATCCTGTATTCAGAAAAAAAATTATATTTACAAATAGGTCATTGCAATACATTGTCAGATAAAAGGTCAATACTGAAAATATGAAAATAATTGTATTCCTAAATAGCAGCAGTGAACATAAAATAAGTTTTAAAATAGATACTATATGCAATAGCATATTAAATCAAATAGAACCAAATCTAATGAAAGATATTCAAGGCAATGAAACTGATTGCCTTGATTCAAGGCAAATATTAACTGATGCTAGAGAACACCTTTGTCTTGCCTGAGGGCTTCAGCCCTGGGCAAGTTCACTATGGATTCAGTGAGACCGAGGAATGACAATGGAATGTTCTTGGGGTAAAAGGGTTATACCTGGTTTTGTTCTCCCTGTGGTAGGTCAAGCACTAGAATCAGGTCTGCATCCAGCCGTCTGCAGGTCCCTAATCCTCAGTCTCTGCCTCCGCCCAGAGCACTGGGCAGAGCTGTTTATAGAGTGACTCAGACAATAATAGCTCATTGCCTAGGGTGTGGAAGCTGTAACCTATCAGTAGGCCAGTTACATTATCAAGTAGTTGAGGGTCAGGTGAGGATCCTGGCCACAGGAACTTCCATTTATGCCACAACCTTAAAAACATGGAGAATTGCACAGTGATTATGGGTTGAAGTATATCAACGGATAGAGGGAGACAAAGGGAAAGGAGAAAGTTTGGTGAAGATATGATCCTCAAATTGATCAACAGATTTAGTGGCATCCCCACAGATTTGTGTGGGTGTATATTTGTATGGAAATTGACAAGCTGATCCTAAAATTCATAGGGGAATGCAATTGCCAAAGCATTCTATAGAAGGACAATGTGCAGGACTTACTCTATGAGGATCAAGATTTATTGGAAAGCTAACATGAATTATATGTGTTAGAAACAGACCAAGAATACATGTATTTAGGAGTGGCCCTGCAGAATAATACAGAAACAGCAGATTTCAATAAATGGTGCTGCATCAGGTAGGTAATCAAATGGGGAAAAAAATGAAACTTGGCTTTCCCTACCTAACACCATCTGCAAAAATAAGTTCCCAGTGGATTATAGATTTCAGTGTGAAAGGTAAGACAAGAAAGTTCCATGAACATGCACAGGAGAATTTCTTTGTGACACTGACATAGGTAAGGATTTTTTTTAAACCAGACACAGAAACTACTAACCAGAAGTAAAAGGTTGGTAAATGATAAGCAGGTGCTTAAGTGTGGGTACAGTGTGGCAAATCATTAACACAACTTGTGCATCTTTATATAAGCAGTGTAAAGATGAAGAGTATGACCTTCTCTTTTTGTAGTACGTGTAACTGAAAACCCAAAAGAAACTCAGAGTTAAGGAGAATTTCCCAGACTTTAAGAACAAAGGAATGATGGGAGGTAAGGATTTTTAAGTCATGTGGATGACTCTACTTTCCATGATCTTCTGAATTCAAACTGAGCTGCTTGCTTTTCCAGTGACCTCTGCTTATCAAACTTGTTCAAGTCCCCTGCCCCACAGTAGCATATTCTGAGATAGCAAACATTTTATACAGGAGTCTGTAGAGAAAATGAAGGTTCCTGTGGCCAGGATTCTCACCTGGCCCTGGTCGGCTTGCTCGCTGCACACGTGTGGGCAAGACGTTGTTACTGAGTCTATGTAAAGAGCTCCACTCAGGGCTCTGGGATGCATGGCTGCAAGAGAGCAGAGGCTGGAGAGGTGGCAGCACCGAGGACAGAGACTGAGAGGCTGCAGGGGCAGAGAGGCCCAGGGCAGAGACCGGCTTGCTGCCTGCAGACTCGCTCCGAGTGGACCGTATTCCTGCACTTGACCTGCCACCGTGGGAATAAAGTTGGGCATAAACCCTTTCACCCCAAGAACATTCCCTTGTCGTTTTTCTGGTCTCATTGAATCCATAGTGAACTTGTTCAGAGCTGAAACCCATTGGCAAGACAGAGCCTAAAAATGTGTGAGATACAGAGGGTGAAAATCATCAGCTGCCAGTAAAGAAAACAGGGGAAGTGCTTGGGGTCACACTTCAGGAGCAACCCCAAAGCCCAGGCACCCAGTCAGTGAAGCTGTGTAGTGCAGATGGCTGGTCGGCCCGAGCTAGGATTCCGATCAATGAAGCCATTATCTAAGCAACATTTGAAACATCAGGGAGGATGTACGGATTCAGCAGTGCAGTCCTGGCAAGTTCTCTGGGAGCAAACTGCAGAGACAGTCATTGGAATATTGATGCTACTTTGATAAATAAACCCAGGTAGTTTTACCCACCCTTTCCTCCTCCCTTCATCTTTATCTTTATTTCTTCCTAATTCTATCTCCATATTTCTAACTCTTTAGAGGCAAGAGGGGAAGGACTCAAGCTTTTGATGTGGCTTGAGAACCCTGGGCTAGAGCATGCTAGCCTGCTGCTGTGTGAATCCACTTTTCCATTTTACAATTTCCAGATAGTAACCTAAATTGCTCCACTCAATTTTTTTTTCACACATTCATGCACCATTCTCTTGTTGATAGAGACATAAATAGCAGAGAATCCAATTGCCTGTGAACACATTTGTTGAAATCACTTAAGCAGTTAGCCAACAAGAGATCTTTTGAGTTAATGGCATGCCTGAATGATTTATGAGTTGGCAGAGTCTTGATTAAATTAATTAATCAGAAGTTAACTGTCTTAGCTGCCAGCCCTGGCTTGGTTGATTGATGCCGTCTTGTGAAGTTGCTGATGGTTTTCTCTGAGGGTCGGATATGATGGGTCATCTTGGTCAGAGACACCCGCCCCTTGGAATAAGGCGCTCCCAGAAATGGGCAGAGAATCCATCCAGGTTGAAGCAGAGTAGCCCTTGAGAATAGTGAGGAACCACCAGGCTGGGGTGGGACTTGGAATAGATGAGCAGAGTCTACAGGGAAGAAATGGGGGGTGGACAAGAGGCAGTGGGATGGGGAGGAGGGGGAGGAAAGACAAATAGCAACAAGGGCTTCCACTCCTAGCGACAGCGTGCACCGCGTTTGCCATATGCACTCTCATTTCAGAGCTCAGAAGTCCAGAGGGGTGATTATTAATATTCCCACTGGGCAAGAAGGAGCCTATTTTCCCAGCAGTGAAGAAGGCATGTTCCTCATGCCAGGTACTCCACGTGTCTTATCTCCTGTCACTCCCCCTTGAAGGGTTTCACAAATGGGAAAGCAGAATAACTTGGAAGATGTCGAAGAGCTTGTCGAGGGGCAGAGAGGTGGACAATGGTCAAGCTCTCTAAACACATCTGCCCACCACCACCACACAGCTCCCCTGGCACCCCTGGGCGCACACAGTCAAAGCCAGAGGGCAGAACGCCCCTCCTGCCTCGCTGTCTGCAAGGTACCAGCACTGATTGATGGGCACAGAACTCTTGCTCAAGACCAGGCTTCTGCCACTGGCTTCCCAGAGACTTAGCTGTGGTGAGGAATTTTGATGCAGGCAAAGCTAAGCTTAAATTCTGCTGCTAGAATTTTCTTTCCAGCTTAGTCACTTAAATTCCCTCATCTCCAGTTTTCTCAAGAGGGTTATGTTAAGAGTGGGCGGGGGAGTCACAAGGCGGGGTAGATACAGTATTTAATGTGTGGTAGACTTTCAACCAAGGCCTCATTTAATTATTATAACCAGTGTTACGGACTGGATTGTGTCCCCCCAAATTCTCATGTTGAAGCCCTGATCTCCTGTACTGGAGAATGTGACTGCGCCTGGAGGCAGGACCTTTAATTAGGGGACCGTTAGGGTGGCCCTAATGCAATGTGCCTGGTGTCCTTATAAAGCCGTTGATTGGATACAGACACACACAGAGGGAGACCGTGCGCGGACACGGAGCCCACGGCACCTGCACGCCGAGGAGACGGACCTCGGGAGGAGCCACCCCGCCGACGCCTTGATCTCAGACTCCAGCCTCCTGAAGCAGAGGAAATCGCCCTGTTCTCAAAGCCCCCGGCGTGTGGCCCTCCGTCCCGGCAGCTTGGGCAGGCCCAGGCCGCTAGGAAACAGAACTCAAGCTTTCCCTGCGTTTTCAGTCCTCGCCTCTGCAGCAGGTGCCCCCAGAGAGGCCGGGTCTCACGCCCGTCTGCGGCAGCTCCCCAAGCCCAGCGACTCTTCAGCATGTCCCCTGTGATGGCACAGGGGTGCCCTGTAGGAAGACCTCGGGAGGATTTCCAGAGCCACCCCAGTGCTGGGCCTACATCAGGCATTTGCCAAGTGACTGCTTAGTTCATTGACCTCTTCAGAGTATTCAGAGAAATAAGTGTGAAATACAATCCTACCTCTCAGAGATGGTTTTGAGGGTTTGACTTCTCCCGGGAAGCCAGCTTCTGGTTTCTGGACGTGAGGTGCCCATGGCTCTGGGTTTCACGGAGTCCCTGAGAGAGCTGGGGTCTCTGTGAAACACATCTCTTCAAACACGCACCAGGGTGCCCCAACCTCGATGGGTCCATCCACCTCCTTCTGGGAGCGACCCACCCTAGGCCAGAGGCCCACCGTGGGTGTGACTCTCACCCCCTCCTCCCCGTGGGAGCATCCGGAGTCAGCCTCAGCTGTGCCCTGGGGACCGGGGAGCAGCCACGCTCCAGAACGAAGCTTAAAGGAGGACAACAGCCCTGCAATCCTCCTTCCCTTGGGGATCTCTCCTTCTCTGAAGAAAAATATAGGACAATGTCTGTAAGGGGATGAGAAATGGTATTTTCAAATATTGTGAGATGATATAAATGTAACTGGGAATTTCTCTGTTTTAAGAAAAATTGGGGAAGTCATCCATAAGGAAACAAGAAATATTCTTGAATGTATTATGAGGTCCTATAACCAAGGATTTTTTTTCTTCTTTTAAGAGCTGTATAGGTGGTTGTCCATAAAGATACAAGATATATTTTAAAATATATCATGAGGTCCTATAAGTAGTGACAGAGAGGAGAATGTTCTTGACTCAGTTCTGGGGTGACAGATTTGCTGAGTTCCTGGAACCTCTGCTGCAGGGTTCATAGCGATTACTGGAATAGATGAAGGAATAGAGGAAATGTGGGCAGGGGGCTTTTGCCCCCTTCTTCCTGGTGGCGCCAATTCTTTACTCCCAGCCACGGCCTGCCCTGGTCACAGGCCTTCTGCCCCGCCTGTCTCCTGTCCACCCTGCAGGCTCTGAGACCCTCTGAGGAAGCGGCCTTGACTTATTTGTCTTGGTATACTCCCACCCACCTCACACTCAGCGCACGGCAGGTGTCAGGCATGGATCGCCGAATCAAAATAAAGCAAATGTAAAATCTGTGCCAGAAACTTTCTGGCGCCCTTTCAAGGTGAGGGAGTCCAGGAGACACGTAAAGGCCAACGACTCGCAAATGGAAAGAGGACAGAAAGGGGTTCTCACCAAACTGTAGGCAGTGGTAAATCTTTAGGACTTCATTATCTTGAGCTTTATTTTGTTGCTCACGTGCTGAATTATGTGTGGGACATTTCATAGATGTTCGCTTCTTTTGCTGTGTGTGTTGGCTCTGATAAAAAGACAAAAAGAGAAGTGGAGAGAACAAGAATTTTATTAGCTCCGGTGGCAAAGGAGTATTGTATTTATAGCACCATGGCCCCAACGAGGTGTTATGGGTGTAGTATAATAAAAATATATGCACGCTACAAGTACCAAAATAGCATTTTAATAAGGCTGCCCTAATAAAACAGGAAAGATAGGTGGGAAGGCTGCAGGAGTGGACAGGATCGTTTACAAGTGTGGGTAAAAATGGTTGTAGTTGATAGACTTTTTCCGTATGTACATGTGTTTTGTGGGGTGTAGTGCATACGTGTATACATGCCTGAACGTGCATGAGTGTGATGGGAGAGACTGGGGTGGGGAGGGGCTGATGAGGGCTCAGCTGTCCAGGCCTCCCAAATGTGGTAATGAGGAACTGCAGAAGAGAGTGGCCCAGGGCCGCAGAGAAGAGGTGGCTGCCCCTGGCAGAGGTTCAGTGCTGCCGCCTAAGGTGGATTGCACGTGGGAACGCAGTCCCTGTGAACGCTCTCACCTTCCTTTCCTGCCAGAGCCATTCCTGATCATCCTGCATAAAAATCCCTTGTCTGTTCCACACCATGGTTTCCGCACAGGAGGGCGTAGAAATGGTAGTGGGTGTCCGTGGGATTATAAATTGTTCTTCCAACTTTTCAGAAGAGCAATGTGAAAATATTTATCAAGAGCCTTTACGATGCTTATATTTATTCTAGAAATTTCCCTCCTAGGTAATCTAACCAAGGAAAACAACCCAAAATAGAAGCCAATACTCCTATGCAAATTTTGACCAATTAAATAGGAAAATTATGAGTTATCTGGATTTCTGGTTAGGGAAGAATAATTGTAGTACAACCACTGTATGCAACATGTGGGTCCCCAAAAGATACTAATAGAGAAGCTTTCTTAACATGTGGAATTCTTGAGATGCTCTGATTTAAGAAGGATGATTTTTTTTAACTATTACAGGATGACAAGTATGGAAAAATGCAAAGAAAAAAATCTGAAAGGAAATAACCAAAAATGTGAGCAGCAGTGACCTCTGACTGATGAGGTACTGATGTTTCATTACTGCTTTTTCAAATTTTACTATATATCCCTAATTTTCTAACCATGAGCTTATACTACTTTGTAACCCGACAAAAATAAAAATAAATTGGGGTAAGCATTCATGGTCAGCCCCTCTTTGCCTTTGCTCAGGCATGCAATTGAGATCGGAGCCCTGACAGTAATGGGGAGGTGATTGACTGTTTATTCCCTCATCTCCAGTGCCTTAAAAAACCAGGAAGGTACACACAGTGAAAAAGCACCAGAAAGCAAGCAGTGATGTAAGCTTGTCCAGGTCAAGGGAAGGATCATCGCCTCATCCCAGAATCACCTCCACGCTCTTCCTGATCTCTGTATTCTCCTTCCTAAGCTAACCACTCTCCTGACTCTTAATGCTATTTTGACATTTCCTGTTTGTTAAACTGTATGAATACAGTTGTGAGATTCCTTATGCCACATGCAGCTGTTTGTTCTATGCCACTGCTTCCGTGAATACATTCTGTGGTAGGGATATTCATCCCTTCTGTTGTCTAGTCACTGACTCTATTGACGTCCATTTGGGCTGTTTCCAGTTAGGGGCTTTTATTAATATATTGCTGCTGTGAGCATTTTTGTGCAATGGTCTCCTGCTGTCCCCATGCATGTACTTCTGTTGCGTATATGACTAGGAGACAAGTTGCCAGTTTTCTGATGTAGTCTTTTAGATTTTCTATATGTAAGATCACATGATCTACTGAGCAACTATTTTACTTCTTTCTTTTCCAGTTCAGATGCCTTTTATTTCTTTTTCTTGCCGTATTGCTCTGGGTAGGATTTCCAGTACTATGTTGAATAAGAATATTGAGAGTGGGCATCCTTGTCTTGTTCCTGATCTTACAAGAAAAGCTTCCAAACTTTCACTATTAAATATGATGTTAGCTGTGGAACTGTCATATATGGCCTTTATTATGTTGAGGTACATTCCTTCTATACCCAATTTGTTGAGTTTTTATTGTGAAATACTGTTGACTTTGGTCAAATGCTTTTCCTGCATCTATTGAGATGATCATAAGATTTTTATCTTTCATTGTACTACTGTGTGTATTATGTTTGTTGATCTGCAGAAGGTGAACCATCCTTGCACACCAGAGATGAAGCCCATCGATCATAGTTTTGATGGTTTTAATGAATTGTTGAATTCAGTTTGCTAGTTAGAATGGTGAGAAAGAGAGGAGACCGTGGCAAAGTGAACTACTATTTTCCAAGAAAGAGACAAGGATGAAAAGACCCTGTCAAGATGTGGGCCTAGAAACATATGTGGGTGTGCTCAGTAAAGAGCTGGAACAGTGAGAGGAAACATAGAAGATGGTGAAAGAAAAAGGAAGCAATGATTTCATCCTCAGGTGTATGAGAAACAGATGCAACCATGTGTAAAAATGTGTTAGTCTATCCAGGAGGGGCTCACAGTCGCATACAAATGAGGTGTGCCTTTGTGATCCGCTCTGTGAGAATCACCGAGCTCACAGCTGCAAAGGCCCCCAGCTGGCTGAAAAATGCTTCCGTGTCTCTGTCCATCTTGACACGGGAGTGATGAAGCAGAGGCCATGTCCTTCACTGACCCTTGCCAGGGAGAGCGATGTCTGGGTGCTGTAAGGTCACCAGTGGGCCCCGTGGAGAGAGGAACGGGGTCTCCTGCTCAACAGGCATGAGAGCAAATTCTCCCACGTGGGCCTCCACCCAACATCCTGGCTGCTGCTTCCTCCTCGTGCTCTTAGACTCCAGTCACTGCTGTGCATGAACCACTAATTCTTTTCCAGAAGGGTCCTAGAGGGCTTATCGTTTCTTCATTTTCTTTCCCCAGAGGAGGGACTGGCCCTGTCTAAGGGCCCAGTGGGTACCCCTGCTGTGCTTCTGCGATGGCTTCATCGCAGCTTAGTGGTTTTTCCTGGAGTTTTTCTTCCTTTGTCCCTGCTGACTTCCATGTGAGCCTTTCTATTCTTTGTCATAGAATAGCTGAGTTTGGGGACTTAGGTTAGTCATATATATTTTTAAATCAATATGTGGTTTTCTGCTCTAAACACTACCAAAAATAGATTTTTCTTCTGTCAAGAGAGGAAAATGTGATTTATTGCCAAAGCTTGATAAGCTACATATATGGGACTGTGAAGGAGGATATAACATCTGTGGTGTTCTTGACTAATAGCTTGTCTCAAGTGGAATCCATGGCTTTTGATAAATTAATGATCTTGTTTGACAGATTAATTAAGTCGTCCTCTGAGCTCCCAGGAAAGCAGGTTCATCCAAATGCCTCTGATATCCTTTGTAGTTTTTAGAAACCAACCATTTCCTTTTACTTTCTCTGGAAGAAAAAGCAACGTCTGGAGCAGGCAACAGAAATAGCTCTGACCTTCTGAATCCCAAGAGCCTTTACACTTAAGAAAAATGAAAAACAGGGTAGCAGCTGGCTGAGGGACACAAGGCTGGGTTACATGTCAGCAGTTTGGGTGGCGAGGGAAGTCTCAAGACCCTATTAGGTCAGGGCAGGAGGCGTGTGCTGCACTCATGCCAAATCTGCACAGGATGGGGCAAAAAAGAAGAGGTGCATTCATCAGTCCAATGCTCAGTGGCCTCTGGGTTAGTTCTGCACTCAAAGGGGTCCCTGGGGGGGATGCGCAGACCTTTGTCATATAGCAAAGCAGGAACAAACACGTGCCCAGGCAGGCAGGACACAGAGCATCATCACCTGCTGCCTTTACTGTCACAGAGCTGCTGTGACTGCCACCACCAGCCCCAAGCTCCTCACCCCCAAATACCACTGCAACCCAGAAACCCAAAGAATAAAGAACCCACACGAAGAGGGTCACTGGCTTCTTTAGAAGACACGCTGGACTTAGAGGAGGGGGCTAGGCATACACACTCAAGAAGTCCAGAGTGATGGGGTTTAATTAGTGCTTCCATTTAATTCGACAGGAAAACATCTTGCTGAACCCCTTTACATGCCAGGCCCTGCAGGAGGGCCAGGTAACTTGCTGGGCAAACACACGTGTTTGTCCTCAAAAAGTCCACCGTCACCACAGGGACACAACTGGCATGCAGTTTGCCAGGCCCTCCCTCCCCACAAGGGGGAGCTGTGGGGTCCAGGCAGGGCCCACCGTTTCCCCGGGACTTCAGAGGGGCAAGAGCTCATCCCCCCCACCCCGATCCCCAGAGTGAGAATAAAGGGGACAGACAGCCTTCCCAGCACGTGCAGGAGCCTGCCCACCATGGAAAGCCAGAAAGGGGTGGAGAGGGAGGCTCCCTGTTGGCCTCTGCAGCTCGCCTTTCTGCCGGGTACTCCTTCTGCGCTTGCTGGTGAATGGAGCTGCTCTGCATGGAGCCCCAAAAGTGCTGTCAAGGAGTCCTGAATGGTGAGAAATCGAACTGGCGTGAACTCCGTGGAGCTCCAGGGCTGTGGAGCTCGTGGGAAGTGCCCAGGGCTTTCCTGGAAAGAACAAGAAGTGCAAAGCCGTCAGCGAAGCGAAGGACTAGAGCCAGGAGCACACGCTGCTGTGGATGCTGTGCTAAGCCCCCCATGCCCCGGCGCAGACGTCAGGGCCTGACCCTAACCGCCCCCCAAGTCCTCCTCACGCCCTACCTCCGAACACCTCCGATTTTACCCAAGTCCCAAAGCAAACTCCATACGCAGGGATTCTGTGCCATTACTGAAATCCCTGAGCAGGGTGGTCCACCCCCAGCCATGCCCGACCGTCCGCTCGGTCTTTTTAAAAGCACGCTGGTTGCTTAAATGGATTGGCCTGTTGGTTATGTGGCAAAGCTAATTATTGTTACAGACAACCCAATTATACGTATTGACACAGCCTGTAATGAACTCTTGTCTGTGGTAGGTAGAATTTCAAATAAGTAACTTAACTTTCCTCAGCATCAGTTTGTTCTCTAGATCTAAAGGAGTAAATGGAAAATATCTGGCACAATCAGAGAAGTGTATAGGCATGTCCCTTGTAGCGTTTTGTATACTAGCAAAACATTGCTGGCAACCTAAATATGAGTCCAAAGGACTAAATAAAGGATAGGGCATTCAGATGCAACATTGCGGAGGAACGCAGTCAGTAAATCGGCATGGAAAGCTGTCTGTGATATGTTTGTGGAATGAGAACAGAACTAAGTCACATGACCACATGTATACCATAAACACATTCTACATGTAATTTTATCTCTGGTAGAATGTGGGGAAAAGGATGGGGAGAGATTAGCCATGAGGGGATCTTTATATTTTCATATTTCTATGTATTTATGTTTGTTTTATAACCAGCATGTATTTTTTAAAATAATTTTTAATACTCAATAAATATATTTACAGTTTTGAAAATATGGTAACATCATTTTTTGTGATTCAAAAGAAGGCAGCAAAAGGAAAAAATAACAGATGGGTGAAATAGAAAACAAATAGCAAGATGACAGATTGATTTAAAACTAACCAAATAAATAAACAAATAAATTATAAACTAATTAATTATATACTTAATTACCATAAGTGTATTGTAAATGTCGCAAACATCCCAGTTAAAAAGTAGAGATTGTCAGATTGACCCACTTATATGCTGCCTTCAAATATTAATACATACTTAGGTTAAAAGGATGCTAACATTGATCAAAAGAAAGCTAGATTCCCCATATTAATGTCACATAAAGTAAATTCCAGAGGAAATTATATCACGAGTAAAAAGGTTATTTCATAATGATAGAGGAATCAATTCATCAAGATAACATAACACTAAATATGTATGCACCTAATAAAAAAACTTCAAAATACATGAATCAAAGATTGATAGAACTACAAGGAGAAATAGAGAAATCCACAATGATAGAGATTTTGGTTTCATATTCATAACTGGTGGAATAAGTAGAGAGAAAATTAATAAGAATACAGAATACTTAAATAACATTATCAACCAAGTTGCCCTAATTGACATTTATGTAACACTTCATCCAAGAACTGATGAAAAACATATTCTTTTCAAAGGCCTGCAGAACAGTTACCAAGATAGGTCATATTCTGAGCCATAAAACATGTCTCAATAAATGTAAAAGGATTTTCACTCAAAGTGTATTCTCTAACCACAGTGGAATTAAAACATAAATCAATTACTGAAGCACCACTGGCAAATCTCTAAATATTTGGAAACTAACACACTTCTGAATAACCCTGGGATCAAAGAAATCATAAGGAAAATTAGAGACTGTTTTGAATTAAATAAAAATGAAAACACATCAAAATGTGTGAGATGCTGCTAAACAGTACTGAAAAGAAATTTCATTGCACTAATCTAAAACACTAGAAGAGAAGAAGGGTCTCAAATCAATGACCTCTGATTTTGCATTAAGAAACTAGAAAAAAAAAAGCAAATTAAACACACAGCAGTAGAAGCAAAGAAATAATACACATTACAGTGGAAATCAATGAAACAGAAAACAAACAATAGAGGAAAATCAATGAAACTAAAAGCTGGTTCTCTGAGAAGGTCAATAAAACTGATAAATCTCAAGTCAGACTGATCAGAAAAAATGAGAGAGAAAACATAAATTACTAATATCAGGAATGCAAGAGGTGACATCCTTACAGATTCTGTGGATATTAAAAGGATGATAAAATAAATTATTGTATTCATTTCCTAGGGCTGCCATAAAAAGTAATCACAAGCTGGATGGTTTGGAACAACAGAAATTCATTCTCTCACAGCTCTAGAGGCTAGAAGCCCAAAATTAAGGCGTTAACAGGGTCATTTTCCCTCTGAGAGTGGGTGGAATCCTCTCCTGTCTTCTTCTAGCTTCCAGCGGTGGCAACAATCCTGGCATTCCTTGGCTTGCAGTTCTACTGCTCCAATCTCCACCTCCATCACCACATGACATCTCCCCTGGGTATCTGTGTCTCTGTATCCAAATTCCCCTCTTCTTCCAAGGACACGTCATAATGGATTTAGGGCTCACCCTAATCTGGTATGGCCTTAGCTTAGTTAATTACATCTGCAAAGATCCCATTACCAAATAAGGTGGCTTTCTGAGGTTCCAGTGAATGTGAATTTAGGGGAATGCTGTTCAGCCTCGTACAATCACAAATGACCTTATGCCAATTCAACAGCTTAGGTGAGATGATCAGATGCCTTAAAAGACACAAACTACCAAATATCACTGGAGAATAAACAATAATCTGAGTAGCCCTATATCTATTAGAGAAATTAAAGGTGTAGTTAAACCTACGCCCCACTCCCCATTAAAAAAAAGAAAGAAAGAAAAACCCTCTAGGAGTGGAGAATGGCTCCACTGCTGAATTGTACCACACGTTTAAGGAAGAGATAAAACTGATTCTATAAACTTACCCAGAATACCAATTCTATAAATTGAAAAGGGGGGAATTCTTCCTCCACTGGTTCTATGAAGCCAGGCCTGGTGCCAAGCCCTAATACCAAACAAGGCAAAGAAAAGAAAACCATAGACAAATATCTTTCATGGACATAGATGCAAATTTCTCAGGAAAATTTTAGTTAATTGAATCCAAAATATCTAGAAAAGATCATTCATCATGACCAAGCGGAGATGATTCCAGGACTGTAAAATTGGCTTAACATTTGAAAATCACTCAGTATAACTCACTCTACTAACAACCTAAAAAAAAAAAAAAGTATCATCTCTCAGCAGACATACCAAAAGCATTTTCCAAAATCCAGCATTCATTCCAAGTAGAGTATCTCAGCAAACTAAGAACAGAAGACACTTTCTCATAGTGCCCTGATAAATGGCATCTGTGAAAAACTCTACAGTTAACCTCACCTTATGGTAAAAGACTGTGACAGAAAGAACTTTCCCATAAGATCAGGAACATGGCAAGAATGTCTGTCTTCACCACTTCTGTTTAACATGGTGCTGGAGGTTCTAACCAACACAATCAAGAAAAAGAAATAAAAGGTATGCAGACTGGAAAAGAAGAAGACTGTTTTATTCACAGATGACATTCTCGTCTGTGTAACTCTAAATGCAACTATAAAAACAATTACTAGAGCTAACAAAAATCAACTGTATTTCTAAACACTAGCGACAATCAAAAATAGACATCTAAAATAAAATTTACAATAGCATAAAAATGTGAAGCACTTAAAAGTTAATCTGACTAAATAAATACAAAATGTATGCACTGAAAACTATAAAATAATTGCTGAGAGAAATTGAAGAAGAAATAAGTAGAGAGACATGCTTTTGTTCATGTGTTGGAAGAATTAGTATTAAGATATTAATTTTCCCTGATAGGTATATAGATTTAATACAATCCCTATCAAAATCTCAGCAGAGATTTTTTTTTAACTGAAAGTTAATTCTAAAATTCACATAGAAATCACAAGGATCTGAAATAGCCAACCATGTTGACAAAGAAGAACAAGTTGGTTTTGGTGTAAAGATAGACAAATAGGTCAATGGAACAGAATAGAGCCTAGAAATAGAAGTACACACATGGTAAACTGATTTTTGGTCAAAATACAATGACAATTCAGTAAAGTACAATCTTCTCAACAAATAGTGCCTGAACAGTAGATATCCATATGCAAGAATAAGAACCTCAATCCATATTTCATACTATATATAAAAATTAATTCAAAATGCTTCATAAACCTAAGTGTAAAACCTGTAACTATAAAAATTCTAGAAAAAGTAGAGAACAACTTTGATACTTTGGGTTAGGCAAAGATGTTTTAGATATGATACCAAAACTACAACACATAATAACAAATTGATAAATTGGACTTCATCAAAATTTAACACTTCTGTTCATCAAAGACACTGTTAAGAGAATAAAGAGATAAGTCACTAACTAAAAGAAGAAATTTGCCAATCATATATGTGATAAAGGACTAGTATCCAGAATATATAAAGAATTCTCACAACTCAATAATCAGAAAATAAACAACTTAAGTCTTAAAAATGGGCAAAAGATTTTAACAGACCCTTCACAGCGTGCGAAGTGGAAAGATGCTCAACATCAGTAATCATTAGGGAAATGTAAGTAGAACCACAATGAGATACCCCTACACACCCATTACATTCATCAGAGTTTGACTATACCAAGTGTCGGCAAAGACATGCAGGGACAGAATTCTCATACCCTGCTGTCGGAAATCTCAAATGATCTGTCCAGTTTGGAAAAGAATTTTGCAGTTTCTTGAACGGTTCGACATGTGCCTACCATACAATCCAGCCACTCCCCTCCTCGTTCCCTAAGGAGAAATGCCTATGTCCATACAGAGAGCTGTACAAAAAGGTTTTCAGCAGCTTTATTTATAATAGCCCCCATCTGGAACCAACACAAATCCGTCACCCGGTGAAAGGACAGACCAAATAATTGAAGACTCTTCAGCAATTAAAAGGAATGAAGTATGATACCAAATACATAATATTTTTTTTAATGCAAACTCATGTATAGTGACAGAAAGCAGACCAGTGGTTGACTGGGGATGGTGGGAGGATGGAGAATGGGGAAGGAGGGGCTGGAGTGGGAGATGGACCACAACGGGGCATGAGGACGCTTTTGGGCTTATAGATGTGTTTACTGTCTTGATTGTCCTGACGGTTATGTAGGCGTTTACATAGATCAAGACTTATTAAATTATATTAAAAATATGCAATTTATTTTGTCAATTATACCTCAGTAAAGCTATTTTTAAAAGTCTCAGAACCTTAACCACAGGATTATTATGAGCAATAACACAATTATACATACACAATAATGAGAGTATGCATATATATGTATTACATATACAATAATGAGATTACATGTGTGTGTATATATATATATATATATATATATTCATCATGGATTAATTTTGCCTGTTTCTGAGCTTCAAACAGGCCATCGCAGTATGTACTTGGGTCAACCTTCCCTCACTCTATGTTCTGGCTGTGAGATTCATCCATATCACCATATGCATCATTGTTTACATGTCTTCCCTCATTTTGTCATCCTCCTCTGCGTGAATGTACTATGGCTCATTTACCTTCTACTGCTGGTGGGCATTTGGCCTGTTTCCAGCTTGGGGCTCCCGTGCTGCCATGAAGGATCTCGTATGTATCTCTTGGTGGGCATGAGCCTTGTGCCTGACTGACAAGCCCAGACCCCACTCCCCACCCTCACTGTAAGGGAAGCTGAGGAAACTAGAAGCTTCCCACATTTTCAGTTTCGTTAGGTGGATGGTGGGCTCTGCTTCTCAGCAAGACTCATTGAGTGAGGACAGACGCAAATTCGGGAAGGGAGCTCAGGTGCTAGACGGCCCAAAGGAATGGGCACCCCTATGCGTGTTCCCTACGCGTTTCTCGGCGGCTTACCACAGCAGAGTTTATAAGAAGCAATCATTGGAAGGTCCTACACCCTCCCAACGACAGCCTGCCCTTGTGTCCCACAAAGAAGTGGGCAAAATCAAACCCCAAACTCTGCCAAATGCCCTGGGAGCAGCGTTGCCTGACCCTGTGTTCTGCAGAGGTTTGACCCACTGCTCCTTACAAAACAATGAGTCCCAAGGTCCGGTAGGGTTGGGGTTACTGCATCTCAGTGCCTTTCACTTGGAAACGCACAACCCATGGCCGCACACCAGGCATTCAGGGAAGTTGGGCAGCAACACGGCCTCTCTGTCCAAGCACTTCTGGAATTCATCTTCAGGCTGCAGCCACAGCTTCCTGGGGACCCAGGGTTTCTGGAAGCATGCCTTAGAAAGCAGGTCTTCTGCGGCCCTAGAAACCCTTTCCCATGCTCCTTTTTGGCTTTTCCTTCTTAATCACAGACAGGGAGGACAGCCCACTTGTGCAGTGTGGGGAATTTAGCCCCAAAGGCTCACTCAGTGGCATCTGAAAACTTACCTTCCAGGATTGGTCTCCTTTGAAAAGCACAACTTTCCTTCTGAGGTCTTTTCATGAAAGTCCACATTTTTTGACTGGGGAACAAATGAAGTCCCAGATGCTTAGCTTGGAGACACCATAGCAGGCAGGTGAGGGGTGAAGAGCAGAGAGAGGGGAGATTGGGAGTCAGATGGCTGAGGGGGGCCTGCCCACCCTGGGTAAACACACTGGCTGCGGCAAAGGGGAGGAAGCTGGCACCCCTTGGACAAAGGTGCTGGGCTACAAGGTGGGCTCTGGGGAGTACTGAAGCCTGAGGAGGTCCAGGGAGAAATGGTGGGAAAATCAGATCCACGTGCACACTTACTTGTGACAAGGCTGAAACCACCTCTGGTGAGAGGCGCATTCGCTGCTAACCTAGTGACACTAAAGCTTCACAGCCACACACGCACCCCCAACCCTTCCAAGACTGGGCGTGACTTTATCCTCCTTGGTAGTGCGTTCTTGTTCTTATAAAGGGCCATAAACTTCGGATCCAGCCCCTCTGGGTATTCATACTGAAGACATCTGTTTCCTGAGAAGTGTCTTTTCTATTCACCTTTCCCGCCTTACTTTCTTTTCCTTTCTGACCTTCCTGTCCACAGCCATTTAGGCAGAGGGTTGTGTGTTTGAGCATGTGCACATGTCAGTGTGTATGTGTATGCCTGTATGTGTGTGCATACAGGCTCACAGACCATCTGCACGTGTGTGTGGGTGTGGGCATGCGTGCATGTGTACATACCAGGAAAGCTAGAGGGTTTGTGTTTTCACTGAAATCGTGCACATTTTCAGGACTTCACACCGTTGCTCTGAATGCATCTTATTCTGACTCAATGAAGTCCAACCATGCCCACAAAGCTCTCAGCCCATCGCCCCAGAAAAGCCTGAACTTATTTCAGTCACACTGGAAATGGCTCTCAACATAAACAAGGCACCTTTTCTTCAGCTCCATGAACATTTTTCTCTCCCCAGTTAATGTCTTGGAAATGGCCCAGGAGCCCATAGAGTCGTAAAGGGAACAGGACCCTTGGTGTGGTTCAATCCCAAAGAGGCCTGCATAGGTTTGTCCCATCAAGGGGAGCAGAAAAGGCCGGCTTTGCAGCCCCTCCCTGTCACAAGCCCCTCCGTGGACGGCGCCCTGCAAAGCTGGACTGAGCCCCAGCTACTCGCAGCGGCCAGGCAATCCAGGGTCCAGCCAGCACATTCATTTGGGGGCAGTATTTTAAATAACTTTTCTGTCCACACCAACAGCCATTTGGCATTCAGGTCTGCTAAAATATGCTTCCTCCCAGGATATCTTTTAGCAAAGTGGTGTGTGCTCTGAGAGCTGCTTCAGGGTGTTTCAAAACGGCAAACGGATGTGTGTGTCTGTCTGAGGCCCTCTCCAGCCTGTCGTTGCTGGGGTGGTGGAAGCATTCATCCCACAAGTCCAGGACTAACTCGGCTCCCGCTCCTGCTTGACAGCTCACCTTGGCAAAGTCGTTGACTGCTCTGCTGGGCCCGTGACTGATGAGAGAGGGAAGCCCTGCTCACGTGCTCAGTGTTGCCTCTGAGGGGTTGGCAAATACAGCAGGTCTGAAAAGTACGATGGACCAGATGCACCAGGTACGGGGCACTGCCTCTCGTCGAGGGTCTACGGAAGGGGTGGGAAGGGCCAGCGGCAGTGCTAGCAGGACGGAGGTGGGGAGGGAGGGGCCGAGGAGTGACCGAGGTGCGTCTTGTTTTGTATTCATTTTCTCTGAGAATGTGCAACACAAAAGGATTTGAAGTGGATTCCAGTAAAATGCGGCAGATCCTGCAAAACAAAAGGATTATAACCTCAGCTTATATTACAAAACCCAAGGGTGGGGTGGGGGTGGGGGTGAGGTCATTATATCCAAAATTATCCAAGAGGGAAAGCTATGACAAATAAGGACAAACTTCAATTCTGAGCTTCCAGAAATTCTAGGGGAAGAGGGAAGCATCAGGTGTCACATAATTTTGTTTAGCAGGATGCAGTAGGGGCAAGGAGTAAACTGGAACCCTCAGAAGCTAGGACAGTACCCAGCAGGCAGTAAGCTCCTGGTGGGAACTGTTTGTTGATTGAATAAGTGGGCCAATAAGCCTGCAGGTTTACCTACGGGAAACCTGACAAAATCATCATTTATGGCTTGCAAACAAAGCAACATGTGCAACCCTCCTTGAAAAGGATCAGATGCAGAATTTTAACTTGATTACTTTTTTTTTTTCCCACTTAAAAAAAAAGTTATGAAATAGAACACAAAGAGAGGTTCACAAAACACACATAGACAATTTAACTATTAAATAAAAAGCAAACATTCTTGTAACCACCAATCAGGTGAGGAAACAGGGTATTCCCACCACCATGAAAAGCCCTTCCAGAGGGAACTCACTATCTTACTTTAGCCCTATAATTTCCTTGCTTTGCTTGACACTTTGACCATCTATGTATTTAAAACCTAAAACATATGCTTCTGTTTTGACTGTTTTTGAGTGGATGGAATTATATCCATGTATTCTCTTGTGTCCTCACGCTTTTGCACAGTGCACAGTTTGCAGAACCTGCCGTGTTTGCACAGCCGTGGCCTGGTCATCTGGTGGCTGCACGGCATGAACCGCACTTTATGCGCGCATCCTCCTGTCGGTGCGTGCTTGGGGTCTGCCCCAGTCTGGCGACCACCCTGGGTTTTCCAGCCGACTCTGAGCTCTCGCTACTGGCTGACACTTGCTCAAGCTCTCTTAGCCCTCTGGTCACAGCGGCTCCCTGGAAAACACCCTCCGTTTCCGCCTGGCAGCTCCTGTGCCCCCATGAGGCTGTCACTCCCACCCGCCCCCTCAGTCTTTGGGGGCCAGTGACTGTCCCGGGATCGCTCACCTGGAGCTGGCTGGCTGGCTCAGAAGCTCCATCAGCTTTGACTCAGGGTTACTGTATGTCCGTCCTTGTTGCTAGATTTCCCCTCCACTCACTCACTGTTCTCCACCCAACAACTGTGGCCGGGCCTGGCTTCCCATAATTGAGACAAGGAATCCTAACCCTATGTCTCTTGCTGTTTTTCCCCACCCCTGCTCTGCCCGGCCTCTTTGAATGGTACCAAACACGTTTTCAGGACATGAATTGCATCTTGATAGTCAAGTGAAAAATGATCAAATGGGCAGCTTCAATAAACGCCAGAGTCAGAAGATACATACATACAACTTCCCCACTATTTTGTGCAGGCCACCACCTCTTCATTATTTCATTAAGTTACAAATACTGCTTCATCTCCCTCCAAAGTGGAAAATGGAGGAAATCAGGCTCATCAACTCAACTAACCAACATCACTTGCACTTCGTCTGTCCCAGACACCCTTGTTCAGTGCTTGAACTTAGTAAGGTGAAGAAAAAGTAAGACATAGGGGAGGGTAGTTCGCAGATTGCATCCGGCCCATGTACTCTAAGGGTAGCATGACAATTCAACTTTGGAACACAGTTGTCCCCCATCGGAGGTTTCTGTTTCCACCATCTCAGGGACCCAGAGTTAACCGCAGTCAGGAAGCAGATGATCCTCCTTGCTACATGGTCAGAGGGCCAGCGTAGCCCAGCACTGTGGCACAATGCCCACGCCACTTCCCCCGCTTCGCCTCATCACGTGGACATTTTACCGTCTGCCTCATCACAAGGAGCGTGAGTCCGGGCAATAGCGTATTTTGAGAGTGAGCGACCACACCCACATCACTTTTATTACAGTGGATTGTTGCAGTTGTCCTACCTGGTTATTAGTTCTTATTGTTAAGCTCTTAGTGCGCCTAGTTTATGCATTAAATTTTATCATTGGTATGTATGTATAGAAAAATCATAGAATCTATAGGGTTGATGCTATCTGTGGCTTCAGGCATCCATTGGGGGTCTTGGAATGCATCCCCCACAGAAGGGGGGGTGACTATACCCATAAAATGGACTGCTGCTCTTGCAAAGGCACAGCAGGGGGTGGCTGGGCACTGCACAGAGCCCACGGCCCATGCTACAGGGGCCATCATGGGAGGGAAGCACCGCCGTGGGAAGAGGTTACAGCGTCTGGGGCACCAGGGAAAGGAAGGTATAAAGGGGAGACTGGTGTTTGGGCTGGAGTGGGTCCCAGGAAGCATGGCTGTGTGCCGGAATCAAGAAGATCGATGGCCAGAGGAAGACTACCAGAGACAAAGCAAAGAGGGAGGATGCCAGAGCATCAATGTCTGATCTTGAGAGGCTGGTGTTCTGAAGCTTTCTATGTCTAGGTCAGTGTTGACCCAGTGTCACTTCAACCTTCAGCAAGGCTTCAGCAGATACTCTGGCTTATTGTCAGCTGGGCTGTGCGGAATCGAGGAGGGGGAGGCAGGAGGACAAGGGGCAGGGCAGCAGATCCTCTGCACGGTCACCCAGAGCAGCAGCCAAGCAAGGGGAAGAGGGCACACACGGGACATTTGGGAGTCCCGCCTTCCTGCAGGTGCAAGCAGGGTGTGGGTTTTGGTGACCTCACCCGGGAGCACAGAGAACTCAGGACATTTGGGTTAAACAGACATGAGCACCATGGAGGCCCCACCCTCAGGAGTTCAGAGTCCAGCAAGAGACACTGATCTGCAAGCAGATAAACAGAGCACAACCTGCTAGGAGAGGTGCTGAGCACCTGGGAAGGCTTCCTGGAGGAGGCAGAGTCCTGGCAGGTCACACGTCGTGGCTGCAGTGTGTGGGGGGTGATGGGTGTCAGCCGTGCTGGTGACCCGGTGAGGCTCCACAGGGCTGGGCCCTGTACCTCTGGGGTCCAGCTGCCCACCAACTACCCCCCCGACCTGCCTGCAGGGGCCTCCTGACCTCCCCTCCGGCTGGGAACCATCACCCTCCCAGGGTCAGACCTCCCCTCCCCTACACCCACACCCCTCTCTTGAATCAGCACCTCCTCTGATAGGTAAATGGCTTCCAGGTGCCACCACAACTCATGTATTTATTGCATACTTACAGATGCAGTCTCCTGCTCCCCACGGGCAAGGCCATGCCATCACCGGGGCACTTGTGCGGGGACAGGACAGTGAGACAGCCGGTCAGGGCGGTCATTCCTTGACAGAAAACACAGGAGTCCTTTAAGCCAGCAATCCACCTCCTCTGTGCGCCCCTCACAGCTCTGACAGCAACTGGGTCTTCCTCTAGGATGGGCCGGCTCATCTTCCTTGAGAAAGTTTTCCGTTTACAGGACAGGCTCGTGTGGCTCCTGACCGACCTTCCCCTGAAAGGGTGTCGAGATCCAAGCTTCTGGTGCAGCCCAGCCCCTGGATGTCCATTTCCTGACGTCTGTGTGCTGACAGTGATCTGTACCCCCCGCCTTGCTGCTCCCTCGTCCAGCCCACCTCCCAGCCCTGTTCAGTGTCACACGTGTCACTGTGTGACCTCCCGGCCCTCCTCTCCCTGGCCAGCCACGCTCGCTCACGGCCGCCGCACTGGCTCCTTAGGGGTCTTCTCTTCCCATCACCCTCCAGACAGCTGTCCAAGCCGTGTTATTAAAACGGCATTCTCACAGATTGTCTGCATGCCGGTGGTTCTCAGCGGGGACGATTCTGCCTGAAGGGGGTGTGCACCAACATCTGGAGACATTCGTGGGTATCACAACCGGGGAGCGGTGCTTTGACTTCCAGAGAGTGGAGGCTGAGGTGCCGCTGAATCTCTTACAGCACCTCCAGAGGGTAGAGGCCGGGGTGCCGCTGAGCCTCCTACGGCACCTCCAGAGGGTAGAGGCCGGGGTGCCGCTGAGCCTCCTATGGTGCCTCCAGAGGGTGGAGGCCAGGGTGCCGCTGAGCCTCCTACGGCGCCTTCCTCCACAGGGATTTTTCTGCCACTGTCAGCGCAGCTGAAGCCGGGGAGCCCTGCCCTCCTGGACAGCCTTCAGTGGCCTCCCAGAACTTACCCAGACGTACCCTGCACCCAAGGCCTGGCACGGTCATGCTTTGCTGCCCCTCCAGCCTCGCATCCACAGCATCCAACACACGTCTCTTGCAGGACAAATACTCAGCTTAAGCGGGTCGCCAGGGTCTTCGCAGGCTTCACCCCCAGCTCAGCAGGAGCACCCACTCTTTGGGGGATGCACACTGTCTTCCATCTCTTGTCTTTCTGCATGGGCCATCTTACCCCCTGGGGTCAGGAGTGCTACTGTCCCCCTAGATGCCTTGCCCACGGGGACACCACAATAAATCTCAGTGGCTGCGGAAGAAAGGAATGAGACCTCTGGAGGAACGTGCAGTCCACGTCGGAGGGAGCGCCTGGGACTCTGAACACGCCACGGGGCCGCTGCATTTCTCATCTGAAACCACCCCGGCACTTGGAGGCTGTGGGAGGCTCTGGGTCTGGATGTGAATTCCCAGCCCTCAGGGCAGATCGGCCCTTGTGACGAATCCCTGTTTGGGGCAGGAACCCACCGATCTCAGGTCTGCTCCTTCCTTCACACACTTCCTTCCCGCACTTCATAGGATGATAGACTGTGGAGGTCATTTAAGTCGCATCCCAGGTTCTGCGTATAGACCAGGAAGCTCTTTGAACTGGAGAGAAGGAGGGCCTGCTCATTTCACCTTGCATCCCGCCCTAGGATGCCCTCATCACCCTCACTGACACAGCAAGCCCCGGACGAGACACGTAGGGCGTGAGGCCAGTCAATCAGCATCTACTGTGTGTGGACAGATGAATTCACGGACTTGCTGGAGCATAAAAAGGGAAGTGGGACATGACAGGGAAGAAATGTCACTGATCAAAATGTAAAGTAAATCAAATGGAAAAAGTAAATCAAAATGTACTGTCAAATTGACTGTAACTTTTCAAAATACTTAAAGTGGATTCCAACATTGCTGATACTGTTTTGAATGTTTACAGGTAGCCCCCTTTAGGACTCTTTTTAAAGCCAATTTTTATGATCTATATGATCCTGGAATCTTAGCACCTTCTAGCTTTAACATTTATGTTAATTTAAGAACCTCAGATATGTCATCTACAGAGAACGCAGCAGTTTTCAAAAATCAAAGCCATCCTTTTTTTTCTTTTTTTAATAATTATTTTTTATTGAAGGGTAGTTGACGCACAGTATTACATTACATTAGTTTCAAGTGTACAACACAGTGGTAGAACATTTATATACATAATTCTAGGTTCCAGCTATCACCCTACCAGGCTGTTACAATATCTTGACTATATTCCTTATGCTATACATTACATCCCGGTTACTAATTTATTTTACCATTGGAAGTCTGTCCTTTTTTTGTGTGTGTGTGAGGGCATCTCTCATACTTATTGATCAAATGGTTGTTAACAACAATAAAATTCTGTATAGGGGAGTCAATGCTCAATGCACAATCATTAATCCACCCCAAGCCTAATTTTCATCAGTCTCCAATCTTCTGAGGCATAACACCCAAGTTCTTACATGTAGAACAAATTCTTACATAATGAATGTTACATAATGAACAGTACAAGGGCAGTCATCACAGAAACTTTCGGTTTTGCTCATGCATTATGAACTCTAAACAGTCGGTTCAAATATGAATACTCATTTGGTTTTTATACTTGATTTATATGTGGATACCACATTTCTCTCTTTATTAATATGATTTTTAATAAAATGCTGAAGTGGTAGGTAGATACAAGATAAAGGTAGAAAACATAGTTTAGTGTTGTAAGAGAGCAAATGTAGATGATCAGGTGTGTGCCTGTAGACTATGTGTTAATCCAAGCTAGACCAGGGCAATAAAACATCCACGTATGCAGAAGATTTCTCTCAGAACGGGGGGGTGAGGTTCTAAGCCTCACCTCTGTTGATCCCCAATTTCTCACCTGATGGCCCCCCTGCGACTGTGCCTGTCTTAGGTTGTTCCTCCCTTGAGGAATCTTACCCGTCTCTGGCTAACCAGTCATCTTCCGGGGCCATACAGGGAAATGTGAAGTTGGTAAGTGAGAGGGAAGCCTTATTGTTTGAAAAGGTTAGCTTTTTACTTCTTTGCATATTTATGCCCTGTGGCTTCTATGCCCAACATTTGTCTTGAGGTATCTTTACCACTTGGAGGAGTTATGATACTCGGTAAATTTGATATGAGGCACGAATTCTATTTAAGGGTTGTAATTAGGAAGGAAGAAGAAAAGCTATAGAAGTAGCAGGCGGAAGAAAACATGGGAAGATTGATTATTTCTTTGACATATCTTCTTGTAGAGTAACTTCAGCATGTATAGGTTTTAAGCTACTACTTAAATTGCGCACACACATTAACATAATAGGAGTATAGTTACATAAACAAAGCATATCTGTAATTACCAGCCATCTCCAGTGAAACCAAGAAAACCAGTTAGGCACCTTAGGCATTTGTGAAAACTTATCTATGATATGGTGGATATTGTCCAACTGAACTTGAACAGTCTGAGAGAAATCAGACAAATTAAAACAACCCATTCCTGGGGACTGTTCACATGCCATATGTTCTTTTAACAGTAAATAGTCTGTAGTTGTAAGACATTGGAGCGTTACAATTTTCACTTCTCCAAATTCTTGGTTGAGTTCCAACAGTATAGATCCAGTCAAATTTGTTGTTTTACTGTATGCCCAGGCCAGCTTAGATATATCCTTCATTCCCATGGCAAGTCCAGGAGCTGGTGGGACGAGTGCATCTACAGCTGTAGCAGTGCGTGGATCTTTGTTGGGGTTTTTTGATGATCATCTTCTGGCATGAGTCTTCCAGACAGTGCAGATTTTGGTCGGGGTAGCCCAATTAGGCTTTGATCCTCTGTATAAACACAAACAGACCCTTTGCCTACACTTTTATGTGCCCTTTATACCCTTGTGTAGAACTCGTTGGAGGTTACCACACAGGAAATGCCCTTTTTTTTTTTTTTGCTTTGTTTTTGGAATCACTAATCTACACTTACATGATGAATATTATGTTTACTAGGCTCTCCCCTACACCAGGTCTTCCCTATAAACCCCTTTACAGTCACTGTCCATCAGCATAGCAAAATGTTGTAGAATCACTACTTGTCTTCTCTGTGTTGTACAGCCCTCCCTTTTCTCCTACCCCCCCATGCATGTTAATCTTAATACCCCCTACTTCTCCCCCCCTTATCCCTCCCTACCCACCCATCCTCCCCAGTCCCTTTCCCTTTGGTACCTGTTAGTCCATTCTTGAGTTCTGTGATTCTGCTGCTGTTTTGTTCCTTCAGTTTTTCCTTTGTTCTTATTTTCCACAGATAAGTGAAATCATTTGGTATTTCTCTTTCTCCGCTTGGCTTGTTTCACTGAGCATAATACCCTCCAGCTCCATCCATGTTGCTGCAAATGATTGGATTTGCCCTTTTCTTATGGCTGAGTAGTATTCCATTGTGTATATGTACCACATCTTCTTTATCCATTCATCTATTGATGGACATTTAGGTTGCTTCCAATTCTTGGCTATTGTAAATAGTGCTGCAATAAACATAGGGGTGCATCTGTCTTTCTCAAACTTGATTGCTGCGTTCTTAGGGTAAATTCCTAGGAGTGGAATTCCTGGGTCAAATGGTAAGTCTGTTTTGAGCATTTTGATGTACCTCCATACTGCTTTCCACAATGGTTGAACTAACTTACATTCCCACCAGCAGTGTAGGAGGGTTCCCCTTTCTCCACAGCCTCGCCAACATTTGTTGTTGTTTGTCTTTTGGATGGCACCCATCCTGACTGGTGTGAGGTGATACCTCATTGTAGTTTTAATTTGCATTTCTCTGATAATTAGTGATGTGGAGCATCTTTTCATGTGTCTGTTGGCCATCTGTATTTCTTTTTTGGAGAACCGTCTGTTCAGTTCCTCTGCCCATTTTTTAATTGGGTTATTTGTTTTTTGTTTGTTGAGGCGTGTGAGCTCCTTATATATTCTGGACGTCAAGCCTTTATCGGATGTGTCATTTTCAAATATATTCTCCCATACTGTAGGGATCCTTCTTGTTCTATTGATGGTGTCTTTTGCTGTACAGAAGCTTTTCAGCTTAATATAGTCCCACTTACTCATTTTTGCTGTTGTTTTCCTTGCCCGGGGAGATATGTTCAAAAAGAGGTCACTCATGTTTATGTCTAAGAGGTTTGTGCCTATGTTTTCTTCCAAGAGTTTAATGGTTTCATGGCTTACATTCAGGTCTTTGATCCATTTTGAGTTTACTTTTGTATATGGGGTTAGACAATGGTCCAGTTTCATTCTCCTACATGTAGCTGTCCAGTTTTGCCAGCACCACCTGTTGAAGAGACTGTCATTTCGCCATTGTTATGTCCATGGCTCCTTTATCAAATATTAATTGACCATATATGTCTGGGTTAATGTCTGGATTCTCTAGTCTGTTCCATTGGTCTGTGGCTCTGCTCTTGTGCCAGTACCAAATTGTCTTGATTACTATGGCTTTATAGTAGAGCTTGAAGTTGGGGAGTGAGATCCCACCTACTTTATTCTTCTTTCTCAGGATTGCTTTGGCTATTCGGGGTCTTTGGTGTTTCCATATGAATTTTTGAATTATTTGTTCCAGTTCATTGAAGAATGTTGCTGGTAGTTTCATAGGGATTGCATCAAATCTGTATATTGCTTTGGGCAGGATGGCCATTTTGACGATATTAATTCTTCCTAGCCATGAGCATGGGATGAGTTTCCATCTGTTAGTGTCCCCTTTAATTTCTCTTAAGAGTGACTTATAGTTTTCAGAGTATAAGTCTTTCACTTCTTTGGTTAGGTTTATTCCTAGGTATTTTATTTTTTTGATGCAATTGTGAATTGAGTTATTTTCCTGATTTCTCTTTCTGTTGGTTCATTGTTAGTATATAGGAAAGCCACAGATTTCTGTGTGTTGATTTTGTATCCTGCAACTTTGCTGTATTCCGATATCAGTTCTACTAGTTTTGGGGTGGAGTCTTTAGGGTTTTTTATGTACAGTATCATGTCATCTGCAAATAGTGACAGTTTAACTTCTTCTTTACCAATCTGGATTCCTTGTATTTCTTTGTTTTGTCTGATTGCCGTGGCTAGGACCTCCAGTACTATGTTAAATAACAGTGGAGAGAGTGGGCATCCCTGTCTAGTTCCCGATCTCAGAGGAAATGCTTTCAGCTTCTCGCTGTTCAATATAATGTTGGCTGTGGGTTTATCATAGATGGCCTTTATTATGTTGAGGTACTTGCCCTCTATTCCCATTTTGCTGAGAGTTTTTAACATGAATGGATGTTGAACTTTGTCAAATGCTTTTTCAGCATCTATGGAGATGATCATGTGGTTTTTGTCTTTCTTTTTGTTGATGTGGTGGATGATGTTGATGGACTTTCGAATGTTGTACCATCCTTGCATCCCTGGAATGAATCCCACTTGGTCATAGTGTATGATCCTTTTGATGTATTTTTGAATTCGGTTTGCTAATATTTTGTTGAGTATTTTTGCATCTACGTTCATCAGGGATATTGGTCTGTAGTTTTCTTTTTTGGTGGGGTCTTTGCCTGGTTTTGGTATTAGGGTGATGTTAGCTTCATAGAATGAGTTTGGGAGTATCCCCTCCTCCTCTATTTTTTGGAAAACTTTAAGGAGAATGGGTATTATGTCTTCCCTGTATGTCTGATAAAATTCCGAGGTAAATGCATCTGGCCCGGGGGTTTTGTTCTTTGGTAGTTTTTTGATTACCGCTTCAATTTCGTTGCTGGTAATTGGTCTGTTTAGATTTTCTGTTTCTTCCTGGGTCAATCTTGGAAGGTTATATTTTTCTAGGAAGTTGTCCATTTCTCCTAGGTTTCCCAGCTTGTTAGCATATAGGTTTTCATAGTATTCTCCAATAATTCTTTGCATTTCCGTGGGGTCTGTCGTGATTTTTCCTTTCTCGTTTCTGATACTGTTGATTTGTGTTGACTCTCTTTTCTTCTTAATAAGTCTGGCTAGAGGCTTATCTATTTTGTTTATTTTCTCGAAGAACCAGCTCTTGGTTTCATTGATTTTTGCTATTGTTTTATTCTTCTCAATTTTATTTATTTCTTCTCTGATCTTTCTTATGTCCCTCCTTCTGCTGACCTTAGGCCTCATCTGTTCCTCGTTTTCCAATTTCGATAATTGTGACATTAGACCATTCATTTGGGATTGCTCTTCCTTTTTTAAATATGCTTGGATTGCTATATACTTTCCTCTTAAGACTGCTTTTGCTGTGTCCCACAGAAGTTGGGGCTTAGTGTTGTTGTTGTCATTTGTTTCCATATATTGCTGGATCTCCATTTTGATTTGGTCATTGATCCATTGATTATTTAGGAGCGTGTTGTTAAGCCTCCATGTGTTTGTGAGCCTCTTTGCTTTCTTTGTACAGTTTATTTCTAGTTTTATGCCTTTGTGGTCTGAAAAGTTGGTTGGTAGGATATTCAATCTTTTGGAATTTTCTGAGGCTCTTTTTGTGGCCTAGTATGTGGTCTATTCTGGAGAATGTTCCATGTGCACTTGAGAAGAATGTATATCCCGCTGCTTTTGGATGTAGAGTTCTATAGATGTCTATTAGGTCCATCTGCTCTACTGTGTTGTTCAGTGCTTCCGTGTCCTTACTTATTTTCTGCCCGGTTGATCTATCCTTTGGGGTGAGTGGTGTGTTGAAGTCTCCTAGAATGAATGCATTGCAGTCTATATCCCCCTTTAGTTCTGTTAGTATTTGTTTCACACATGCTGGTGCTCCTGTGTTGGGTGCATATATATTTAGAATGGTTATATCCTCTTGTTTGACTGAGCCCTTTATCATTATGTAGTGTCCTTCTTTATCTCTTGTTACTTTCTTTGTTTTGAAGTCTATTTTGTCTGGTATTAGTACTGCAACCCCTGCTTTCTTCTCACTGTTGTTTGCTTGAAATATGTTTTTCCATCCCTTGACTTTTAGTCTGTACATGTCTTTGGGTTTGAGGTGAGTTTCTTGTAAGCAGCATATAGATGGGTCTTGCTTTTTCATCCATTCTGTTACTCTGTGTCTTTTGATTGGTGCATTCAACCCATTAACATTTAGGGTGACTATTGAAAGATATGTACTTATTGCCATTGCAGGCTTTAAATTCGTCGTTACCAAAGGTTCAAGGTTAGCCTCTTTAGTATCTTACTGCCTAACTTAGCTCGCTTATTGAGCTGTTATATACACTGTCTGGAGATTCTTTTCTTCTCTCCCTTCTTGTTCCTCCTCCTCGATTCTTCATATGTTGGGTGTTTTGTGCTGTGCTCTTTCTAGGAGTGCTCCCATCTAGAGCAGTCCCTGTAAGATGTTCTGTAGAGGTGGTTTGTGGAAAGCAAATTCCCTCAGCTTTTGTTTGTCTGGGAATTGTTTAATCCCACCGTCATATCTGAATGATAGTCGTGCTGGATACAGTATCCTTGGTTCAAGGCCCTTCTGTTTCATTGTATTAAATATATCATGCCATTCTCTTCTGGCCTGTAGGGTTTCTGTTGAGAAATCTGACGTTAGCCTGATGGGTTTCCCTTTATAGGTGACCTTTTTCTCTCTAGCTGCCTTTAACACTCTTTCCTTGTCCTTGATCTTTGCCATTTTAATTATTATGTGTCTTGGTGTTGCCCTTCTTGGATCCTTTCTGTTGGGGTTTCTGTGTATTTCCGTGGTCTGTTCGATTACTTCCTCCCCCAGTGTGGGGAAGTTTTCAGCAATTATTTCTTCTAAGATACTTTCCATCTCTTTTCCTCTCTCTTCTTCTTCTGGGACACCTATAATACGGATATTGTTCCTTTTGGATTGGTCACACAGTTCTCTTAATATTATTTCATTCCTGGAGATCCTTTTGTCTCTCTCTATGTCAGCTTCTATGCGTTCCTGTTCTCTGATTTCAATTCCATCAATGGCCTCTTGCATTCTATCCATTCTGCTTATAAACCCTTCCAGAGTTTGTTTCATTTCTGCGATCTCCTTTCTGGCATCTGTGATCTCCTTCCGGACTTCATCCCATTTCTCTTGCGTATTTCTCTGCATCTCTGTCAGCATGTTTATGATTCTTATTTTGAATTCTTTTTCAGGAAGACTGGTTAGGTCTGTCTCCTTCTCTGGTGTTGTCTCTGTGATCTTTGTCTGCCTGTAGCTTTGCCTTTTCATGGTGATAGGAATAGTGTGCAGAGCTGGGACGAGTGACGGCTGGAAGGACTTCCTTTCTTGTTGGTTTGTGGCCCTCCTCTCCTGGGAGAACAGCGGCCTCTAGTGGCTTGTGCTGCGCAGCTGCGTGTAGACAGGGTTTCTGCTTCCTGTCCGGCTGCTATGGAGTTAATCTCCGCTGTTGCTGTGGGCGTGGCCTGGCTCGGGCAGCTACTCCAAAATGGTGGAGTCGCGTTGGAGCAGGAGCGGCTGGGAGGCTATTTATCTTCCTAAGGGGCCTCCCTGCTCCCTGCAGCCCAGGGGTTAGGGTGCCCAGAGATCCCGGATTCCCTACCTCTGGATTAAGTGACCCGCCCTGCCCCTTTAAGACTTCCAAAAAGCACCCGCCAAAACAAAACAATGACCACCAAAAAAAAAAAAAGAAAAAAAATTTTTTAATTAAAGAAAAAAAAAAAGTTTTTAATTAAAAAAAAAAAAATGGTGGTCGTTCGTTTTTCTTTATTCTCCGGTGCCAGCCTCAGGCCTCTGCTCACCGGTCTTTCTGCCCTGTTTCCCTAGTATTGGGGTCCCTGTCCCTTTAAGACTTCCAAAAAGCGCTCGCCAAAACAAAGTAGCAAAAAAGCAAAAAAAAAAAAAAAATGGTCGGGCGCTTTTCTTATGTCCTCTGTCGCCCAGCCTCCAGTGCCTGCTCACTGTTCTTGCTGCCCTGTTTTCCTAGTATCGAGCGCCCTGCACTCTGGCCCGGATGGCTGGGCCTGGGTGTTCGGCAGTCCTGGGCTCCGTCTCCCTCCCGCTCTACCTGCTCTTCTCCCGCCGGGAGCTGGGGGGAGGGGCGCTCGGCTCCCGCGGGGCCGGGGCTTGTATCTTACCCCCTTCGCGAGGCACTGGGTTCTCTCAGGTGCGGATGTGGTCTGGGTATTGTCCTGTGTCCTCTGGTCTTTATTCTAGGAAGGGTTGTCTTTGTTATATTTTCATAGATATATGTTGTTTTGGGAGGAGATTTCCGCTGCTCTACTCACGCCGCCATCTTCCGCCCCTCTCTCCAAAGCCATTCTTAAAGGAAGGTTTTTTGATGTGTTATTTTGGAATGATTTTGGATGCAAGTTATAGAAAATCCCACTTACAGTGACTTAAGCAAGTAATGATTTGTTTCCTAATAAGTCTGGAGGTAGGTAGTCACGATGTGCACAGATCGGCTCGGTGATTCCTGGACCGGATTCTCTATGATCATCTTAGCCTTTTCCTTGCAGTGGTGAGAGTGCTAGTGATGTTCCAGGCATCAAATCTGTGTTGTAGGTGGGAAGACAGGGCCAGGAGAGAGGGGAGACACGAGCAGCTGCAAACATTTGTTTTTAGTGGAGACCTAACGGTTTCGCCAGCATATTCTCCAGATCATTTGCATAAATTTCGCTGGCCAGAGCTCTACCCTGTGGCACTTATAGCCTCCTTAATAGATGTTGGCAAAGGAGATAAGATTAAGAAGGGGTGCAGATTAACAGCTCACAGGGTTACAGCACCACAACACACTCGCGTACAGGTAAGACTTTGTCAAAACTTCCAAAATCAGATCTTCTGACACTTTGAAATGTAGAATTCAGTTTTGCACTTTTTTCTTAATTGGTTTGCCAGAAGGTTGGTAAATGGGAATTAAATGCATGCCTAGATAGATACAGCACTATGGAAGTTCTAATAACACATCAAGGGTTATTCTTGTCAGGCTCGGTGACATGAGCCACTTTTCTCTTCTAAGGGGACTGGACTTGCAGGTCCAGCAAACCAGAAAGTCTGTGTAGGAATGTCAGCCAAAGCCCTTCTCCTCTGGACAGTGCTGGGGAGAGAGAGAGAGAGAGAGAGAGAGAGAGAGAGAGAGAGAGAGAGAGAGAGAGAGAGAGAGAGAGAGAGAGAGAAGGGGAGAGTAGCAGGGCTCTTTATTTCTTTGGTGTTGTTGTCGTTGTTTGGTTTATTCTTTGAAAATAATACGTGACAGATTCCTAGTCTGTGTGAACAAGAGCGCATGGGAGCAGGCCTGGCAGGTCCCTCCTGTTACTGGGCTATCACAGGCTGCGGCGCCCGTCTCAGATGCGTCTTCAGCCCCCCCAACCGCCCGCTCTCCCTCATCTCTTGCTCTGGGGAGTGCAAGCTGCCACACAGGAACAGCCCTAGGCAGAGATGTACAGGTGGGGACCTGGAGCCTCCAGCCAACAGCCATTACTCGGGCCTGCAGCAACAGTGTGCCTAGCGTGGAAGAGCACTCTGGCCCTAGCTGAGGCTTCAGATGCCTGCAGCCCCAGCCAAGAGCTTGACTTCATCCTCGTGAGAAACCCTGACACAAAGGTACCCGGCTAAGCCACTTTCAGAAACTACGTGAGATAATAAATGTTTCTCGTTTTAAGATACCAAGTTTGGGGATCATTTGTTACATGGTGATAGATGGCTGTAATCAACTATAAAGGAAAAAAAATCATGTGATTATTTTGTTAGAGGCAGAAAAAAATGTCAGATAATATTTAATGCATGCTTACAAATTTTTTTAAATCCCTTAGGTCAGTTAGAAGGAGAAGGCAGTGTCTTTATCTATCAATAACAACTCACCACAAAAGACCAAAAGTTACCAGGCTTAATGGTGAAATTTTAATACCTTTTTCTCTGAAATGAAAATGAGATGGGGATTTGCTATTACCATTTTAATTGGACATTTTGCCAGAGGGAAGTAAGGAAGAAAAAGAAATAAAAGGAATAAGATGGATAGAAAGAAATTAAACTGTCATTGGACAAGGACATGACTGTGTTCCTAGAAAATCCAAAAGAATCTACAAAACACTACCAGAAATAATAACTAAGTTTAGCAAGGTCTCTGGACAAAATGCTAATTAAAAATCAATTGTATTTCATTATGCCCCTAACAAGTAGAAAAAGGAATCTAAAATAAACACCATTTACAATAGCCCTTAAAAATCAAATACTAAGAACAAATCTACCTAAAGATATGCAAGACCTCTCTACACAGGGAACTATAAAACAGTATTGAAAGAATTTAAAAAGGACACACATACATACATACACAAATCATGTTGATGGATTGAGGGTAGAAGTCAGTTCTCCACAAACACATACAGTCAGTACACTCCAATTAAAATCCCAGCAGGCATTCTTGAGAGACTTGGTACACTGATGATAAAATTTGTACATTAAATTGCAAAGGGCTGATAATATTCAAGACAATCTTAAAGGAAGAATGAATTTGGTGAACTTGATCGCCAGAAATAGATTTATTATGAAGGCATGGTAATTAAGATCTTTTGCTAATGGTAAAAGGATGGACAAATGGATAAATGAAACAGAATAGAGTACAGAGACAACATGCATGTATGTTGACACTTGACTTATAACAAAGGTAATCTATAGAATAGTGTAGAAAGGATTCAAGAGATTCCTTAAACAAGACAGCTTAAATATGAATGGGTCTAGATTGAAATTAAAAGAGAGGCTTGTTTATCAACTTGTATTTTGTGCGTAAGTGTAAGAGATCCTTAATAGTCAGCTTGAGTTGGTTAACTCCATAGACTGGGTAGCTTAAACAACAAATATTTGTTTCACACGGTACTGGAGGCTGGTAATCCTACATCAAAGTCTTGGTAGCGTCTGTGTCTGGTGCAAGCTTTCTTCTGGTTTGGGATGTCTGCCCTTTTGCTATCGTCACAGGGCAGAGAGAGAGCAAGGGCTAGCTCTCTGGTCCCTTCAAGCAAGGGCACTAATCACATCATGGAGCTCCACCCTCAGACCTAAGCATCTCACAAGGCCCCACCTCCAAATACCATTAAATCGGGGGTTAAGGTTTTAACATATGATCTTGGGGGGATGCAAACGTTGAGTCCGTAACAGAGATCCACAGAATCGGAAGTACGTGAGAGAGAAATGAGAGTGAGACCTTTCTCTCTGTCCCTGGAATTGGGATCTCGGGGAGAAGCACAAAGTCAAGCGAGAACATTTCCTAGAACACCCATAGCAGCATTACTCATGACAACAGGAACTGGAAACGAGAATGTCCATGGGCAGAAGAGTGGATGGATTCACTGGGGCATATTCAGCAATGAGAATGAAGGATCTACGACTCAAGCAACAGCACGGATGAATCTCTCTAGCAGACTGCTGAGCAAAAGGAGGTAGACACGAGAGTACCTACAGCACAAATCCTTTTATATAAAGTTCACACGCAGGCCGGACGCACCTCCTGTGTGAAAGGAAGGAGCAGGGATCACTTCTGGAGAGAAGGGGGGAGGCAGTGATCGGAAGGGGCAAACGGGAGCATCTGGGGTACCAGTATGTTCTATTTCATGTCATGCACAGCAGTGACAGAGGTGGGTTCATATTGGGGTAATTCACTGAGCCTAACAGATATGATCTGTGCATTTTTCTAAAGGCATTTAGAAAATAAATTATTTATTTAAATTTAAAGTTTATTTTAAATATTTAAAGATTTATTTTAAATGATTCACATTTAGACTTCTCAGCAGAGTATTTCCTTAAAACCATGGCCTGATTTACCTAAAGTCAGGAACCAGCAGGGTTCCTCTGAATGAGCAGAGGGAACTAGTGCTTGGAACTGGTTAAACCAAAGTAATGCCTGCTGATGACTAGAGCAGCTCCTACAGTCTTGCAGTGAGTCAGTCTGTGAACGAATGCTTGCTAAATACCATCCTACACACTGTTCTCATGAACATCAGTCCAGCCAAAGATGAGACAGCAGTGTAGCCAAGCAGCAGTGTAGAGATTTCAGCAGCTAAAGCCAGCAAGAAATTCTGAACCTCTCCCTGATACCCTTCAGGCACTTTTCTCACCCTGGCCTTCTACCCTGAAATTCAGAGTAAGGGAGAGAGTCAGGGAAAAGGTATAACTGAAGGGAAATATCTGGAGGAGAGGTTGGAGGCTACAGAAGCAATCTTACAAGATTCCAGACATTAAAGACTAGTTATTTATAAAGAAAGCATTTCAGATTGGCAGCAAATTTCTTACTTTGCCTAGAGGCTAGAATATAATACCTAACAGAATATAATACCTAATAAAATAGAGGTAATCTAACACCTATAGCCCATAAAGAGAAAGAACTTCCAAGTCAAGAATCTTCTTCTCAGCTAAGATATTATTCTGTGGTTAATGTGCAAGAAACAGATTCAATAAGCATTCAGTAATGTATATAACTGTCAAATCGCTATGTTGGACCCCTGAAAGCAATATTGTATAGCAACTGTATTTCAAAAAACGTATTTTATCAAATATATTTTTTTAAATGTATATACTTGAGAATTTGCAAGAAATTGGAGTTTATCACACAGACATCTGGGCTCTCACGTAGTACAGTTCTAATGGGGAAACCCTTATACTCAATCCTGCAAGAAGCACCTGAGACTACTCCAACCAAATAAAAACTGAATCAGAACAAAGATCTTAATTTTGCAAATATAAAGGAAAAATTAACAAGATATTTCAAGGCATGTCTTTTCTCACTCGATCACAATAAAGTCCTTAAATTAAATTTAGCCCTTTTTAAATTAAGAAATTCATTCATGGATCAAAGAGGAAATCAAAAATACAATCACAAATGCTTTAGAAAGCGGTATAAGAGAATATGCTTTCTGTTAATATCTATGTGCATAGCAAAAGCTATTATGATTTTAAACACCTTGTTTTTTAAAGGAAAAAGATATCTAAAAATTGATGTTATATTTATCTATAAAAAGGAGGAAAAAACTATAGCAAAATAATCCAAAATAGAGAGAAGGAATGAAATAGGAAAGAGAAAAGAATTTTTTTTTGAAGGGTTAAATAATTCCCAAAGATGGTCTTTGAAAAGACCAATGAGTAGCTAGTTCACAGGAACCTGGTTTAGGAGAAAAAAAGGGAAGAAGGAAAGAAATGCAGGCAGGCAGGCAAGCAAATAATTAAAAGATAATACTTGGTAACAAATTTAAATCTCTGAAGTAAATGAATGATTTTCAATGAAGTATTATTATTTTTTTTTTAAATAATTATTTTTTATTGAAGGGTAGTTGACACACAGTATTACATTACATGAGTTTCAAGTGTACAACACAGTGGTAGAACATTTATATACATAACTCTAGGTTCCAGCTATCACCCTACCAGGCTGTTACAATATCATTTTTTTTTTTAAATAATTATTTTTTATTGAAGGGTAGTTGACGCACAGTATTACATTACATTAGTTTCAAGTGTACAACACAGTGGTAGAACATTTATATACATAATTCTAGGTTCCAGCTATCACCCTACCAAGCTGTTACAATATCTTGACTATATTCCTTATGCTATACATTACATCCCGGTTACTAATTTATTTTACCATTGGAAGTCTGTCCTTCTTTTTTTTTTTTTTTTTTTTTTTTTGTAAGGGCATCTCTCATATTTATTGATCAAATGGTTGTTAACGACAATAAAATTCTGTATAGGGGAGTCAATGCTCAATGCACAATCATTATTCCACCCCAAGCCTAATTTTTGTCAGTCTCCAATCTTCTGAGGCATAACAAACAAGTTTTTACATGTAGAACAAATTCTTACATAATGAATAAGTTACATAGTGAACAGTACAAGGGCAGTCATCACAGAAACTTTCAGTTTTGCTCATGCATTATGAACTATAAACAGTCAGTTCAAATATGAATACTCATTTGGTTTTTATACTTGATTTATATGTGGATACCACATTTCTCTCTTTATTATTATTATTTTTAATAAAATGCTGAAGTGGTAGGTAGATACAAGATAAAGGTAGAAAACATAGTTTAGTGTTGTAAGAGAGCACATGTAGATGATCAGGTGTGTGCCTGTAGACTATGTGTTAATCCAAGCTAGACCAGGGCAATAAAACATCTACGTATGCAGAAGATTTCTCTCAGAACGGGGGGGTGAGGTTCTAAGCCTCACCTCTGTTGATCCCCAATTTCTCACCTGATGGCCCCCCTGCGACTGTGCCTGTCTTAGGTTGTTCCTCCCTTGAGGAATCTTACCCGTCTCTGGCTAACCAGTCATCTTCCGGGGCCATACAGGGAAATGTGAAGTTGGTAAATGAGAGAGAAGCCTTATTGTTTGAAAAAGTTAGCTTTTTACTTCTTTGCATATTTATGCCCTGTGGCTTCTATGCCCAGCATTTGTCTTGAGGTATCTTTACCACTTGGAAGAATTATGATACTCGGTAAATTTGATATGAGGCACGAATTCTATTTAAGGGTTGTAATTAGGAAGGAAGAAGAAAAGCTATAGAAGTAGCAGGCGGAAGAAAACATGGGAAGATTGATTATTTCTTTGACATATCTTCTTGTAGAGTAACTTCAGCATGTATAGGTTTTAAGCTACTACTTAAATTGCGCACACACATTAACATAATAGGAGTATAGTTACATAACCAAAGCATATCTGTAATTACCAGCCATCTCCAGTGAAACCAAGAAAACCAGTTAGGCACCTTAGGCATTTGTGAAAACTTATCTATGATATGGTGGATATTGTCCAACTGAACTTGAACAGTCTGAGAGAAATCAGACAAATTAAAACAACCCATTCCTGGGGACTGTTCACATGCCATATGTTCTTTTAACAGTAAATAGTTTGTAGTTGTAAGAATTTGGAGCGCTACAATTTTCACTTCTCCAAATTCTTGGTTGAGTTCCAACAGTATAGATCCAGTCCAATTTTGTTGTTTTACTGTATGCACAGGCCAGCTTAGATATCTCCTTCCTCATTCCCATGTCAAGTCCAGGAACTGGTGGGATGAGTGCATCTACAGCTGTAGCAGTGCGTGGATCTTTGTTGGGGTTTTTTGATGATCATCTTCTGGCATGAGTCTTCCAGAGAGTGCAGATGTTGGAAGTTCTTTTTCATATCGTATCTTAGTTCATTTTCGGGGTAGCCCAATTAGGCTTTGATCCTCTGTATAAACACAAACAGACCCTTTGCCTACACTTTTATATGCCCTTTATAACCTTGTGTAGAACTCGTTGGAGGTTACCACACAGGAAATGCCCTTTTTTTTTTTTTCTATCACTAATCTACACTTACATGACGAATATTATGTTTACTAGGCTCTCCCCTATACCAGGTCTCCCCTATAAACCCCTTTACAGTCACTGTCCATCAGCATAGCAAAATGTTGTAGAATCACTACTTGCCTTCTCTGTGTTGTACAGCCCTCCCTTTTCTCCTACCCCCCCATGCATGTTAATCTTAATACCCCCCTACTTCTCCCCCCCTTATCCCTCCCTACCCACCCATCCTCCCCAGTCCCTTTCCCTTTGGTACCTGTTAGTCCATTCTTGAGTTCTGTGATTCTGCTGCTGTTTTGTTCCTTCAGTTTTTCCTTTGTTCTTATATTCCACAGATAAGTGAAATCATTTGGTATTTCTCTTTCTCCGCTTGGCTTGTTTCACTGAGCATAATACCCTCCAGCTCCATCCATGTTGCTGCAAATGATTGGATTTGCCCTTTTCTTATGGCTGAGTAGTATTCCATTGTGTATATGTACCACATCTTCTTTATCCATTCATCTATTGATGGACATTTAGGTTGCTTCCAATTCTTGGCTATTGTAAATAGTGCTGCAATAAACATAGGGGTGCATTGGTCTTTCTCATACTTGATTGCTGCGTTCTTAGGGTAAATTCCTAGGAGTGGAATTCCTGGGTCAAATGGTAAGTCTGTTTTGAGCATTTTGATGTACCTCCATACTGCTTTCCACAATGGTTGAACTAACTTACATTCCCACCAGCAGTGTAGGAGGGTTCCCCTTTCTCCACAGCCTCGCCAACATTTGTTGTTGTTTGTCTTTTGAATGGCAGCCATCCTGACTGGTGTGAGGTGATACCTCATTGTAGTTTTAATTTGCATTTCTCTGATAATTAGCGATGTGGAGCATCTTTTCATGTGTCTGTTGGCCATCTGTATTTCTTTTTTGGAGAACTGTCTGTTCAGTTCCTCTGCCCATTTTTTAATTGGGTTATTTGTTTTTTGTTTGTTGAGGCGTGTGAGCTCCTTATATATTCTGGACGTCAAGCCTTTATCAGATGTGTCATTTTCAAATATATTCTCCCATACTGTAGGGATCCTTCTTGTTCTATTGATGGTGTCTTTTGCTGTACAGAAGCTTTTCAGCTTAATATAGTCCCACTTACTCATTTTTGCTGTTGTTTTCCTTGCCCGGGGAGATATGTTCAAGAAGAGGTCACTCATGTTTATGTCTAAGAGGTTTGTGCCTATGTTTTCTTCCAAGAGTTTAATGGTTTCATGGCTTACATTCAGGTCTTTGATCCATTTTGAGTTTACTTTTGTATATGGGGTTAGACAATGGTCCAGTTTCATTCTCCTACATGTAGCTGTCCAGTTTTGCCAGCACCACCTGTTGAAGAGACTGTCATTTCGCCATTGTATGTCCATGGCTCCTTTATCAAATATTAATTGACCATATATGTCTGGGTTAATGTCTGGATTCTCTAGTCTGTTCCATTGGTCTGTGGCTCTGCTCTTGTGCCAGTACCAAATTGTCTTGATTACTATGGCTTTATAGTAGAGCTTGAAGTTGGGGAGTGAGATCCCACCTACTTTATTCTTCTTTCTCAGGATTGCTTTGGCTATTCGGGGTCTTTGGTGTTTCCATATGAATTTTTGAACTATTTGTTCCAGTTCATTGAAGAATGTTGCTGGTAGTTTCATAGGGATTGCATCAAATCTGTATATTGCTTTGGGCAGGATGGCCATTTTGACGATATTAATTCTTCCTAGCCATGAGCATGGGATGAGTTTCCATCTGTTAGTGTCCCCTTTAATTTCTCTTAAGAGTGACTTGTAGTTTTCAGAGTATAAGTCTTTCACTTCTTTGGTTAGGTTTATTCCTAGGTATTTTATTTTTTTTGATGCAATTGTGAATGGAGTTGTTTTCCTGATTTCTCTTTCTGTTGGTTCATTGCTGTATATAGGAAAGCCACAGATTTCTGCGTGTTGATTTTGTATCCTGCAACTTTGCTGTATTCCGATATCAGTTCTAGTAGTTTTGGGGTGGAGTCTTTAGGGTTTTTTATGTACAGTATCATGTCATCTGCAAGTAGTGACAGTTTAACTTCTTCTTTACCAATCTGGATTCCTTGTATTTCTTTGTTTTGTCTGATTGCCGTGGCTAGGACCTCCAGTACTATGTTAAATAACAGTGGAGAGAGTGGGCATCCCTGTCTAGTTCCCGATCTCGGAGGAAATGCTTTCAGCTTCTCGCTGTTCAATATAATGTTGGCTGTGGGTTTATCATAGATGGCCTTTATTATGTTGAGGTACTTGCCCTCTATTCCCATTTTGCTGAGAGTTTTTAACATGAATGGATGTTGAACTTTGTCAAATGCTTTTTCAGCATCTATGGAGATGATCATGTGGTTTTTGTCCTTCTTTTTGTTGATGTGGTGGATGATGTTGATGGACTTTCGAATGTTGTACCATCCTTGCATCCCTGGGATGAATCCCACTTGGTCATGGTGTATGATCCTTTTGATGTATTTTTGAATTCGGTTTGCTAATATTTTGTTGAGTATTTTTGCATCTACGTTCATCAGGGATATTGGTCTGTAGTTTTCTTTTTTGGTGGTGTCTTTGCCTGGTTTTGGTATTAGGGTGATGTTAGCTTCATAGAATGAGTTTGGGAGTATCCCCTCCTCCTCTATTTTTTGAAAAACTTTAAAGAGAATGGGTATTATGTCTTCCCTGTATGTCTGATAAAATTCCGAGGTAAATCCATCTGGCCCGGGGGTTTTGTTCTTTGGTAGTTTTTTGATTACCTCTTCAATTTCGTTGCTGGTAATTGGTCTGTTTAGATTTTCTGTTTCTTCCTGGGTCAATCTTGGAAGGTTATATTGTTCTAGGAAGTTGTCCATTTCTCCTAGGTTTCCCAGCTTGTTAGCATATAGGTTTTCATAGTATTCTCCAATAATTCTTTGCATTTCCGTGGGGTCCGTCGTGATTTTTCCTTTCTCGTTTCTGATACTGTTGATTTGTGTTGACTCTCTTTTCTTCTTAATAAGTCTGGCTAGAGGCTTATCTATTTTGTTTATTTTCTCGAAGAACCAGCTCTTGGTTTCATTGATTTTTGCTATTGTTTTATTCTTCTCAATTTTATTTATTTCTTCTCTGATCTTTATTATGTCCCTCCTTCTGCTGACCTTAGGCCTCATCTGTTCTTCTTTTTCCAATTTCGATAATTGTGACATTAGACCATTCATTTGGGATTGTTCTTCCTTTTTTAAATATGCTTGGATTGCTATATACTTTCCTCTTAAGACTGCTTTTGCTGTGTCCCACAGAAGTTGGGGTTTAGTGTTGTTGTTGTCATTTGTTTCCATATATTGCTGGATCTCCATTTTGATTTGGTCATTGATCCATTGATTATTTAGGAACGTGTTGTTAAGCCGCCATGTGTTTGTGAGCCTCTTTGCTTTCTTTGTACAGTTTATTTCTAGTTTTATGCCTTTGTGGTCTGAAAAGTTGGTTGGTAGGATTTCAATCTTTTGGAATTTTCTGAGGCTCTTTTTGTGGCCTAGTATGTGGTCTATTCTGGAGAATGTTCCATGTGCACTTGAGAAGAATGTATATCCCGCTGCTTTTGGATGTAGAGTTCTATAGATGTCTATTAGGTCCATCTGCTCTACTGTGTTGTTCAGTGCTTCCGTGTCCTTACTTATTTTCTGCCCGGTTGATCTATCCTTTGGGGTGAGTGGTGTGTTGAAGTCTCCTAGAATGAATGCATTGCAGTCTATATCCCCCTTTAGTTCTGTTAGTATTTGTTTCACACATGCTGGTGCTCCTGTGTTGGGTGCATATATATTTAGAATGATTATATCCTCTTGTTTGACTGAGCCCTTTATCATTATGTAGTGTCCTTCTTTATCTCTTGTTACTTTCTTTGTTTTGAAGTCTATTTTGTCTGATATTAGTACTGCAACCCCAGCTTTCTTCTCACTGTTGTTTGCTTGAAATATGTTTTTCCATCCCTTGACTTTTAGTCTGTACATGTCTTTGGGTTTGAGGTGAGTTTCTTGTAAGCAGCATATAGATGGGTCTTGCTTTTTTATCCATTCTGTTACTCTGTGTCTTTTGATTGGTGCATTCAACCCATTAACATTTAGGGTGACTATGGAAAGATATGTACTTATTGCCATTGCAGGCTTTAAATTCGTCGTTACCAAAGGTTCAAGGTTAGCCTCTTTAGTATCTTACTGCCTAACTTAGCTCGCTTATTGAGCTGTTATATACACTGTCTGGAGATTCTTTTCTTCTCTCCCTTCTTGTTCCTCCTCCTCGATTCTTCATATGTTGGGTGTTTTGTGCTGTGCTCCTTCTAGGAGTGCTCCCATCTAGAGCAGTCCATGTAAGATGTTCTGTAGAGGTGGTTTGTGGAAAGCAAATTCCCTCAGCTTTTGTTTGTCTGGGAATTGTTTAATCCCACCATCATATTTGAATGATAGTCGTGCTGGATACAGTATCCTTGGTTCAAGGCCCTTCTGTTTCATTGTATTAAATATATCATGCCATTCTCTTCTGGCCTGTAGGGTTTCTGTTGAGAAATCTGACGTTAGCCTGATGGGTTTCCCTTTATAGGTGACCTTTTTCTCTCTAGCTGCCTTTAACACTCTTTCCTTGTCCTTGATCTTTGCCATTTTAATTATTATGTGTCTTGGTGTTGCCCTTCTTGGATCCTTTCTGTTGGGGGTTCTGTGTATTTCCGTGGTCTGTTTGATTACTTCCTCCCCCAGTGTGGGAAAGTTTTCAGCAATTATTTCTTCTAAGATACTTTCCATCTCTTTGCCTCTCTCTTCTTCTTCTGGGACCCCTATAATACGGATATTGTTCCTTTTAGATTGGTCACACAGTTCTCTTAATATTGTTTCATTCCTGGAGATCCTTTTGTCTCTCTCTATGTCAGCTTCTATGCGTTCCTGTTCTCTGATTTCAATTCCATCAATGGCCTCTTGCATTCTATCCATTCTGCTTATAAACCCTTCCAGAGTTTGTTTCATTTCTGCGATCTCCTTTCTGGCATCTGTGATCTCTTTCCGGACTTCATCCCATTTTTCTTGCGTATTTCTCTGCATCTCTGTCAGCATGTTTATGATTCTTATTTTGAATTCTTTGTCAGGAAGACTGGTTAGGTCTGTCTCCTTCTCTGGTGTTGTCTCTGTGATCTTTGTCTGCCTGTAGCTTTGCCTTTTCATGGTGATAGGAATAGTCTGCAGAACTGGGACGAGTGACGGCTGGAAGGACTTCCTTTCTTGTTGGTTTGTGGCCCTCCTCTCCTGGGAGAACAGCGGCCTCTAGTGGCTTGTGCTGCGCAGCTGCGTGCAGACAGGGTTTCTGCCTCCTGTCCGGCTGCTATGGAGTTAATCTCCGCTGTTGCTGTGGGCGTGGCCTGGCTCGGGCAGCTACTCCAAAATGGTGGAGTCGCTTTGGAGCAGGAGCGGCTGGGAGGCTATTTATCTCCGTAAGGGGCCTCCCTGCTCCCTGCAGCCCAGGGGTTAGGGTGCCCAGAGATCCCGGATTCCCTACCTCTGGATTAAGTGACCCGCCCTGCCCCTTTAAGACTTCCAAAAAGCACCCGCCAAAACAAAACAACGACCACAAAAAAAAACAAGAAAAAAAATTTTTTTAATTAAAAAAAAAAGGTGGTCGTTCGTTTTTCTTTATTCTCCGGTGCTAGCCTCAGGCCTCTGCTCACCGGTCTTTCTGCCCTGTTTCCCTAGTATTGGGGTCCCTGTCCCTTTAAGACTTCCAAAAAGCGCTGGCCAAAACAAAGCAGCAAAAAAGCAAAAAAAAAAAAAAAAAATGGTCGCGCGCTTTTCTTATGTCCTCTGTCGCCCAGCCTCCAGTGCCTGCTCACTGTTCTTGCTGCCCTGTTTTCCCAGTATCGAGGGCCCTGCACTCTGGCCCGAATGGCTGGGGCTGGGTGTTCGGCAGCCCTGGGCTCCGTCTCCCTCCCGCTCTGCCTGCTCTTCTCCCGCCGGGAGCTGGGGGGAGGGGCGCTCGGCTCCCGCGGGGCTGGGGCTTGTATCTTACCCCCTTCGCGAGGCACTGGGTTCTCTCAGGTGTGGATGTGTTCTGGATATTGTCCTGTGTCCTCTGGTCTTTATTCTAGGAAGGGTTGTCTTTGTTATATTTTCATAGATATATGTTGTTTTGGGAGGAGATTTCCGCTGCTCTACTCACGCCGCCATCTTCCGCCCCTCTCAATGAAGTATTATTAAATTAAGAAGAAATGGAAAACTTGAATAGACCAATTACCATACTAGAGATGGGAAAGGTGAATAAAATGCATCACCAAAAAAGAAAAACTGGAATCAAATGGCTTTGAAGTTTGATTCTATCCAACCTTCAAAGAACAAATAATTCCAGTAATAGTTACATTATTCCAAGCTATAGAAAAAGATGAAAGGTTCTTTATTTTATAAAATTAATACAAAAGCCTGATATAGTGCAGAAGGAAAAACTGCAGTCTGTTCTCATTATGAATATTATGAATATAAAAACAAAATCCTGATACACTATTAACAAGTAAAATACAGCAACACATCAAAATAAATACAAATGGCCAAGTAAGTTTTATTCTAGAAATGGTGGTGGTCCAAGTATCAGGATTATATGCATAAGGTGGATTGCAAGAACAGATTAAAAGAGAAAGTCCATGTGCTCATTATCAATTGATGTTGAAAAAGTACTTAATAAAGTGCAATAATCATTTTTCAAAAGAATTTTAAACAAGATAAGAATGAGAATCAAAGATGTTATAGGCTATTTACAGTTTCATTAGCCAATATCATCCAAAATAGTAAATCATTAAAACAAGTTCAATTACCATCAGAAACTAGACAAGGCTACCAGCTCTGCCATTTTGTCAAGTGTCTTAGAGATTTTAGCAAATGCAACTAGGCAAGAAAATAAAACAGTTGACATAAATATTAATAAAAAATAAAATTTTCTCTTGACATCATTTTTTATCTAGAAAAGGAATTTAGCAAAGTAACTAGATATAAGGTAAATATACAAAAATTAGTAGCTTTTCTCTATGCTGCTTTTCATACAGAGAAAGAAATGGTAGAAAGTACTCTGTTTTTAATAGTGACAAAAACTATCAGTGTAAAGTTAATGAAAATAAACATAGTGGTGAAAGCATGGCATCTAAAGAAAACTTTAAAATGTGTTTGAAAGATATAAAATGAGTTCTGAATAAAGGAAAGATGCCTTTTTTTTTACGGGTGGGAAGAGTTAATATCATCAAAATTAATTCCCCAAAAAAATGTTGTGTAAAGTTAATGTAATTTCAATTAGAATGTTGACACAACTTTCTTCACCTGGAAACTGGAAAAAAATGATCTTAAAGTTCATTTAGAAGAATAAATAGCTGAGAATGACCAAGAGAAACTGAAAGAACAACATGAATCCTTGCTTTTCCCACTATCCAAATGTAGTTGAAATTTATTGTACTCAGATCAATATTATATTGGCATAGGAATAAGCAAATAGATCTGACAGAAAAATTAGTCCAGAAATAGATTTTTATTTCAAATGAGAGTTTAATATATGACAAGGTTGGAATGTCAATAAACTTAGAGTTTGTTTTTGAAGAATAGCCTGTATTCTTTTTTTTTTTTTGGTATCATTAATCCACAATTACATGATGTAATCTTTTAGAGCAGAGAATTGTTAACATGAGTTATCAATGAGGGCTCAGGAGAGGAAAAAGGCCATGTATTTGAAGGGGAGGAAGAAGACATAGAAGGATTAGGCAGGCATATAATAATAATAATAATAATAGCATTCATGTAGCTCTTACTAGGTGTCAGATACTCCGATAGATATAGATGATATAAATATAGACATATGTGTACATATATATTCTTTGTATATGGATACACAAGCACATATGTACGCAGTCTCTATATATACATACACATATTGTATATATGTTCTCTTTCTAAATTTTATATATATATATATATATATATATATACATATATTTTTCTTATAACAAACCAACAGGGTAAATACTATTAGATTCTATTACTGAGCTCGGAGAGCAAAGCTGCCTGAGTCCGCACAGCTCACAGGCGGTAGAGGCAGGTCCCACCTCAGGCAGTCTGGTTCCAGAGTCTGTGCTCTTTACTACGATACACTGCCCCCTAAAAAGAAATGGACTCCCTAAAAGATCAAGTGGGGTGAGACCCATTTCCCAGGGCATGACCCTGACGTGAGAACCTCCTCAATTTTGTTCCCTAGGCACCTTGCTCACCCACCCTAGTCCCAGCTGTAGCTACCGTTTACATAAATGTATTTTTGTACTCTTCTGTGCAAAAGACATATATGTATGGACACACAGGGATGTACATGATCTTGACAAGTTCCAGTGTTATGATTAGATCTCACTATGCAAATATGCACAAGAAGATGTTAACTAGGGAGATGTGCGCATGGTTTGGCTGGTAGACACCAGAGCTCAACCACCAGTTAAATGACAACCCCACGAGGAAGATGTCAAAAGTCATGCAACTGGGGAGGATTTATGAAGATGGGGAGGACCCGCCGAGTTATTTCCTTGGAGAAAGTGGCTCCTCGCTGTGAGCGTTCCCTCCCATTTCGAGGGGAGGGCGTTGACAGTGTCACCTCATTCCCCTCCCTCCTAGGGACATCCTCGAGGGGCCTGATCACCTGCCCCCAGGAGTGAAGAGGCGCGCACAGGGGGGTCACCGTGCCCCCGCCTGACCTGCTGGCCATCAGCCTGGAGGGGAGGTGGCAGCGAGGCGGAGCGAGAGAGGAGGGAGAGGGCTGGGGACTCCCTGCTGTCCCGCAGTACGGCAGCAAGGATGCAAGAAGCCCAGCGACCCGACGCGGAACCTGTGAGGGCGGCACTGCGTGTCCGAGAGGGCATTTCCCAAAGGAGCAGCCCCTCTGCAGAGTCCCCGGCAAAGAGGGCCGCAGGAGCAGCCAGCCCCAGGGGAGGCCCCACGTGTGCCGTGGGGGTTGCAGGCGCCTGAGGGAGCCAGAGGCCCCCGGGGAACCCCGGGGATGCTCCGGAGAGCCACAGGCAGCCCAAACAGCCAGCACTGCAAGCACACAGTAGCCTGGTAGTGCCAGCACCAGCCCAGTGGGCATTTCCTCTGCCTCTCTTTTCCCTCCTGCCTCCCACCCTGAAAGGGTGTGGGGGGGGGGGGCAGAGTGAGTAGAACAATGAACCTTGAATTAAGAATGTATTCAACGGGATATTCTAATTTTTGAAGAGACTGAGTCTTGCTATGTAAAAATGGCTAAAATTCCATTTCTCCGTGAACTGAGCACAGTCATGGGGTTTGCAGGGGTCTCCACCCAGGGATGGGGGCAAAATTCCCCCTGAATGCATTTTCCAGGGACAGTGGAAGATAAAATCAAATATGCTTGGACCGTACCTGGATTGCTTTTTCTTCTGTACACACACAGTAATAGTACCACACACAGCAGTGATAGGACCCCTTTCAGGGTCCTGGACCCAACTCCAGTGCGTGTGTGCGTGAGGGGGGTGCGAGGGGATGGGGGTGGAAGGAGGTCTTCCCGCACACAGCACCAAGCAGTCTCTATGACCAGCGGGGTAGCTCAGTTCTGACGCTCTCTGCCCGGAGACGGCACCAGATCCCCAGGCGAAGGGCTCCCCAGTCCTGCTAGACTGCCCTCCACCTCCCACTCCAGACGACGCCCCAGGCAGTTCCCAGGGCTTCTGACCTACTGGCCATAGACTGGAGGGTCCCACGGCCTCCCTCTTAGGTCCGATTAATTTGCTAAAGCGGCTTACAGAACTCAGGAAAACACTTACATGTGCCAATTTAATAAAGGATGTCATAAAGAATACAAGTTAACAGCCAGGTAAAGAGATATGCAGGGCAAGGTCCGGAATAAAGGAGCTTCTGGCCTCTGGAGCCTGGGGCCCAGCTCGGCACGTGCAAGCTTTCTGGGTCCCCGAGCTTAGACGCTCCCTCCAGCAGAGAAGCAGGGTCCAAGAGAGCATAAGCTCCTCTCAGGGGTGTCCATGAAGCCTTCATTGCACAATCATGATTGACTAAATTATCGGCCACTGGCTGATTCGCCCTCCAGCCGCCGCCCTTGGGTGGGTCCGAAAGTCTCTCATGAACTTAACCAGACCCCCACTCCACATTTAAGACTCTATCAGGAACTGTGGATGAAGAACAAATATCCCTGGGAGATACATATTTGCTCATATGAATGACCAAATGTGTATTTCTTATGACTCATTATATTGCAGTATCCCACAGGTCACGGTTGTCCAACATGCAAGCTACACAGGCAGCACCTTACCTCACACAGCCCGTGTGTTCCCTGACCAAGGAAGGAATTGGGTGTATGCAGACTGGCGGTGAGACAGGTGGCCTTGAGGGGACAGGATGAGGAAGGAGGAAGCAGGGACTCCTGAGACAGCAGGGGACCCAGGTATGGGCAGAGAACACCCATGCGGGTGGGCACTCCAGCTTTGCCCAGGGCCACACTTGAACCTTAAGGAACCGCTGACAGCCTGAAGCCCTGTGGAGAAGCCAGGAGCCCTGAGATCTGCCCCATACCTCCCCAAGCTCCATTGTCAGCCTCAGCCCTCTATGAGGACTCCTGCCCTTCAATTGTGTAGGCTGAGGCAGGCTGGACAAGGTCACCCTGGACACCCCGTCTTTCTGTCCGGGACTGCGGAGCTGTCCTCATGAGGGTGGGCAGAGAAAGTCTTCTCTGAATGTCTACGCACCCTGCAGCACCTGGATTTCTATCACAGACAGCAGTTTTCGTATTTCATTAAAAGGTTAGGTTTTATCTCTGCTTCTTAAAATCAGAAAATAAGTCCCTTAAGGTAAGGGACAATTCATACTCCTCTTTGCATATTCAATAGTTAGCTCATGGGTACAAATACATGCTGTTTATACTGAAATTCACCCACACAAGTTCCTTGTGGGAAGATTCTAAACTAAGTGACAGACAACAGTGAGGACCCTTGTTTGTGGCTGAGCTTTCTGGGACGGGCGGCAAGCACACAGAGCTGTTCTCTTCCACAAGGTCAGAATATCCCAGGGGCCATGTCAGCGTCAGCCCAGTAACTCTGTTATTCACTCTAGATTGTCTCCCCCCTCCACTGGGATGTAGGTCTAAGAGCATTGTCCAATCTGTCTACCGTTGTCCTCAGTGCCCAGAACAGTACATAATAGGGTTGAAAGAATCAGCAAATGAATGGATGGATTTTCAGACAAAGGTTCATTCATCACTAGCCCTGACTACCAGGGTCTATGTGAAGGGCTGGGGATTCAGAAACAAACAATATGCAGTCCTTACCCCCTGAGAATGCTACCTTCTGGGGTGGGGGTGCAGGAAAGCAGTCATGGAACAGAGTGGTTTATAGCAATAGAGGTTTTGAGGGCAGGGGGGTGCACCTCTTGTTCAGGGTGACGGGAGAGGCACAGCAGGAGAGGTTGCAGGTGGGAGGCAGCCACGGTGGCTGACTGATATTCACCGTACAGACTCGAGGGCCTGGCCCCGACCAGGTGGTCAGCTCTGTGCTGTGATTCCAGGGGGCTACGATATCCAGAGCATCTCTCCTCTGGACTGCCACATGGCCACAGATTCTGGCATCAGTTGCTCAGTTCTGTGCTCAAGACGGGGGGGGGGGGGCACCCTACCGGAGCATGATTCTCCCCTACTAGACAGCCAGCATGCAGTTGGATTCCACAGAGCTGGAAACCCAAACCGATGAAAATGCAGGCAATTTCCGAGAAAGCTGCTAAGGAGCAGTGTTAGGAGTCTCCACTCCATAGCTGTCTTCTCCTTTTGAGTTAATATATAAAATATAATACATGTATTTTCATCTTCATGCTTGGTTGATTGTTTGGCTTCTACAGATGTCTGGGTTGAAATGATTCTCCACCAAATCCTGAAAGCATTGCTTGACTTCCCTGTAGCTCTGGTGTGGCTGTTGAGAGGTCAGTCACTGATGCCCAGTCTTTGGAATGTTCTCCCCTGGGTCTCCCCTCACCCACCTGAAAGTGTACAGAATCTTCTATTTGTCTCCAGGCCTGAGGTTTCACACCAACACCCTGGGATTAGTGCTTATAGTCACCCACTGTGGTGGAGCTTGACGGGTCCTTTTCCACAATGTGTGTTCCCTGTTTCTCCTTTTCTCTACCTTCTGTGATATTTCTCTAAGTCTATCTTCAGACCCTTCTACTGAGTTTTAATTTTTCTGCTACCATGTAGTTTTATTTGTTCTAAAACTTGTCTTTCCCGATTGTTTTATTTTTTTCAGGGGGAGGGGAAATCTTGTTTGCACTTCACAGTTTGAAAACCTTCTCTGATGTCTCTGAGAACATTAAAGATAATTTTTTGAAGGTTTCTTTTTTTCTGGCATGTGTCTCCTTCCAGCTTTTCCTGGTTATTTCTGTGCGTGTTTATGTGCATGCCTACTTGTCTGCTGGTGTCTGGTGCTCCCTGGCTGCTTGCTGGCATTTAAGAACAAGGACAAGGGTCTGACTGGCAGCTCTGAGCATGCGGGCAGGCCTGTCCACAGTGGGTTCATGCTGGCTGAGTCATTTCATTAGAGAAGTTCCTCCCTTTGGGAAGGAAACGCCTAACTTCGTGCTAGCAATGAAGAGGTTGGTCAACCAAGGGAGAGATGTTTGGGTCTCTAACTGCTTCTTCCCTAGGTGCTCAACCACTGTTCCTTATTTTATCATCCCATGTTAGCCACCCTACCAGGAGGACCTGGTACCTCCAAATTCCGAGCCTTTGAGAATTCTGCAGTCTAAACCAGTTCTCAGATTTCCCCAGTGTTGGTTTAAGAATTATACTTTTCTAGACCTTTAACCCTTTTATTCCTTCTGGCTTCCAATATTTTGTGGGCATTACCTTGTCTCCAGTTCTCCCTTCCCTTCTGGGGAATGATGCTTATTTTATAATTCTGGACTTCTGCTTCCCGAGTTTGGTAAGTAAAGGAATGGTCCCCCAAAGATGACCACATCCTAATCCCCAGAGCCTGTGACTGTGCAGGTTATACGGCAAAGGGAAATCATGGTTGCAAACAGGACTGTTTGCTACTCAGCTGACCTTAAATGTGGAGAGTATCCTGCCCTGTTCAGGTGTGTCCAAGGTAATCACAAAGGCCTTAAAAAAGTAGAAGAGGGGGCTACAAAAGGCAAGAGAGTTGAATGTTCCCAGAGCTTCCGAGAGGCAATGCAGCCTAGCCAGCACCTCAATTTTAGCCCAGTGAGATCCGTGTTGGACTTCTAACCCACAGAACTGTCGTGATTACACATTTGTGTTGTTGTGTGTTTAAGCCACTAAGTTTGTGATGATTTGTTACAGCAGCAATAAGAAACTAATACACAAATCATACAAAATTAATTTCTATGTGTCTTACCCTCCATCCATAAGTAAATAGAAAACTGGACAAATTAGATGAAACTACAGTTCTTAGACATTTAGGCCATGGCGGTGCAGGACTGTGATCCCCGAGACATTGTACCCAAAGTGGGCCCTGTGATTGTCTTGGCTTCCTGCCTGGGGACCATTGGCAGAGCACAGAGCACAGAGGGAAACCCAGTAGACTCACACAGCTGAAGAGTCAAAGGCCAACCTTTAAGGAAACCGAAGAGTCTAGAGCTAGTAGGACAGAGTCATTGGAGGTTCAGAAGCTACATGGAGACAGAGTCCAGGAATCTGCACAGGGAACCCCTTGGAGTGTCTGCAAGAATACCAGTCTGCACATAAATATGGTTAAACTCCAGTAGGATGTGCAAAATCAACTTGCAGGGAAAGAAAAATTCCTGGAAGTTATAAATTGAACAATTCCCAGAATTCATAAAGAAATCACACAGGCAGAAAATCATTGAGTTCCCACAAATGGAAAGACTTAAAAGAATACATGGAGCCCTGAAGCTGAGACGTTTTCAGGAGTGAGACTATGGCTAAGCCTGGAATAGAAGGCCCCCGAGACCCACTCAAAGACATAGCCTAAAAATTTTAAGTACCTTACCTGTGGGGAAGATCTAAGTACAAAGCATAAAATTCACAAGTTATGGAGTCCAATAACACACTAGTCAGCGTGTGAAGAGGCAGGAATACATGACCTTACACCAAAAGAAAAATTAATCGATAAAAATAGTCAGTAGAAATGCCGGACAGTATGAAAATATAAAGGATTTAATCTCTTGCTTATATACTCCATACAAGGACTTTTTTAAAAACATAAACACAGTGAAGAGAGAATTTGAAGACATGAGAAAAGTAGACTAAACTGTTAAAGCTAAAAAAGTAGAATGTCTGAAGTGAAAAATTCCCTGATGAAATTAATGACAGATAAGACACTGCAGAAAAAAAGATCAGTGAACTTGAAGACATAACAATAGAACACCACCCAACCAACTACAGGAAGACAAAGGAAAGGAGAAAAAATGAACAAAGCATTAAAGTAACTTGTTGAAAAATCAGTATAACATACAAGTAACTGGGGCTCTATTCAGAAAGCAGGGGAAGGGTTATGGAAAAAATGCCAGAATTTTCAAATCTAATAAAAGTTATAAAGCAAGAAGAGCAAAAAATCCCAAGCAAGATAAACACAAAGAAAACCATGCCAAGGTACATCATAATCAAATGGCTGGAAATCAATGATAAAGAGATAATGTTAAAAACACTCATAGAAAAATGACACATTATGTATTGAGGAATAAGGTAAGAATGACCTCAGATTTCTTGTCAGAAATTATGCAAATCAGGAGAAAGTGAGATAACATCTGTAGAGTGCTGGGGAAAAAAATTGCCAGAATTCCCTTCCCAGAATAAAATTGCAGGTAAAATACTTTTACAGATAAACAAAATCTGTAAGAATTCTTTTTCAGGAGAGCTGCACTATAAGAATTGTCAAAGAAAGTTCGTCACGTAGGAAAAAAAAGCTACCCCAAGTTAAAATTTGGAGCAACACAAAAGAGAGGAAGAGGGACACATTAAAAGGGAAGTCTTGGGGGGTCACAGGCATGTCCATTTCTTTTGCCTATGGTGAGGGTTTCATGAGTGCATGCATATGTCAAAATTTAGCAAATTGTAATTTTAAATACATGAGGTTGGGTGCACATCAGTTATGCCTCAATAGAGTTGTAAAAAAAAAAGCCATAGACTTGGAGAAAATATTTACAGCACATTTATTTGAAAAAGAACTATATGCAATATGTGTGTGTGCGTGTGTGCATGTATATCCTTAAAAGTGAATCATAAGAAGACAAATCAATCCTTTGCAAATGAGCAAAGGTCAAGCAGACATTTTGCAAAAGAAGATATCCAACACATGAAAAACATCCCACATCATTAATAATCATGGAAATGGTCATTAAAACCACAAGGAGCTATCATTACACACTCATTGAAGTGGCTGAAATTTAAGAGACTAGCTTTACCCAGTGATAGTAATGACACAGACCAGCTAGAATTCCTGTGCAGTGCTGGTCCAACAACCTTGGGAAACCGTTTGCTGTTTCTTTAAAAGTTAAACAGACACTTAGCATATGACCCAGCATTGCCACTTACTTGAGATAATTAAACATATTCACACAAATACTTGTACTTAAATGTTTTACTCATAAGAGTTGAAAACTCAAACAGATGCATAAATTGTGGTCTATCCATACTAAGATATTCTACTCAGCAATAAAAAAAGGGAACTACTAATATATGCAAAAACTTGTATGAATCTTAAAAGCATGCTAAGCAGAAGAAGCCAGACCTCAAAGACTTCGTACTATATGACTCCTTTGATATGAAGGCCTCCAAAAGACAAAACCGACATAGGGACAGAAGGCCGATTAGGGGTTTCCTGGAAACAGAGTTTTTGGTGGATTGCCTGTCAAGAGGCCTAAGGAAATTTCTGGTGATAGAAATATTCAATATTTTGATTGGTGGGTACAGCAATATACAACTTTATGACTCATCAAACTTTATAAAATGGATGCATTTAATTGTGTTTAAATTACACCTCAACGGGTATTTTTTTCAAACCCTTTCCTGCCTCTTTAGTAAGATTAAGGGAGGGAAAGAAATCATATGTCCATTTACCATCTGCTATCCTGACTAACAATTTTTTGATAATTTTTTAAGCATCCCTAGAGGGCTTGACTGCCTGTTGGGTACTCAAGTGCTTACATAACTGCCAATATTTTTATGCTATTTTATACTTTACAAGGACTTTCACACATATCTCATATTTTCAAAAATACCTCAAGGGATTTGGCATTGGCTTCCTGGGTATGACACCAAAAAGACAAGAAACAAAAGTAAAAATGATAAATTGAACTACACCAACATGAAAAACTTCTGTGCATCAAAGGACACGATCAACAAAGCGAAAAGTCAGCCTATGGGATGGGAGGAAATACTCACAAATCACATATCTGATAAGGGGTTAATATCCAGAATACATATCCTATGACTCAACAACAAAGAAGATAAATAACCTGATTTTTAAAAATGGGTAAAAGACTTGAATAGACATTTTTCCAAAGAAGATATACAGATGTCCAACAAGCACATGAAAAGATGCTCAACACCAATAATCATTAAGGAAGTCCAAATCAACACACAGCAGGCTGGCACCTCACAGCCATTAGGACGGCTACCAGAAAATAAGTGTGGGCAAGATGTGCAGAAATCAGAACCTTTATGTGCTAGTGGTGGGAATGTAAAATGGTGCCACTATAGAAAACAGCATAGTAGTCCCATAAAACATTAAAAGTAGAATTACAATTATCCACCCATTCCACCTCTGGATGTTTACCCAAAAGAACTGAAAGCGGGGACTTGGATAAGTGTTTGCACACCGATGCCCATAGCAGCGTCATTCACAATAGCCTAGAGGTGGAAGCAACCCAAGCGTCCATACAGATGAATGGATAGACGAGGTGTGGTTATATACATATACCATGACATATATTCAGCTTTAAGAAGGAAGGAGACTTTGACACCTGCTACAACATGGATGAACTTGGAGGACATCGTGCTGAGCGAAACAGGCCATCACCAAAGGGCAGCTACTGCGTGATCCCACTTACACGAGGCACCAGTGGAGTCAGAGTCACAGGGACAGAGTAGAATGCAGGTTGCCAGGGGCCGGGGCTGGGGAGTCAGGGCTTAATGGGGACAGAGTGTAAGTTCGGGAAGCTGAACAGAGCTTTGTGGGTGGGTGGGGGTGATGGCTGCACAGCAGCGTGCATGCTCTAGTGCCACTGAATCATACACTTAGAAATGGCCAAGATGGCAAATTTTATGTGATGTGTATGCTTCCACGTTTTTAAAAAACACCTTCGGAGGCAGATTTTCACTCTCATATTACAAATGAAAACTGTGGTCCTGAAAGGTTCGGTGACTTGCCAAAGGTCATACTCCAAACTGGTATCAGGCCTGAATCTGAACCCAGACGGTCTTACCGCGGCCTCTGTCCTTTTCCATTTCCTGTTAACTTTGGCTTTTTAAGAATAGGCGTGATTCACTGCAGAGTGGCGCTGTGTTCTCAGCCACGTCTCCCACGGAGGTGAGCTGCCGGCCCTTTGCTGTCATTTCCTTTCTTGCACGCTCTTCAGAACGGCCCTGCATCAGTTCTCCGCATGCTGTGGAAGGGCACAGCGTGCGGTCCCTCTGCCAACTGCAAAATATCCTTCCTGGGGTGACGGACCACACGGCCAAAGGGTCTGGATTAGGGTCCCCAAAGCAGAGATGGGAGGGAACCCCTAGAGGTGCCCAGGCCAACAGAAGGGGGAGTCTCAAGGCCTGTGCTCCTCCAGGGGGGTCTCTGGTTAAAGTCCTAATGAGTCCCTTCTGTAGGGGCCTTATACAGCCCTAGGCACGTACTTCCTTGCCACAGGGACTGTCAGGCTGCAGGTCAGAGCCCCATCCCCTGTGCCCCAATGTCTAAATCACACACAGAGCCCAGCCTTCCCCACCTCCAACCCCACTGAGAGCTCCTGTGACTGTTCCAGCACCTGCTTAGTTCCCAGCTTCACCCCAGACCTTTCCAGGTCCGCTAGGCAGCCCCCACACTGCGAGCTGAGACCCACCTCTGGTGCGCCAGACTCCCTCCCCAACACTTACCGCGTCCAGCATGCAACTGGGCCCCTCCTGCCCAGGAGGGGAAGTGGCACCTGCTGGCTCCTGCCTGTGACCCAGGGACAGGGCTGGCTCTGGGCACAGTGCCTGCCTGCCCTCCTCCTCCACAGTGCATTTGCCTGCCAACCTTCCCCACCTCAAGGACCTAGAAAAGTGGCCGAGATCTCACAGAATGTTAATCTCCCCAGAACCCAGTGGCTCCCTGCCTGGACCTTCAATGCAGCCACCCCTGCTCTGTGTCAGTCCAGGGCGCATGCACCCTCCCGTCCCTCACCTGCTTGTCCAGAGGGCTCCCACAGCCTGAAGCACAGCAGGCCCTCGCGCAGCAGACTTCTGCCCCCTTCTCTCCGTCCTGCCCACTACTGCCGGGTATTCCAGCTCAGCCTGAGTAATGAGCTCAGATGTCACAAACACGCCGGTCTCCATCAGAAACAAGACTCAAGGGGACATTTTTATTATCATAGCACATCTTTGGTAGGGGATTTACCCAGGGAGCCATGTTACCACATGGGCCTGCGGACAGGGGTTTGCCTGGATCGCACAGTTTTCTCGGCACCACACCCTCCATGCAGACGCTGAGGACCCAGCCGTAAGTCAAAGCTCTTGCAAGCAGCCGCTTCTCCAGACAGAGGCCCCTGGCCTGCCAAGCTGCTGAGCCTTCTGAAGGGACATTGTTATTCTTCGTCCCCAGTGAATAAATCTCTCTCTACCTTTTCTTCCCTGAGAAATTAAAATTAGAGAACATTGGGACTGCAAAGGGGCCTGGGCCTGCAGGCTGTGAAACTCTCAGCCCTCCCCCTGCTCCTTGGGCTGCCCCACTTACTAGAAGCTTCAGTGGGTGTTCTGCGTGGTCTCCTGCAGCCCCCAGGCCCTCCCTGCACGGTGAGGGTGCCCCCTGCACCTGCGTCCTCCTGTACCTGTGCTGAAGCCGCGCCCGCACTGCCCCAGCCAGAGCCCTGTCCTTCTTGGCCAGCCTCAGTAAGGAGGCCATGGGACAGCCCCCAGGCCCCCACCGGCAGGCCTCCCGGCGCCTCTGTGTGCTGTGCTGCCTGGAGACTGGGGTTTCCCGAGCTCTGCTTTCCCCCACACCCCAGGATGGCTGCACAGTCTGCACGTTCCTCTGGAGACCCACCTCCGCCCTCCTGTCCCTCCGCCAAGGACACAGGATGTGTGTGCAAGATGGCCTGGCTGGCGACGGCCACTCCGGAGGCCCCTGAGCAGACAGCCGTCCTCCCTGGTGCTCCTGGCTGTTGTGGGCTTTCTTTCTCACCTTCTTTTCTTCGAAGAAGCAACATAAGATCATTTAAAAACACACATTTTTAATATTCCAGTGCAACACACAGAGCAACACTTCCAAAACAACTCAGCATCTGTAATCCATAATTTATCACCCAAATTTGTTGTGTTCAATTATTCATTTATCTGGCAACAGTGTGTCCCCAGAGAGGCAAAGGAACTCAAAAGAAATCTAACAAAATGTAGACGGAAACTAACCCAGCCACAGCTGTGGAAGTATCCAGAGGGGGTGGACAAGCACGGGCTGCCATCAGAAGAATTTCACTGACCTTTCTCCAAGACCTGGCCACACTGGCATCGGCTGCCGTGTTCTCCGTTGGGGCCGGGGTGGTGGTGGTCATAAAAACACATCATTTTTACTCCTAGCACAGATAGTAACAGTGTTTCTTCTAGCCATTTTGGGGGTACAGAATTCAAACAACATTTCTAGAGATATTCATCATCTCTGATGTGGAGGCACCATGTCAGGCATAAAAGATAACTAAGGTGCAGCTGTTGATGGTGAGACACCTGCAGAGTGGGCAGGCGCCCAGGAACCTTGAGAGGAACTTGATTCATTCCAGGTGACTTTGGAAAGTTTCGAGTGAGAATCTGACATATTTTTTTTCTTTTCATATTACTTTATTTTCTCTGGATGCTGTATCAAGTTCATTGTGATGTATAACTAAAATGGCATCCTGAGTCTTAGCTCATGTTGGAGAATTTGTTTTATGTTATGCATTGGAGAATCAGATTTATATAATACTTTTTTATGTATTTTTTTTTATTAAGGTATCATTGGTATACACTCTTACTAAGGTTTCACATGAAAAACATTGTGGTTACTACATTCACCCATATTATCGAGTCCCCCCCACACCCCATTGCAGTCACTGTCCGGCAGCGTAGGAAGATGCCACCGAGTCACTACTTGTCTTCTCTGTGCTTCACTGAAGAATATGACATATTTTTAGGTCTTTAAAAGACCCTTCCAGGTACTGTTAGGAGATTCGCTTGTTGAGGACAAGAGTGGAATGATGCAGTGGAGTTCAGCTACCTGGGCGGCCCAGGTGAGAGCTGGTGGTGCCTAGGACCAGGACCGAGTTGTGGATAGGATCAGGTGCAAGGTAGAGCGCCTCAGATATTGGCTGCCGGTGTGCATGTGAGGTGTGAGGGAAGGAGTGGGTCGCTGTGACTCCCGCATCTGGCCTGAGCATTCAGGTGAATGATGGTGCCCTTCACTGAAAAGAAGACAGCAGGGGAGGATTCGTTTCAGGCGTGAGGTTAAGCCCTGCTTTAGACATGCGCCCCTGGACTACTTCTCAGTCATTCATGGTGAGATGTTGAGGTGACAGCTGTGTAGGCAGACCCGAGGCCCTGGAGACAAGTCTGGGCTGGAGATGGGAATTTGGAGGTGGCTGATTTACAGAAGGCATTGGACGTCCTGGGATCGATGAGGTGACCTAGGAGAAGAAGGTGTGAGACAAGAGGTCTAAGGACTGACGCTTAGACGTGCTCAATATGCACAGGAAATAAGGAGCAGGAGAATTCAGCAAGTCATCCATTCCCCTTTAGGACTTTCTGAGAATGCCACTCCACAACTCCACGCCGTGCTTGCATCTCACATGGGGCCACACTTACTGAGCACCGTGCTACTCCAAACAATCCGGAAGGAAGAGGGGAGTGTCTGCTGTGTAGGCACCCACCCATAGCTGTCCTTCACCAGTGGGACTCTCTCCATCCCTGCTCTGACCTCTTCTGCCTCCTGTGCCAAGGAGAGCTGTCATGACTGCTATCCCACAGGCGAGGGAAGAAGGCATATCAAGAAGGCCATCAATGCTCTCGAAAGACAAGGCACTATGGCAGAATACGCCCTGTGCCTGGCCCATTGTGAGGCCGCAACTGAACAGCTGAGGACTCCAGGAAAGAAGAAGCAATCAGGGGGGATAGGAGATTGGGAAGCAGGGAAAGGGGGTCAAGGCAGTGATGTCACTTTCATAAATTTTCTTGGCAAAAGAGCACAGGACTGGGGTCAGGAGAGAGAACACACACAGCCACAGACTAGTCAATCACCTTAGCCTCTGTTTACCAGTCCACAAAGTGGGGCATTTCTAATACTGATTCTGCAATAACATGGGGTGCTCTGACCTGTTACTAGGGGCATTGTGAACAGACACATTCAACTGGAGAAGCAATTCATCAATATGAACCTGGAACCCCCAAAATTATGTGTGTTTTTAACACAATTTCTGAGTGTCTGTTCCAACAAAATAATTCCAAATATTTTTTTAAACCATTTGTACAAATACTGAAATATGCCTGAGCCCCTGATGACATTGTAGGAGAATAAAGCACTGCTTGTCTAACTACTGTAGTCCCCAGTCTCTATTACTGGCAGCTGGACACAATTCCTAACTGAAAGCAGGGCTGGGCAGCTTGGCTGCTTTGGACTAACCTGGACTTCCGGTGGTGACAGAGGAAAATAGGAAAATATCATGTATTAAATAATGTGATTCAGCCTGCTAATCTTTTAAGGAAAGTGCATAATCAGTTCTAATTTTGGTTTCCAGTGTGCACTTGATATGGGGAGCTGTGGGGAGAGATTCTGGGGAATGGTTACCTTCCCTGGAATAGGGACACTTTAAATGATGCAATAGGCCCTGGGAAGGACTCTGTGGTGCAGACATGGTGAATGGGAGAGGCAGGCCGATGTGCTTTATATGCCTTCTGATTACAACTGTGCAGAGATATCTGATTTTTAAACTTTGGAGATTTTTTCCATTTTTTATTAAGATATAATTAACATAAAGAAAAATTCATTTGTAGTGCAAAGTCCTGTGAATTTTGTAACAATTGCATACAATTTTATGACCACTACCACAATCAAGATATAGCACTATGCCCTCCCTCCAAAAAGTTCCTTTATACACTATTGTAGTCAATTCTCTCTCCCCCTGCCCCAACCCCAAGCACAGGCTGCTCTGCTTTCTGTCCCTATAGAAAAGCTTCTCTGCTTTTTCTAGAGCATCAAATAAATGGAATTGTACAGGATATAGCCTTTTAAGTCTGGGTTTTCTCACTTAGCATAATGCACTGAGATCATCCATGTTATCATATGTTTATTACTTTTATTTCTGTGCAGAGTCCTTTTGTGTGGATGGATGACCATTTGTTCATCCATTCACTAGTTAAAACATCTGAGTTGTTTCCAGTTTTAGCAATGAATGAACAATAAATATTCTTGTACAACTTTTGTATTTGATAAGTGTTTATTGAGAACTATAACAGAAACTGCTGAAGTGTTTCTCAAAGTGGCTACACCGTTTTGCATTTTCACCAGCAATGGATGGGAGTTCCAGGTGCTCCAAATTCTCACCAACATTTGAAATTGTCTTTTGTTTTTGTCGTTGTTATTTTAGCTATTCTAAAAGCTCTGTGGTGGTATCTTATTTGATTTTAATTTTCATTTCCTTTGTCATTCATGGTATTGAGCATCCTTTCTTGTGTTTATTTATTTATCATCTGTATACCCTCCTTGGTCAATTGTCTACTCAAATCTTCCCTGTTGGGGGTGGAGGTTGCTTTCTCTGTTATTATTGAGTTTTCAAGGTTCTCTATAGAGTCTCTGTACTATACCTTTATCAGATATGGAACATGTGAATGTTTTTCAGTTTGTGCTTTGTCTTTTCTTTCAATATGTATACTTTTAAAACTGAAAAGGAAAACTTAGCCCTATAAGGCCCAGACCTAGTCCCAACTATTCAGAATAAACCTTTCAATGAAACTAGTTCCACCATCATTTTCGCAGGGGTAGCCCAGGATAATATTAAATCCTCCCCTCAAATCAGCAGAACTTGGAAATAATCATGACTCTTCTACCCCTTACTCTTCAAGGACAAAGGTTTCTGAAGTGTCTGAGGCTCTGAATGTCTGTAAGGATGAGAATTGCCTTCTGCCTGGTATCTTGGGATCCCAGGAGGTTCTTAATATCCTGTTTGACCCCTGAGCACAGGGAGGCTATGCCCTGTGCCTGAGTTACAGAGCCACCATCCTAAATTTTCCTTAATCATTCCCTTGTTATGTTTCTTTTTTGAATCACCTATATATGTATCTGCAATACAATGAGTCACAAGATATACATATTTGGTCACTCATACAACCAAATATCTATCTCCCCAGTCTATTTGGTCTTCATCCACAGCTCCTGAAAACACTGCAGAGTCTTAAAGGTGAAATGGGTGTCTGGTCATGTTAATGAGAGACTTTTGGACCCCCACCCAAGGGCAAGGGCTGGAGGTTGAACTGGCCAATGGCCGATAATTTAGTCAATCATGACTGTTCAATGAAGCCCTCACAGAAACCCCTGAGAGGAGCTTGTCCCTCTTGGATCCTGCTTCACTGCTGGAGGGAGAGCTTCTGTGCTTGGAAACCAGAAGGTGTCCACATGTTTCTGCACCAGGCCCCAAGCTCCAGAGGATAGAAGCTCCTTTATTTGGGTCTTTGCCTATGTATCTCTTCATCTGGCTGCTAACTTGTATGTTTTATAGTACCCTTAATTGAACTGGTAAATGTCTTCCTGGATTCTGCGAGCTGCTCTAGCAAATTAATTGAACCTAAGGGGGAGGCGGCTAGAACCTCCAATCTGTAGCTGGTAGGTTAGTACAGGTAACAGCCCGGGGCTGTGACCAGCATCTGGAGTCGGGGGTGCAGGGCCATCCTGTAGGATGGAGTTCCTTAACCTGGGGCATCTGTTGCTGTCTCTGGGCAAATAACATCAGAATTGAGTTCCTGACACCCTGTTGGTGTTCAAGAATTCCTTGGTGTTATGCGTGGGAAGACCCCCTCCCATACATACATGTACACTGGAATCAGGACTAGGAAACCGAACAGAGTTTGCAGGGGAAATGGAGGTTCCATGGCCAGGATTCTCACCTGATCCTGATCTCACCCACTGTGTGTACTTCCACTGATGGAACACTCAGCCTACTGCGCAGGCGCCTACTTGCACACCCATGCAATAAGCCATTACTGCCAGGATTGCTATAGAAAGAGGTTCCCTGGTGCTAAGGGCAGAGCCTAGAGAAGAGAGGAAGAGAGCAGGAGAGAGGGGAGCAGAGGCCGGATGTGAGGGCAAGGCCTGGAGCGGAGGCTGAGCTGGAGGCAGAGACTGAAGCAGACAGGATTCTAGCGCTCAACCTACCGCCATGACAATAAAGTTTGGTATGAGCCTCTTTTTTCCCACCAAGTTCCATTGTCATTGCTCAGTCTGCCCAAATCCAAAGTGAACTTGCAAGGGGCTGAAACCCTCAGGCAAGGCATACTATGTAATACTATTGTTGTATATGAAAACGCATACCGCAATGTCCTTATAAATAGATTGCAACACTTTTTAGCTACTTATGCATGGAATCACACAGCAAACACTCTTTACCACTTGCAGATTCATCCACATGGCTACAACTAACAATAATTTTTCCATTCTTCCAATGATGTAGTTGTCCTTTGTATGAAATTTGGCAACCAAATTCACACAATTTGGTTATCCATTCTGGTCTTCACGAGCATATAACTTAATTTCTATGGGTAAATCCTACATCCCGCTCCTTCGATATTTTGCCTTTTGATTTTTTTTTTTCACGATCTTTTCTGAAAAACTTGACCTTCTGCAAACCAAAACTTTCAGCTTTCTATGTTTCTGAATTTTAAATGAGCTCCCAAATTCCACTCTGGCAGTCAAGGTGACCACAGACTGTGTCCATGGCCAGGATTCCCGTCTGTTCCACATCTGTTACCTTCTGTCAATACAGAATCTTCAGACGCAGTGAGATGCCTCTGCCTAAGGAAGGCAAGAGTCATTTATGGGGAAGTAAAAGCAAGAAGCGTCTAACCATATTATTTTGCTCTAGTTTTATAATTAAAAAAATGAAAACACCGCTTTTGGAGCAGAAACCTCTGGGGCACCTGTGCTGAAGCAGAGAACCTAAGCTGTACCTGACAAATTGCTGGAGGCTCAGGGTGGACAAGTCTGAGACTTAAAAACTGCAAAGGGACCCACGCTCCTTGAAGAGGCCCCTGCACGTCTGTGAGTTGTACCTCCAGGAGCCCCATAAGGTTTTCACATTGACTATCAGAGAAAAGTACTTTGCGCTTCTGGCAGGGGGAAGAGAATAACAGCCCTGTTGAAATACACCGGAACATTCTTAGCAAGACCTGCCCTTGAGAGAAATTATTTTGCCAGGACCTAGCCTGCTAGGGTTTTATCAGAGTCTAAATGGTCTGAGCTACAATAAATACCTACGCCAGCCCCCTCTAGCTCTCTTGTCTCCCCTAAGGGTGGGGCAGGGGGCTGAGAAGCACTGAAGGTCATAGCCCAGGGACACCAGCTCACCAAAGACTCAGAAGGACCCTAACCACAGGACTACAGAATACTTCCCCTCCCCTCCCCCGTCACCACCACCACGACAGAGCTCCTCTGTAAACACAATACAACTGGAAAACGCATGCATCTCAGACTCAACTTAAGCTGTTTTATGAAGAAGTCTCTGGGGAAGCCCGAAGATAATAGGAGAGACAAAAACAAGAGAAATGCAGGAATTTTAGCTTCTGATATCTACGACTGCAGTCAGACAATAAATACAGCCTAACCCCTTGCCAGATAAACATAAAACTTCACACGAAAGCCTATTCACCTCAGTCTCTTTAAGGCAGGAAAAGAAAGTTTCAACAAAAAACATGCGAAGACATACCAAAATATAAAAATACAGTTTTAAGAGGGAGAGCAAGCATTAAAGCCAGGCTCAGATGTTGTAGTGATACTGGAGTCATCACATCAGGAATTCAAAGAGACTATGACTGAAGGGCTGAGGGCTTTAATGGAAAAGCAGACAGCATGCAAGAACAGATGGACAATGGAAGCGGAGAGATGGAAAGTCTAAGAAAGAATCCAAAGGAAATGCTAAAAATAAAAAACACTAGAAGTGGAAAATACTGGAGATGAAGAATGTCACTGATGGGCTAATCAGTAGACTTGACACCGCTGAAAGGATCGGTGGGCTTGAAGAAATAATAGAAATTTCCAAAATTGAAATGCAAAGAGTAAAAAGAATGAAGAAGAGCAGAAAAACCAAGAACTGGAGAACAACATGGAAAAGGTGTAGTGTATGTGTAATGGGAATACCAGAAAGAAAAGAAAGGCAGAAACAGAAATATTTGAAGCAATAGTGACTGGGAGAACTTCCAAAATCAGTGACAGACCCCAAAGTGTTGCCGCTCAGCTGCATCTGGGGAGTTCCGCCCATGCACCAGGCGAAACCTCATCCTGGACGGGGGAAGGTTCTCCACTCTGAGCAAGAAGAATTCTCGAGCAGGTCTGATGAGTGGAGGTAAGGAAGGAATTCATTAAAGGGAGAGGAGCAGGGAATGGCACCTGCCTTCCAGGCAGCTGAGAACAGGAAAGTTCAGACACGCAGAGGGAAAGCTCGCTGAGCTCCTTCTTGGCCCATGGCAGATTCTCTTGCCAACTCCTGAAGCCAGGGTCACCTGGCGTCCCTTGTCTGCTTGGATCTGCGTGGTGCGGGGACTGGCCCCTAGCCCCCCAGGATCTGGGAGTGCTGCAGAGCATGCATGAGATGGAGATTGCTAGGCAGGAAAATAGACATGAGTGGGGTAGAGAGAGCATTAAGGCCAGGAAACTCCAGTACAAGGGACTCAGAGTTAACCAGTTAAAACCAGAAACCCAGAAAAGACCCAGAGGTAATGAATTTACCAGTTAAAGCTCAAAAGGCCAGGAGCAACTGGGCCTGGAATATTTGAATATTCCCCAGATAAAGAAAAGTATCTGAGCACAGCCCATGCCTTCACTGTGTCAATTAGATCATGCCAGTGTAAGATTCACTTTATCCTGTTAGCTATAAACAGCATAATAAAGACAGAAAAAATTCCACCTTAAAGCTAAAATTGCATTTTAAAGCCCAAGAAGTTAGGTAAGATTCTTAGCATACTCTTTAGCAAACAGACAGTAGCTCAGCCCACCATGGAGGCAGGGCAGGCAGTCTTGATGGATATGCTCCCAGACCAGGAAGCTGCTCTCCTGGGAGGGAATCAACAGTAAATTTCTTATGTTAAGCTAATTTTGCAGAATTACCCAGACGACTCATAAGAAAAAAACTTAATGTCTCATCAAAGATAAACATCTTGAGACCACTTAACAAGGTCACAAGCCTTAAAGCTGTTTCCCAATCTTTCAGCTCACCTCTCTCTCTGAGGTAGCCCACACTCCCCTTTCTCTGAGTGTGCACTTTCTCTCTTTAAATAAAACTTAAGCTTTTCAGGGCGCCTCTCCTCCCTGAGGTTGCCTGCACTTCTTCTCTTTAAATAACTTTAAATAAAACTTTTACTCTGCTTCACTGCTGTGTCTCTGCCCTTCAATTCTTTGTTGCGGTGGGAACAAGGACCGAGGACAATACACAACGTTCCCCTAACAAGATTGTGTTCTGAGAACTTCCCAAAGAAAGGAGATTTTCAGGCAGGCTACTTACTAAAGAGCAGATCGCGCAGCTGCGGTTCTGTCCGGGTTAGCCAGGCGGCAGGAACTTGCAGGCTCAAATCTGAGCTCTCCGCAGCCCGGCCCGACTTGTCAGGAGTACAGTGAAGACAAAGTGAAGACTTGGAAATAGAGTGAAATAGCCAAGAGACAACAAAGACAGTTACCACCGGGAAGAGAGCAGAGACAAATGCAGTAAGTTGAGCAGTGAGAATTTTTTAATTTAGGGCAAAAGTACACACTCGAAGAAAGAGGAGTGCAGGCAGCCTCAGAGAGGAGCTGCACCCAAGGGCTTAGGATTCTGTCTTTCAAGGCTCTCAAGAATGGGGCAAAGGGCGAGGGCAGAGGTTGTTGGGTGTAGGCTTGACTTGTGGTCTCGTGATGTCTCTCTGGTGAGGGACACTAAGTCCCCATCCACAGTCAGTCCTCTAGGTAATTCTGTAGGATAAACTTAACACAAGGAATTTACTCATCCTGTTCTTCTCTAAGACAGTGGTTGCCCTCAAGCACTGGAAACAAACCAGTTAAGACTGCTTGCCCTGCCTTAAGATGGGGTGAGGTATTGTCTGATTACCAGACAGGAATATTACCTCCTAACTCCCTGTTTTTGAAAATGGAATCTTGGCCTTTAGATGGAGTCCCTCCTGTTTTTACTATACTGTTTATATCTTGGCATTTTTCCTCAGAGGTAGGAAAAGTTAATCATGGTGTTTGTCCCATATTCCTGCCCCACATCAACACCACAGATCCAGAAAGCTCAGATAATACCAAGCAGGATAAATATTCTTAAGAAAGTATGTACCTAGGCATATCAGATTCAAATTACAGAAAATCAGAAGCAAAGAGAAAATCTGGATAGAAATCAGAGGGGGAAAAACAATCTTATCTATACAGAAGGAAGGATAACAACCACACCAGAATTTTCTTCAGAAACGATGTTAACAAAAGGAAATGGAGCAACATACTTAAAGTGTTGAAAGAGGAAAAAGAACACTAGCATGAAATTCTGTATGCAGTGAAATCATCCTTTAAAAATGAAAGAAAAATAAAGACATTCTCAGACAGATACAATGGAGAGAAGTTGTCACAGTAGACCAGCCTTGTGAGACATTCTTAAAAGAAATTCTTCAGGAAAAAAGAAAAATCTTCAAAAATTCAGATCTACATAAAGAAAGGAAACACTTTAAGGAAGGTATAAGTGAAAGTAACACATGATGCTTTCTTTTTCTTATTCTTAAGCAGTCTAACAATAACAGTTCATTTAAAATAATAATAGCCACAACCTCCTCAGTGACTAAAGCTCACGGACAAGAGGAATGGATGGCAGCAGTGTTATAAGAGACTGGATGGAAGGACGGTGAGATTTGAAAAAAGATTTGGATTCCTTATAAATGTACATTGTTAACTCCATGGTAACCACCAAGAAAAGGCTTGAAAAATAAGAATAACTGAAATGCTAAAAGAGGAGAGAACATGGAATCATAAAAAATGTTCAGTTAAAATGAGAGAAAGCAGAGAAAGAGTAGAAACAGGAAGTGTGGGGAGGAGGAAGGGAATCGAAGAGCAGGGGCAGTGAATAGGAAACAGTCATGAATACAGTAGATACAAATCCAACTGTAAAAAGAATCACTTAGAACACGGATGATCTAAATAGGATGATCTAAATACACCAATTAAAAGAGCCTCTCAGAGTAGATTTTTTAAATCTAATTTAAATGCATTTTTTCTACAGAAAACCCACCTTCAGTATAAAACACATATAGATTAAATGTAAAGGCATGGAGAAAGATATACCATACTAACACTAATAAAAAAAGTGAGAGTAGCTATGTTAACTTCAGACTAAGCAGACTCCAGAGCAAGAAAAATTTTCAGGGATAAAGAGGAGCATCACATAATGATAAAGGGGTCAATTATCCAAGAAGACAAAATAATCCTTTAGATGTCCACTCCTAAAAACATGAAGCAAAAGATGATAGAACTGCAAAGGGAAATAGATGAATCCACTAGAGTAGATGGTGACTTCAACATCCCTGTATCAGTACCCGATAGATCCAGCAGATGGAAAAATCAGTAGGATATAACTGAACTGAACAGCCATAGCCATCAGCTGATTTAGTTAACATCCATAGCATACCTCAACCAACAAAGGCAGAATGTATTCTTCCCAAGCTCACACAGAACACTTACCAAGATAGACCACATTCTGGGCCATAAAACATACCTGAATGAATTTAAAAGAATAGAAACCATACAAAGGATTATCTCAGACCACATTGGAATTAAACTAGGAATCAATAACAGAAAGACAGTGAGAAAACCCCAAAACTTAGAAATTACAACATACTTCTAAATAAATATGGGACAAGGAATAAGTCTCAAGAGAAATTTTTTAAATATTTCAAACTAAACAAAAATAGAGCTTATCAAAACTTGTGGGATGCAATAAAAGCAATCCTTAGAGGGAAATTTATAGCACTGAACACATACATTGGAAAAAGAAGAAGGATTTAAAATCAATAATCTGAGCTTCCTCCATAGGAAACTAGAAAGAGAACAAATTAAATCCCAAAAAGAAGCAGAAAAAAAGAAATAAAGAGCAGAAATCAATGAATTTGGAACAGGAAATTAATAAAGTCAACTAAACCAAAATCTAGTCCTTTGAAAAGATCAATATAACTGATTTTTCTCTAGCCAAGTTAACAAACAAATAACAGTGCAGACACAAATTTTTACAATCAGAAATGAAAGATGGTCATCCCTACTGATTCTATGGATATTAAAAGAATAAGAAAGGAATACTATGAAAACTCTATGCCCACATTTTGGTAACCTAGGTGAAATGGATCCTTTGAAAGACTCAATCTGCCAAAACTTACATAAGGAGAAACAGGTCATCTGAATAAGCCTGTAACTATAAAAGAAATTGAATCGACTAGTAACCTTCAAAACCAGAAAACACCAGGCACAAGTGAGTTCACTGGTAAATTCTAGCAGCTATTTAAGGAAGTAATTATACCAGTTCTTCACAATCTCTCCAAGAAAATAAAAGCAGAGGGAATATTTCTTAACTCATTCTATGGGACTAACATTACTCTAATGCCAAAACCAAAGACATTATAAATAATAACTTTTCTTAAAAAGGAAAACTAAAGACCAGTATCTCTCATGAGCATAGACACAAAAATCCTCAACAGAAAGTAAACAAATAAAATCTACCAATGTGTAAAAAGAATTATACACCACAACCAAATGGCATTTGTCCCAGGTATGCAAGGCTGATTCAACAGTCAAAAACCAATGTAAACCATCCAATGGAATGTAATCCATGAAAAATGGATAGTTTTGTGACAAGGTAGGTCTTTTTGTCATGGACTTCATAATTGGCTAGAGGCAGAGCAAGAACCAGAATCCAATGCTTTGGCTCTTAACCCAGTTCTTCTCCCATAAAATGTTTAAATTTGCACATTTAATGCTTGCATAGGTTTTAGGACCTACACCTGCACTTGGGGTTTTAAATTGCAAGAAATAGTGATTGACTTCATTAGTTCAGCTCACTTGGCATGTTTTCACCTCAAAGTCCCCAGGGCATTTGAATGCTGGGAGACCTTGTCTAGACCATCAGGCAGAAGCCCTCTCTGTACAAGGATGCCACAATTCGCCAAATACACTGGCACCCCTGCCTGCCACTGCAGGCCGAGGGCATGGTGCATGCTGATTTGTGAGGCCCTGTGCAAAAGGATTTGACGAACTAGAATCAGAAATAACTCCTGGCATTTTCAGAAAGTCCCCAAGATGGTCAGAGAAGTCGCGCAGAGTCCCAGAGACGGATGACACCCCATCTCCTATCTCGGCTCAGCCACGTCTCGCTGTGTGCTTCCAGCTTTGACATCAGGATGTAATTGACCTTCCAGTCCAATTGAAGACGCACTCACTCATCAATTCTTTTGTTTAGTATAAATCCTAAATATTTATAGAGGTCCGGAAATGCACTATATCTGAATCTATGGGGAATCCTAAATAGTTCTCCAACCTGAATAATCTAGATTAAAAGCCCTTGGTAAATTCCACAGTGCTGGTCAAAACACGTGGTTGGAGGCTGGATTCCTTAGGAAGCAGGTGCTGAGTAGGAGTTTAGCATGTAGGCTGTTTTAAGCATGCCCTTGGTATCGGCACTCAATGAGAGGGAAGGAGGCAGGACTGGGCACTGGGAGGATTCTGCTGGAATTTGGGTCCAGCCACAGACACAACCCACCCACAGAAAACTCTGGAGCTAAGCTGGCCCTTCAGACTTGTTCCAAACTGGACCAAGATGCCAGGCCTTTGCACCCCAGAACTGACCAGCCACTTTACATGGGCTGTCCCAGGAAGGAGCATGATTTGGGGTATGGTGGCTTTCTGCAGCTCAGGCACCCGCAGCCCCTCAGCCGCAGACCCGCCATCCAGGGGCAGGTCTAGGGTGCGCCTCTCAGTGGCTGCCACACAGGCACTCAGTGGGTAGATGCTGAAGAGATGATGGATATTTTGAAAATCCTACTATCGTAACCAGGACTGCCATTGTCCAGAGTAAAAGATAAAAGTCACAAAATTGTATTCAGCAAGCCTGCCATCTGCTGTCTAACACAAAAGTCCTTTTCTAACCCAAAAGAAGTCTCTTAACCTTCCTTAGGAGGGCCTATCAGGGGGGTTATTAAATCTCCCTACGAGATCCATGGTTCTCTCAGTGTGTGCTTTCTGCCTGGACACCGACCAGCCAGCCCATCACACATCTTTGTTACACAACTCGCCTCCAGAGCCAAGCACTATCTCGCTTTTGACTTATTCACCAAGAAAACTGCACCACCACCCCCACCAGCAATCAGTTGGCAACATTTACTTGAGCTCTAGGTCTTATCTGTTTGATCTCCAAGGCAAAAACCACTGTCCAGTCCATGCCCTGGGCTTCCCTGGGGATTCCCTAAGAGGGGAAGCACGGATCCTGCATCAGCTTAGAAGCCTGCTGGTCCCCAGGCCCCCACAGCACTGTCCCACTCCTGGTGGGCAGCTATGGACTCAGGAACCAGGAGAACGCTGGGAGATTCTGAACGTTTGTGTGAATGAAATGGCCTTGGAAGGGCCGTGGGATTTATCAGCCCAGCGACGGGGGTGGGGTGGGCCGGGCACAGGCATTGCTCAGTGCAGGCCTGGGTGGGTGGGAATGCGCGTTGGAAGAGGGCTCTGGGTGCCGTGCTGGCGACATTACTCCGGAGGCAGTGGGCACACGCGCTGGAGAGCTGACGAGGGTAAGGAGATTCCCATCAGTCACCCACACCACCACCGCCTCTGCCCAGCGAGCACTTGGCCGTGAGCCCCCAGCGCAGCCGCGGCGGGGACGCCCTCTGCAAAACGAGGGCGAAGGATCAGCAGGACAGGCAGGTGCATTTCCTCGCCGAAGAATTCTCAGTAGCAAAGCAGGTCAATGGAAACTCACAAAGCCAGCTCTGACGTCTACACAAGCGGCTCCCACTTCTACTGGCCTCTCTCTCTCCCCCAGGAGGGCTGTCCACTCCCCAACCTCTCTATGGTGACACAGCCTCCCCTTTGCAGCTCCAGCCAAAAAGCCTGTAGCCAAGCTGCTCTGCCTCAGCACCATGACCCCTTCGCTGGGGCAACTCCGTCCCAGTCAGCCCCACGGGGTGGCCTTCCAGCAAAAGCCTCCTGTTGTCACTTCCCCAACCAAAAGGCATGTCACCAGGCGGCTCTACAGACTGCACAGGCCTGCCTCCCCGTGTGCACGTGCCGCTGCCCCCCTCCCGGGAATGCCCCAATGCCCACCGGCAAACTCTCTCAACTGGAAAGGAGCCTTTCTGCTGCTTGGAGGCGTCCTCTGACCTGCGCCACTCCCATCGTGACTTCCGGCGTGTGCCCTGGGCTTGCCTCCGGGCTCTCTGCATGCCTCGCTGCCCCCTCTGGCTCCTGCACACCTGAACACATGCACCGCTCAGCCTTTACTATGTCTGACACTTCAGGGATCCCACCCATCCCGGAACAGAATGGGGTGCAGGCTGCTTGCAGGTCTCCTGTGTGCCGGGACTGGCTGGGCTGGGTAGGACTGAGGCTGCAGTGAGAGGCACCGTGCCAGGGAGGCAGAGGCAGGGTGGCGGGGAAGACCCCCACACACCTGGCACTCCCCACTTACCGCTTCATAACCAGTCTTTCTTCTGATGTGCTCCTGTGGAGCCCAAGCCCCTTTTAAGCAGCGACCACATCTCACAGCTCAGTATAAACAGCATGGGCCTTACACTCCTTGGTCAGTAAATAAATACGTGTGGCATGTCAGTTGCCATGATTCAAAAGTGGGCCTCGCTGCGTTGAATCCCACAGCTGAGAATTCACCTCGCCCATTCTCTCACCTTCCAGCAGCTTCATGAAAATGATTCACTTCGGCCTTCAATGAGGACGCTGCATCGCTCACCAGAGCAGCACCGTCCCATGAGACCCTTGCCTACAGACCTTCCCGAATGAGTGGTCCCTGCAGCCTGGCACAATGCCACCTTCCACTGCAAAACCAAGCATTTGGCCTCATGCTCGAGCTTACCAATAAACACGACACAAGTAACCCTTGATTCTAATAAACAAACACCACTCCACAAACTGCATTCAATCCAGAAACTGCACGTGTAAGGGGGAAAGCCCTTGGGACTGAGTATCAGAGGAAGTGTGTGTGCATTTTGCAAAACGTGCCCTCTGAGAGATCCGGCGTCAGTAGAGAGCGGAGAGCTTCAGCGTGCGTTCCGTGGCTGACTGGAGGCCTCCCACTGGGCAGGGTAGAGGGACCGCTGCCTGCAGGTACGTGTTAACTAGCAAGCAGCAAATCCAGTGAACTTGGTACAACCATTTGTAACTTTGCAAATCTTTTCTTCATCTCCCAGTGGGAGTTAAGATCGCTTTCTCTTAAGTTCCGTAACACTAGGTACCTTTCTTGTGGCACCCTGTCCTCCCCTCGGATTCATTCAGCAAATAAACGCAAGTGAACCCTGGTATTGCTTGATGCTGTTCTGGGAGCTGGTCGCCCCTCAGGGGCCCAAGGGGGCGGCTCCTACCCTCTTAGAGCCCGCACTGCAGTGGGGGGACACACGGGAGACAAGGCCGGCATCTGCCTCCTCTGCTCCAGGGCACTGCAAGCTCCTGGAGCACAGGAACGCCGTTTGAAGAAGCCAGAATAAGGCAAATAATAGAAAAGTCTTGGAAAAGTTGAGCCCTCCTGTACAGACTGCTCCCCGCGTGGAATCCGCAAGTTCCAGCAGCGCCGGTCCCACGCACCATTGCGTGCGTCCCCGGGACCGGCCGTTCCTGCAAAGGCAGCCGAGCTGCCCAGCACAGACGGGGCTGCTCCCCTGCCCCGAGGAAGCGTGGTGGACGGCTGAATTAACAGGTTGGAGAAAGGAGCTCGGAAATGCTAACAAGTACGTGGTTCACTAACCTACTCACATCGAAAATCTTCCTGTGCTTTACCTGCAAAGACCTAAGGCTTGGGTGAATGTCAGTGCCCTTGAACGTCTCGAGAAGGGCTGTTACCCCCTCTCCTAGGCACTGAGAGCAAGGCGGGCCTCTCTTTCCCCCATTCCCCCCAACTTGTTCTCGTTAAGGTATCAGTTACGTCCTGGCCCCAGCACTTCTGCGCAAGGCTGGGAAAGGGACCCCAGGATGACTGGCCGTCCACAGTCTTGCCATCAGGATGGGGCCAAAAGCACGTGGACGATGAGGCTCTGCTTCCTAAGGGCCCCCACGCTCCGTCGGAGCCCCTACTCTCCAGAGAAGCGGGAATGAGGGAGGTGGAGTCTGGGTGACTCCCGCACAGGGTGTAAGCCCCCACCACCACCACCCACATAAACTGCGTTCAATTCAGTGTGTGAAATGTGAATGAGAGGCTTGGCGTCCTTGAGCACCGCGAAGATGGGAGGTGATGGGAGGTGCAAGCTGCTCAATCCGTTCTAAGTCGTGGCGCAGAAGGGCGTCCTGGCCGTTCCACCTGGAGGTCTCCAGGGGGGTGGGAGCGAAGAGCTGCTTAACCTTCGGTCTTTCTCGTACCGTCTTCTCTCTCCTGTGAGCTTTGGCAACTGTCGCTAAAGACGTTAGGATCCCTCTGCAGCGAGTCCACTTTTCCAAACATCCTTCCTTTTGCTAATTGAAACACCCGAGAGTCCAGGACCTCATGAAGTATTTTTTTCATTTTCGTTTTTTTGTAAATTTTTTTCTACCTCTTACCTGGATGGCCAACTCCAGGCTCAACTGGCAATGAGTTTGGGGGCATACCATGGCAATGAGTTTGGGGCATATCATGTCACCTCTCCTCTGCTCAGAGTTTCCTCAGAAACTAGCAGAGCCAAATGCCTCTACAGACGGCAGGGCCCACCTGAAAGACTTGGCTGGCCCTGCCCGTCTCCCGCTTTCCCAGTGCCTTCCAGAAACCTTCTGTGGCCTCCGCTGGCCTATCTGTATAGTGGGAAAGATCCCATAGCTCCTGATCGGGAATCGGTGGGGATTGAACGAGCTACTACAGGCAAAGCCCTTAGCCAGAGCCTGACATACCTTTTCAATAAATATTTGTTATTTCTTTTATTGCTGCTGCTTGCTGGTGATTGGTCTTGTCTCCGGGACGTGCCACCAGCTATGGGTTTGCTTCTGTTAAGCAAAAAGAAACCAGCAAAGGTGCTCTGTGTGCCCTGGCGAAATACTCTTGACTGTAACATATGATTGTACGAGACGTCTACGAAACACAGAGCTACGTGTGCCTTGTAAATAGATGGTGTCTACATTCCCTGAAGAGTTTCCATACCTTCTTTCTTTGAGTTTATTTTTCCTTTTAAATGCTAGAAGAGCTGGATGCACACAATATATTTTGGAACACACATACCTGAAGAAAAACTATTACAATGAAGTATGCACTTTCCTGTTATTAATATGAATGTTAATAAATAACGAAGTAGCGCTTGGCACTTAGGTAACTGCTTTCCACCTCCAGAGGGTTCCCAAGCCTTAACCAGCTCTCCCAAGTACCGCTTCTATCAAGTAGGAAAGCATTATCTCCCCGCCATTTGTCAAAATATCACAAACTCCCTCTAAGTGAACCTCATGTTTTGTTGTGTTGGGTTTTTGGGGTTTTTTTGCTGTTGCTTTTAGCGGGGAAGAGACAGCATTACTTCTTTGCTTTGCATATATTCAATATTCAAAATCTGATTCTTTTTAACCATTGAATTTCCCTCCTCAGGGAATATTAGCTAAATCTGAGTCAGAAAACTCCGACTCTGGCAGTCTTGCCCACTCAGGGGAGAATGGTTTGTTCTGTTTTGTTTTCACACAAAAAGCACCAAGCTCACAAAAAACTCTAAATTACTTTTAGACCAGTATAAATTTCCAAATCCTGGAACTGTCCTATGATCTGTCATCTTGAGCACAGAAGCCACCAGCCCCCTGTGGCTACTGGGCACTTGAAAGGTGCCTAGTGTGACTAAGGGCCTGAATTTTTAATTTAGTGCAATATTAATTACTTTCACTTTGGGTTTAAATAGCTGCACGTGGCTAGCAGCTACCAGACTGGACAGCACAGTTCTAGCATCTAGGAAGAAGTCACTCACCATGCATAAGAGGAATTGCAGCCACAAAGAGAGGACTTGTATGTCCCGGTCTTAAAATTTGACCTTTAACAATGGGTGAAGGGGAGCAAGAGATACAGACTTCCAGTTACGAAATAAGCAGGTCACGAGGATGAAAAGGACAGCATGGGGAATATGGTCAGTAATACTGTAGCAACTTTGTATGGTGACAGATGGTGACAGGGAACCATGCTTGTCCTGGTGAGCATTTTGTAATGTATATAAATGTTGAAGTGCTGCTTGGTACACCTGAAACTAATATGTGAGCTGTATTAAAATAAAACATTTAAAAATAAATAAATGAAATGAGTTTTTAGGTCTATAAACCAGACATATCTGGCCACTCTGAAAACTCTCTAAAAAAGTCAGGCTTGGAAAGTACTGGGACCCTGGCAGGGTTGTTCACGCATAATGAATTTTTAATGCCCTGTTCGAAGTACCCTCTGTATCAAGGTTGCTTCCAAGTGAAGGGAGTGTGTTTATTGACAAGTAGCCTGCCACGGGCCCCAGAGGAGACTCTCTGAGCACATTCCTTTCTCACAAGCTTCCTCCATAACTGAGTTGCTTTTTTTAACTGTAGACTGTGGCTGTAAATTGATAGCTTTGCTGACAAAGGAGCCTGCCAGTGCCAACTACTGATTTTCTGTTCGCTATCAATTTGTTGTTAAGCTATACTTGCAAGGGCAAAATACAGATATTGGCTCAGAGCCCAGAAAGGGCAGGCCTTGGGTTGGAGAAGTGAGTCAGGTAGAAGTAAAACAAAACAAGATCTTCGTCCCGTTTGGAAAGGAACCCAGTGATAAGCAATTCGGTCCATTTACAGAATGTGAGTCCAGAAACCCAAGTCCCATGGAGCAGACATTGGGAGCCCTCAGAAAAGGGGGTTTTATTGTAGTAAATGGTCCTGACACAAACCTGCTGGGAAGCCTTGTGAAGCTGGGTCAGCCTGGAACCAGGAACGAGATGCAGTGCCCCATGCCACTCACGGGGCACGTAGATGTGCACATATTTTCTTTTGAAAGCAGAATATGGAACAATTATTAGGAACAGTTAAAGCTGAAGTAGAATGTACTGATTTATATCAGAGTGTGTGAGTTTATAACTTGCTCTATATTAAACCAGCTTAAACATGCTAAGAGTGAGTTAGCAGTGATGCTTTGCACACTCAGTGGATATAGTAGTAACAAATCACTCCAGAGGCTTAAGATAACTAATGCTGTTTATTTTCCTGGCCATTTCTGAAAGCAGGGATTCAGGGGAGGCTCAGCTGGGCAGTTCCGGCTCAGGGCTTCTTCTGAGGTTGCAGTGAGATGCCAGCTGGGGCTGCAGTTATCTGCTGGCTCGACTGGGGCTGGAGAATCCACTGAGAGGTAGGTTGCCTCTCTCGGCTGGCAAACTGGCAGTGGCTGGCCTGTTTCCCTGCGTGAGCCTCTTAGCCGTATGCCCTCCCTGCACCCGAGCTGGCTTTCCCCAGAGCGGAGATCTGGGAGGCCAGGCAGAAGGGGCAGTGCATTTTACAACGTGGCCCTAGAAGTCACACACATTGCTCCTGCCACATTCTATCAGATACGCAGGCCAGCCCAGGGTCACTGTGGGTCGGGAATGCACCAGGGGTGTCAGGATCATTAGGCGCCATCGTGGAGGCTGGCAACCACAGCAGAATGTGCATTTTTAGAATAAAAGTGTAATTGGCAACGCATTAACACTGCAGTGAGAGGCCACTTTTTATTCTTCAGATAAGTAAAAATTAAACACAATAATAACTCCCTGCCCTGGCCTGTTGGGGAGGAGGCAAGGGAGGAAGGGTCCTTATTCTTGTGGGAGGAGGCAATTCAGTAGTATTGACTCAGAGAACAAAGTAGGTATCAAAACCTCAAATATGCATATCTTCAGTCCTGGGGCTCTTCTATCTCCAGCTATTTTGCCTAGAGAAGTACTCAAGTTTATGCCTGAAGAGGTATAAACTAGAATGTTCCCTGCACCTTCTTTTCTTTATAATAGTAACAGAGTAGAAACAACTCACATTCTTCTTCACAGGTGACCGGCTAAAAAGCTATGGTACTGTGTGAAGGTTGCACATTTCAGAATATACTACAAACCTCTGAATTACATACACTGAATACACGAACTTTATAGTATGTGAATGATATCTCAACAAAACTTGTAAAAAGCTATGGTGCATCAGTAGGAAAAGAATACATGCAATGCAGCAGTAAAAAATAATGATGAGAAGCTCTCTGGGATTTCAAAAGTGAAAAGACCAAGTAGTATATCCAATATGCTACCTTTGGGTCAAAGAAAGGTGGGAAACAATAATATGTAACCATATTTGCTGATATCTGCATGAAGGGATGCTAAAGGATGCATAAGAAATGAAAGTGAACCTGGAACAAATGGTGGTAGACAGGGGTGGGCTGGTAAGAAGGCATCTCAAGTGCCTCTTCGTTAAGTCATTTTAATTTTTGAAACAAGGGTACCTGTTACCTAATGAAAATGCAATAAAATAAAATACCAGAACGTTCGTACAGATTCTAGTTCTGACTCAGTTACTAACTGCAGTCTAAGGAACGTCATTTTGCTTTTCCAAGTTTCAGGTTTTTCTTCCGTAATGTGAATATTGACGTTGGATCTCTTGGCTGTTGTGGAAAGTGTTTCCTCAGCTTACATATGCCTGGTAAAATGTCTTCATGGCTGTCCCCACAGCCACACTCCATGGGTTACCTGCGCTACAGGTAGGGGCTGGGAGGGCACAGGAGCCCCCGGAGGACTGGATGCATGACCCATATCTCCACGGGGTGTTCCCATGGCGGCACTGCAGGGTGGGCAGGGACATCAATCACTGAGAGCAAGAGCCGCATCTGGTCCTATAGATAAAATGAGCACAGATGGATATGGGAGGAAGCACACCTTTGCGACAGTCAGAAGCAGCTAGAACAGGGCAGGAACCCTGCAAGACAGCAGCAGGAGCAGAGGGACAGGACGGTGAGATGCAGATGCCCTGTGCCAGGTCTCAGATGCGGGTTTACTGTAGACACAGGCGGCAAAGAAGCACTACGGAGACCGTGCCTGTGGCCCAGGGCCCCTCCCGCTGCATGTCACTGGCATTCCCCCACCCTGGCAACTTCTGCATCAAGGCCTGATGTCCAGGAGGCTCCTGTTCACACCCACATGTTTAACGGGGGACATGCACCAATCTGCCCGTGCTCTTGAGAGCACCCGAGCCCTTAGGCAGCTCTGACATAGAGGCCAGGGCCCTGACTGAAAATAGCAGAGGGATGTAGGAGGAGGCCTCGGAAGGCACCACCATGGGGGTGGCTGGGAGGCAGAGGAGGCCTCAGTACCCCAACACTCCCTGCTTGACACTGAATGCCTGAAAGGCTGTCATATTGATAAAAACGCAGAGTTTTGCTTTTCCAGAAGGCAAGCCGACCTGGTTGGTGGCAGTTAGTGGGGAACAGGCATGACTGCGTGGAAAGGACTTTCTGCCTGGGCAGTGTGACACCACAGCAGGCCTGGTAATATTTGCCTTGGTAATATTTGCCTTGGTAATATTTCGCTTTGAGTTCTGTATTTCATTGCTCTAATCCTGGCACCACGAGAGAACACAGGGCACCCTTAATATCCTGCAGGGGGAGCATTATAATCAGCCCCAGGCAGGCTCAGATACTGGGCTAGGGGGTCCTAGAGGAGTAGAGGGCTTCTTCAAAGGGCGCTTGTTATGGTCCTCAGCCACCTGGCCATGGAGTGGGCAGGGTGAAAATGCACCATTCTGGGGCATAAGAAATGATAGTTCTTGTCTTTTGTGGCCTGACCCTGGGCATATCACCAGACTCTCCTGAACCTTGGTTTTCTATCTGTAAATGGGCTAGAAGATCCTTCTGATACATCTGACTAATTCTGAAACGACAGTGACTGTCATTGACTGAGTACCTACCATGTGCAGGTATCACAAGTGCCTGCTCTCTCATGTGCTTGTGTATGTCCACACATGTATACATTTGCGTGCATGTATATACATACCCAGGTATGTGTGCACATATTCGTAAGTATATGTACTGTTTTCATGCATACTCCATGCGCATATACTCTCATGTGCATGTATGTCTATATCTGTGCACATATATATATGTGCGTATAAGTATATATACAGATACATATGCACACATGTATGTGTGTGTGTGTATATTTACTTCTCACCCTTACAATCACCACAAAGTTGTCATTATTCCCATCTTCGGGTACAGAAAGTGAAGCTCTAAGAACATGGCATCTTAAGGCAGGCTCGCATCTGGGAAGCGACTGGGCCGGGATGTGAAGTCTGTTCTTCCTGGCTTTACAGCCCAGGCTCTGTCTCCTGCAGTCCTATACGTCCGCAGTGGATTCTTCAGGGCTCCTGGCTGGAGCGTGGTGTTAAGGTCAAAGCCAGCAAACTCGCTCATTCTCGGGCAGGCTCGCCAGCATAGGGCCTGTAGGGGGGGCACTGCGTTTGCTGAAGCTGCTGCGTGGAGGCTGGCAGACAGATAGGCCCACAGCTGCCCCCAACAGTCCGTTAGCTGTCTTTCTTGGCTTCTCACTCTCCCGGCCTACCCACCTGCTTCTTGCTTCCAGCTTGGCGGGACCAAGAGGAGCTGGGGCTCCTGGGCCCCACCTGAACTGACCCCACCCGCTCTGGAGTGGAGCTCTTGCATCTGAGTCGAACTGCCCAAGACCCCCTTCCCTCTGAGGTCCCCTTTCACACCTGGGCAGCCCTGGCGAGGCCTTGGGGCTCTTTAGCAAGCTCCATACTCCACAGAACACTGCCTCAGGGGCTCCCAGGCCCAGCCTCCCAGATACACACCAGTCCCCCCATCTTACACAGGCTGGCTTCAGGCCGCCTCTGTCCTCCCCAACCACTAAGGAGACAGCACCTGACCCCTCCTTCATCTCCCTTGTCCTGATGCCCCATGGCTCCAAGTTCTGCTACCCGAGCAGCAGCACACCCAGGACCTTCCCTAGCTACCACCCGTTGCTCGGGAGGGGAAGTTGAGCTGTCTCTCTAAGCCTGTTTGACAGCGGCAGCCACCCAGACAGCCCCCACAGTTTCCATCGGGAACCTCTCTGCACCCAAAACAACTCCAAACAGACACAGAAGAGAAATCAAAGCAGTGGTCTTGTTACTCAAGTGCACGTTCAAGGCAATCTCCTATAGCTGATTGGCAAAGAATCTGGAGCCTGGCAGCCTTTGATTACATATGAGAAAGTTTGATTACATATGAGTAGATGTAGATGTGGGCAAACAGCCTCTGTGCATAACTGGTGAGATGGTAAATTGGCTGTAATTCCAAGGAGGGCAATTTTACAGTATCTATCAAAATGTCAAATGCATTTACCCTTTGACCAAGCTACTCTACTTACAGATACTCAGCAGTATATTCGTTTTTTTATTGCTTCTGTAATAGATTGCCACAAATGTGGTGTTTAAAACAGCACAGATTTATTATCTCTCGGTTCTGTAGCTCACAAAGTCAGAAGGCTTAGCTGAATCCTCTGCTTCAGGTTCCACAAGGCTGAAATCAAGAGGCGGGTGGCCTGGGCTCATATGTGGAGGCTCTAAGGGAGAATCTAGCTCCGGACTCATGAAATTGTTGGCAGATGGCACCATGTAATTGTGCCACAGAGGCCCCCCCTTTCCTCTTGCTGGCCATTGTCGGGGGCTCATCCTTGGCTTCCAGAGGCTGTACATATTCCCTGGCTCGGGGTCTCCTCCATCTTCCAAGCCGACAGCAGTGGGTTGAGTTGTCATGATTCAAATTCTTCTGTCTCCAGCCTCATCTCTCCTGCCTCCAGCTGGGAAAAGTTCTGTGCTTTTAAAAGCTCGTGTGATTAGGCTATACTCCCAGAGAATCCAGGACAATCTCCCTTCCTTGAGGTCCCTGACTGTAGTTCCATCTGCAAAGTCCCTTTTGCAAGGAAACATAACATATGTCTGAGTTGCAAGGGTTCAAGCATGAACATCTTGAGGGTGGGAGTAGGCTGCCTACCATAGCCTCATTTGTGCAAAGTGGTGTATCTACAAAAATATTCATTGAAGCATTATTTGTAAGAGTAAAATTATGGAAGCAGCCTAAATGTGAATCAGAAGGCAGTAGTTTATAAATTATGCTTGATACAATACACACAACTGTTAAAAAGAATAAAGCAGCTGTAAATGAATTGATATGGAAAGATCACATTCTTGTATTTGGTGCAGAAAGGAAGACTATAAATGTTCCTATTTGTCTGAAGAAAGAAAGACTATACTCTGTATTTTATATGTATTCTATGACATATTATATGTGTGCATGTGTGTTTGTAAAGGTATAAATGCCATGCAACATTTTTGAGAAGATACACAAAAAACTATGGACTGTAGTAGCTCGAGACAGAGGAGTTGGGAGTTAAGGGCAAAGCTGTCAGGACCTCAGGGCGGGGGCCCTGAGCTGGGCGGAGGCTGCCCATTCTGGTCCCAGCTCTGCCCCTGCCAGTCTCTGAGAAAACGTGAAGGCATTCTCTCTGCACATGCATCTCTTCATCTGTTTGTCTTTTAACCTTAATCTCTCTGTGCCTCACATCCTCCTCTGTAAATGAGAATGATAATAAGAGCATCTCCTTCGAGAGTTGTTGTAGGGATCAAATGAGTACATGTAGAGGTTTAGAGCAGGGCCCGGCCCAGAATAAATGCTGTATAAGTGTTTGCTCTTATGACCTGTTCAAAAACAGGTAGGGAGAGACCGTGCCACACTGCCACATGGCTACACCCAGCAGTGCCCAAGTGGAACTTTGGGGCCCCCCCCTGCTGAGGTGCTATCTCAGAGCAAGGTCCTGGAGGGACTGTGACTCGCCTAGGTCGCTCTGGAGAAGTGATGTTAAGGTCACGGGGGGCTGGGCCAAGCAGGGTCTCCTACCTCTGCACCCCAAGCCCCGCCAGAGCTGGAGCAGTCGCTGAGCGGCAGTGAGCCCTCCTCCATTGCTTCTCATCAACAGCGGCTTCTTTGGAATTCTAGTTGCTGTACTAACAATTTTTAGGGGAGGACGTGTCAACCCAGAATCTCTTTTATGCTTTTTCCTCATGTGTTCCCCTTGAATGACTCCAGATCTCAGGATGTGGGCAAGTTGATTTGAAGGGGGCCACTAATGTCTCCCCCACCCTGTTGTTTTGAGACTGTGAGACAGGAGGATTGACCAGGCAGTTTCACTGGAAGAGCCCAAGTCGCTTGGGTTATGGGCAGTTTTCTGAAGCTCTGAGAAACTGTGTCAAAGAAATACAAGAAGCGGCTGTAAATTGCCTGCCAGGAAAGGTTCTGGGCCCTGATTCTTTAAGGGGAAAATGCAGACATTCCTTTGATTAATCAAAAGGGATGCAAGGGGAAAGGCAAGGGGAAATTTGTACTGAATAGCAGCGCTCGGAGCCGCTGCCGCAGCCCTGGCAATTCTCTCTCCCCACTAGTTCTGCCCAAGGAAAGAAGGGGGAAATATCTCTGTCTTGAAAGTTTTCTTCTCCCTCTCTGTCTTTTTCTCCTGGGTTCTTATTTCCCCTTCTAATAGTCAGGCAGATGGGCTGTGCTACCTTGAGAAACACCTGCCTTCCCCCCAGAAGCTGAAATGACATGGCCAGCAATGCAGTCAACTCGCAACCTTGGGAAGACCTCGCGTCGCTGACCCCGGGGCCCCACCCGGGGAGCTCGGCCCCGCAGAGACTCCGGCACAGTCTTCGCAGAAGGAAAGGCCATCATCAAGTGTGCACGGTTCAGGCTCCCTTGTTCTCTCGGCCTCTTGACTACACATTTTATTGCAGCCCTGCGGTGAGTTATTTATTTGGAGTAGAGGAAGGAACGAGTGAGGCGCACCCTGCCCCTAGAGGGTAACCAGGACGTGGGCACCCACGCAGTGCCTGGTGCTTCTCACCAGGCGTCAAGGGGATTGGGGGTGGGGGGGCGCAGAAAACATGGGTCTGTGCCGTAAATCTTTCTAAGGTGCAGGCAAAGCCGACAGGGATGTGTGGAAGTGGGGCTTTAGTGAAGCTGCCACCATGCAGCAGCAGTCTGTCGGGACGTGCCAGCCCAAATCCCAGGGCACCACGGCAGGACGCAGAGGAGAAGGTCCACCACAAGAACCTACTTGGTAGAGGGACGACAAGGTCTGGATTCACTGATTCTGTCACGGTGTTGTCTCTGAGTGGGGGCTCGCCTGGCTTCCTAGGAACTCAGTGGGAACCTGGGGGCTCTGTGCTTTAAAAAAGCCCAGCTTGGTTCCCATGAAGCTGACTTTCTGGTCCCAGCACCTGTACAGGTAACAGGGCACTCACCCAGCACACATACTGCCCTGAGAGCAGGTGCCCCTGGAAAGTTCCATCAGAACGGTCTGAAAGAGCTAATTCCAAAAACTCGCATGCCTCACCAGCCAGGAGAAACGGCTTCCTTCTGACCAATGAGCACTGGCCCGTGCTATTTTTGGTCCCCCTTTCAAAGTCTGCCTAACATGAGCTAAAACTACTGTTATACTTCGGCTTTTCAGTGATTTGCTCTGGAAACTCTGTGCTGCCTACTAGCTGGAAGGAGGCAGGGGCCTGAATCAGGCGATGAGATGAAGAAAACTGAAGCAGGCAGATGACCGCGGAGACGCCTGCTTCTCTCGCTTGTAGCCAAAGAAAAGCCGAGTCCTGGCTAAGAGCCACACCCCTTCTGAGTGTATTTTCCTATTGTTCCCACATTTCACAACATTCATTGTTGATTGACTAGGGAGATAAAGTTCATGAAAAAAGTACAGACTGGCCGTAGTGTTATTCTTGCTGCATTTGTTTTGAAATGAGACAGAGTGGGTTTACATGCACTTTGGGCAAAAGTCACTTGCACACTTTGAAGCCTCCGTTTCCTCGGTGAGGAGGGTGCATGGCGTGAGATGGTGCCCGTTCAGAGCACTCCACCCAGTGCCAGGCGCACAGCCGGCTGCGACAACCCCTAGCCGTCCCGACTGCGGGCCCACCTCCCAGGGCCCTCCTGGCGCAGCAGGAGGAGCCGGGAGAGCAGGGATGCCCAGGCTGTGCGGACGTAACAACAGCTGCAGCCACGGGTCTTGGTCTGAGTCCCAGCCTCTCCTCAGAATCGGTACATGGAACGATGACCCCGCTTCCAGCCTCCTGGGGGGTTTTGCAGACAGGGCCGAATATGCTGAGAGGCTTAAAATTCCAGACTGATTTCTTCTCTCCAGTGGTTTGCAAAAGTTTGAAGAGAAACAAAGGCAAACTTTGAGAGGGAGACTGGGCCAATCGGGGGAGAGAACTGTGGAAGTTTCTAGACAAAACCCCATATGGCACAAGTTGCGTCCAGGCTTTACTTCTGCACTGAGGGGACAGCAAGATGGCCTTGGCCAGAAGCCACACTAATCCTGGTTTCCTGCCGTGGGTTCTCAGGAGCCTGAAACAAGCTGCCCTTCCACAGGAGCTGAGCAGGCAGCCCCTGAAGCCTGTCAGTAGGGACTGTGGCGCCTGATGGGATCTCACTGTGCCCCTGACTGGACAGAAGCTTCCTGGGCTCTGGGGCATGGCCAGATCTTCAGCCAGCTGCACCCAATGCCTGGGGCAGGCCCTTTATCTCATTCCCCAGAGGTGCCTCTCTTCATGCAGAAAGCAAGGCTCACAGAACCGGTATTGCCTACACCTTTGAGGTCAGGAGGACTAAACAGGGTCAAGTCTGTGCAAAGAGTTGGAAAAATAACCTGTGGTCCTGCACAGAGTCCAAGATGCTCGCGGTATCAAGGGTTTTGCATCTTCCAAGAAAGCAGCCCCACCGCTGGACCTTCCATGTGCCCAAGGGCAGGTTACAGAGTGCAGAGTAATTTCAGGGAGTATTGTCATAAGCTCAGGGCATTTCCCTTTATTCTTTCCCACAAAGGGTGGGTAAAAATAACTGACCTAAGATAAGATTGTTATAATCATAAGCTCTATCAAATTAACCAGCTAGCGATTTTATTGAGAAGCAATTTGTTGAGATGTAAGACATGCTGGTTACGGTGGCAGTGTCCAGGATAAAGCAGCTTCTACTATGTGCATTTTTCATTCTTTCCTTTATTGAGTCAATAAGCAACTATGTCAAGTTCTAGGGGTTTACATATTATATGCAAAAATACGTGGGCTTGATAAATGGTTTTGCAGATGAGCAAAGTGCCAAGGGAGTGAAGGCAACGGGAAGTTAATCCTGACTTGGGAAATCAGAGAAAACTTCCTGGAGGAGGCAACACTCAGCTGTTTTTAAGTGAGGGCTGGACTTTCAGCACTGAGAGATGGAGACGAGCTCGCAGATAGAGCCCTTCTGTGGACACAAGTCACGGGTCAGGAGGGTCCAGGTGGCCCCAGGGTGCGTGGTATATCTGCCTTGGCGTCACAGGAGCTAAGATAAGGTCCAGTCCCTGCTCAGAGTTGTCTGTCAGCCTCAGCTACCCCTCCTTGGGTCCCACAATGGACCCACCACCTGTCTTTTTACAGATTCAGCTTTGCCCCAGTTCCCACCACAAGCAAGAGGTGCAGAAGGGAATCGATAACCCCAACCATGACTCCCACCCTCTGCCCATTGGCACTTCCCACTGGGGAACCTGGCATGTATTGTCCTCTCGCTGGGCTCCTGCTGTGGGCTCTGGCCTGACTTTACATCAGTGCAGCCCCAAAAACCAGGGGGTCACTTCAGTGCCCCCAGTTCTCTCCAGATTCCTGCCCTGGGCCTGCTGGCCCACTTTGCTGCTCCCACTACCCGGGTCCCCAGGAGTCTCAGGGTGGAGCAGGCATGTGACCACGTGTGACTCTACTTACCGAGAGCCTAGGTCCCCACAGGATTATGCTAATGAGCAGTTTCTGTCCTCCCTTTTTGCCGACAGCCCAGGAAGAGGCAGGTAGTGGGGAAAACCCCCTGTTCACCACACACGCCATCCTTAACTTCCATCCCAGATTGCAGAGCATCTTAAATGCAGCACCAAGGAGCCAGTGAGGGGGGCTGGGCTGGGCAGCTGTACTTTCTGAAGGTGGCGGGGATCCAGGGCAGCTGGACTGGGCAGGGGGAGGGAGGAGACGGGCAGTGGGGGAGTCTGGAGGGAGACGCAATCAAGATCCAACCTCTGGAAAAGCCAGACGGAATGCAAAGAGATGGGGCCTTGTGAGAGAAGCAGCCCCACTGCCCCACCAGGAGTCGCCAGTGGCCTGCGTGCGATTGGCTGAGCTGCAGACTGGGTGAGGTTTTGGGGCTGGGTGAACGGGAGGGTGCAGTGCTTTTCTTCAGGAAAGAGCAGGAGGGATTTTTGAGTTTGGGGCCGTTGGGGGTAGGCACTTTTAGCTGGGGACCAGCTGAGTTGGAGCAGTTCTCTGCTACTGCCACGGTGTGTGGGGGGGTGCTGGGCTGCACAGTCAACCTGGGGCCGTTGGTTCATGCCACAGGCTGGGGAGGGAAGGGTACAGGGTGGTGGGGGGCGAGGCCGCAGGGCTTCAGGAATGGCGTGGGGTGCCTATGAGCAAGGCCTGGTGGGCCCCTCCCTCTGGTACCACTCATGAGGGGAGCTCACAGCCAAGTCTTGGTGTCAGCAAAGGGTGCTCTGGGGTGCTGCGCCCTCAGACTGAAATCATTTCTGCTCCTCACATATGTTTGTCCAGCCACTCAGCATTCCGGGGTGTTCTACACACTCCAGAGTGAAACTATGATTCTAGAAAACAAAAACTTCTTTCAGGGAGACTCTTTAGCAAAAGAATGGATTATCATAAAGATTGTCCACATGGCATGAGGACCAAAACTCATCAGCAAATCCTTAAAAGAAGGCTGGTTTTGAGGTGAGTAACTAAGCATGCCGGGATTCCTATTTCCTTCCAGTGGCTGGTTATCACCCACGGTGGTCGTCCCCATCGGCCTCAAGTAGCACTGTGAATCACGCCAGGTCCCTGCCTCCATGGGTGACCACATTGCCGGAGGACAGCTGAAGGAGTTCGGTACTTGCTTCCATCTTGAACGCAGGTGCAGACAGGTGGATGCTCAGGCCAGAATGGAACTTAGAGGGGGCAGAACTTTCTCTCCCGCTCCCCTGGTGGAGCCAGCCCTGGCCTGGCTGGACCACTGGCTGCTGACCTGCTTGCTTTCATCGTTTGCCAGCTGCTGGGCTGTGACTGGTCCTTTCTGTGGGTCCCATTGTAGTCCGTACCCCTCATACTAGTCAGTGAGGGCTGCAGGAATACAGTGCCAGAGACTGGGGGGTGGGGGGCTTGAACAACAGAGATGTATTTTCTCACGGCTCTGGAGGATGGAAGCCCCAGGCTAAGTGTCAGTAGGGCTGTGTCCCCTGGGTTCAGCTGTTCACTCAAAACACCCCTTTGAATAAATACTACTCAAAGGATACTTGGGGCCTCAGTCAGTGTAAGAGAACAAATATCTTCTCATAAGATGGTTTTCCTTTGTCGTAAACTGCTTCCTGTTTGGCATCCTTCTCAGACCCTTTGGGTAAAATTGTAATATTTCCAGAATATCCTGCCTGGCTTTACTGCATCCTCTGGGGTGGAGAGAAGTGTGGCTTTAGTGCATCTGCATATTGATAGGCATTCCTCAGGGGTGGGGACTGCCTGCCTGCTTTCCCTTGTTGGAAGTTCCCTAAACAGGGTGAGGCTGGGTAGTTGAGCCCCTGTCTCCAAAGGGAGCCCCTAACCATCTGTGGAAGGGCAGAGTTTCGGGTGGCAACAGTGCTGGAAGGGAAAAGGTGGGGCCTCGTCCTGAAGCCACATTGGCACAACGAACACAAAGGTCTGCTTGAAGACTCTTCTTGCTGTGAGGGCAAGGGGGTTGCAGAAGGGGTTCAAGCCTGCAAGGACTCTGACAGCACTGCAGCCGGCCTCCTCAGGTGAGGGCGTGTTCTCGTCCCTGAAAGTCCCCGCCCCCCAGTCACACCTGCCTCCCGCGGGTGCCCCCATGGCCCCCACCTCCCCCATCCCCCCCAATTCCCATGCAATTCCCTGGACCCCAGCTGAAGGGATTCCTTCCTCCTGAGAAGAAAGGCCTTCCACATCTCCGCTCCCCGTTCTCAGACTCTTTGACTCTTGCATCTCGGTCTCTTGGTCTGGTTTTGCCCAGTTAACTGGCCTCTCCTTTCTGCTGGCTGGCAACCATGGGGAGGTGGCCTGCAAGCACTGCACCCTGCAAGCAAGGGCCTGACCAGCACCAGCTGGCCCGTCTACAGCTGGGACGCTGCCTACCTGCCCACCCCCCCAGCTCTGGGAAACTTGGATTCAGCGACTCCAGCCACTCATTCGCTCAAGTGTAAAATGGGGATCGGATTAGTGTCCACTTCGCAGTTGGCTGGGGTGTGAAATAGGGTGGCCCCCATGGCACTGGGCCTGCTGTGGTGCCGAATCCTCATCCTGGTCGATGTTACCACTGCTGTCAAATGCTGCTCACTTTCTCAACACAGCTGGGCCAGAGCCCAGGGGAACTGTGACTTCCAGAACCTGCGGTGCTGATGGGGACTGACTTGGTTGGAGTTCCCCTGAGACAAGTACCTGGGTGCTGACCCCAGAGCGGAAGTGAGGGACATGGAGAAGAAGGGTGGGCTGTCAAGGCTTGCTCGTGCCAAGCCCTCTGAGGAGAGCACAGGATGCCTCCCAGAGCTGGAGCTCTGAAGAGCGGGTGCTGGGGGGCTCACCCGCGGGTCCAGCTCCCATCAATGGTCCTCCTTGGAGCTCTGAGTCCCCTGGGCTTCTCAGCTGTCAACACTCAAGGACAGGTCCAGGGTAGTTCCTTGCTCAGCTCACTGCAGCAAAATCGGAGGTGCACCAGGACCCGTAGCAGTCCTGCCTCATGCCACAGCTCATGTTCATGACCAAACCTGAGGTCATCACACCTGTGTATTTGTACATGCACAAGTCTTCACTTCTTTATTTGCATTCATTTGCCTTATTTTCTCTTACAAAAGTAAAACATGCATATGGTAAAATTCAGGTAATTTATAAGGTAGCCAAATGCAAAGAAAATAAAAGATACCTCTCTTGCCCAAACCTTTATTCCACCTCTCTAGGAATAACTTCCTTTTACAGGTTCTCCTGTTTCTTTCTCAGTGTTCTATGCAAACATAATCACAAATAATTATTCTACCCATTCTCGTGTTACCCACAATGAATTCTGACCACACATACTGCTTTTTTCAGGAAATAGCATTGCACAGAGATTGTTCCATAGCAGCAAGTACAAACCTAGCTCCTTCTCAGCAACTGAGTAATCCGTTATGCAGTTGTGCCTTAAAGTAAAGACTGTCTCCTGTTAATGGACACTGAGGTTGTTTCCAGATCATCTTATTATAAAACAAGGCCACAAGGACCATGCTTATGCATAAGAGATTTGCTTGCTTCTTCAAATATTTCTGCAGAGTTAAATCCTTGGAATTGTTTCATGAAAGCTACATTTATTTAAAATTTTGACATTCATTTAAAATTTTGACCAAGATTGTTAAAGTCCTCTCCAAACACATTACATCATTCACAGGGTGCGTAAGTGTCACACCCTCCTCACACACTGCCATGAAAAGAATTATCAGAATTTACATCTTTGCCAATTTCTTCCATAAACACAATTACTTCTGGTTGCTTCAACTTGTAAGGATGAACATCTTTCTATGTAACTTGACCATTAAAAACAAAATAAAATTGTCTTTGTATCTCTGTGGGGTCATTCCTATTTTTCTTATTAATGCAGAGGAGTTCTTTATCATCTGAACCACCTGGGAAGCTTAGTGAAGGGCACGTTGCTGGTCCCCTCCCCGGGATTCCTAATCCAGTGTGTCCAGGGTGGATCCCAAATATCTGCACGCTTTTATTTTTAAGCTCTCCAGGTGAAGCTGAAGATCAGATTACTCGGTATCGGGCTGAAAGAGAGCAAAGTTTGCTATGTTCAGGTCTTCTTTTTGTAACGCAGGTTTTTCCGTCGCCTTAAAACAGAAATCGGAGGCTTGGGTTTTCTGTGCCCTGGACGGAGGCCTTTCCCGGGCGTGTTCTCCAAAAAGGCTCAGGCGACAAAGAGAACAGAGACTGAAGTTGAAGTTGAAGGTCAAGCAGAGCCAAACCCGACGCACACTCGGCCTGACCCGCCTGGAGAGCGCTGCCCAAGGCCTGGGGAGGCAGCGGGCACTCCAGCCCCAGCCCTGGCATCGCCTGGCCACGCAGCTTGGGTGCTGACCCCTGCTCACCTCAAGCCCACTCCCTCCCAAAGGGAAAACAACAGGTCATTTGCTTAGGGCAGAGTCAGAGCGTGACACACCTTTTTTGTTTGGTTAGCTGGCTTCCTTGCACAGGCTGCCCGCCCCCCTCCTGGGTCCAAGAGGGCTGACTCATGCTCCTCGGCTGGATGGACACGAGCTTTGTCCTGTCCCCCCACCCAGAGCCAAGCTTCCCACTCCGCGGACTGGGCTCAGGATTCTGCCGTTTAGAGCAAAGCACGTTTCCTTCAACAAAGCAGGGAGTCTTTCTTCTTGATCTTATGTCATTGTCATCTGCTTCTGCATACCTCTTGTGTGGGTGTGAGTTGCAAAAGTTGATTAAATTCAGCTGTTTGCAACTCGAAATTCATTTTCTCATGGAGACCGTATTTGGAAGGAAGTTCATTGCCAGCACAGTCATTTATAAAGCCCATTTCACCCGTGGGTGTGTGGCTGTCAGTTCCAGGGGCCCCGTGAGCAGGGCACACTCCCCCACCACAGGGTTCTTGCATCAGCTGAGCCCGAGAGGTGCCCCCCACGCGGCTCAGCACAGCAGGTCCTCAACGGTGGGGATGGGGTTGGGTGGGGGTGGCTGTGAAGTTCCCAGAAGTGACCAGAAAGCCAGAGGAGGAGACCTCCCATCCTAAAACTGTCTATAACTTTTGTTTATAAATGAGACAATCTGAATTTTACAAGTTGGGGACTTCTGACATTGCACAACTGGTCTGCTTCTCAGTCTGAGTAACACCAGCCAAGCTCAACCTATTTCATGCAAAAGAACAGGAAGAAAATAGATAGAGTTTAAGTTCATAAATAAAAATGATTTATAGATGGTAAGATCCACTTTTTAAACTGGCACGAAAACAAATTTATAACTGGCCACAGCCCACAGAACCTGTTTCTTAGGTTTCCTCAAAAAGTTCGATTTAAACACGCTTCTTCCCAAACCCTTCCAAATGCTGAGTTCCAATAACACTCCAATTTACCAAGATCCTCTCAGTCCCATGGGTCCCTGACCGATAAGTTATTACATTTTCCCTAAATCGCAGCAGTACGGGATGGGCTGCAAACAAGCCTGTGCCCCCAAATTGCCTGGCAGTGATTTCCTTTATTTTCCATGACTTTTGCCACTTGCATCAACGTTCACAGCTTGTCCCTTTAGGAGGATGTCAGGGATGTTCACTCACAGTGTCCTTTTTCTTTCTCTCTCTTTTTTTTTGAAGTCACTTTGGGTGAGGGGGTTGGGGAAGGCAGTCCTGCCGTTCAGGTGGAGAGGGCAGATGTAGAGACGAAGTCTCACACCCAAGCTCTGCGTGGCTCCCAGCAGCTCTGTGTGCCCGCCTGTCCCTTCTGTTGACTGGAGTCCACGAGTGAAGACGGAGCTTTATTTATCCCTGCCCTCCTTCCCAACATTCCTTACCCCCCTTATCCCCAGCCCCTCATTTTTTCTTCATTGCATACATTATTCTGCAGCATACTAAATGTTTTACTTATTTATTTCTAATCTTCAAGGGGTAGACATTTGGGGTGTGTTCTATTCACCATTATCTTACCAGCATCTGAAAGTTGTTGGCACATTTTACATGTTTGATAAATATTTTTATTAAGTGAACGAATGTTGAGAATATTGCTTAAGCTCTCTGTTTGTTTTGCATGAAATGTTTCCGTGGATTTATCCCTTTGTTTATGAATTCACCACCCTTTCTTCAGCCCACTCTTCCCGTCTGGGTTCGGTTTCTTTATTCCTGAAACTTACAGTTAGTGATTCTTTCAGTAAGGTTCTGTTAGCAGGAAATTATTTTAATCCTTGTTTCTCTGAAAATACCTTTGTTTCACCCTGACTGTTAAATAATGTTTATACTGACACAGAGCTCTAGGATATCAGTTATTTTCCCTTAGGACTTTGAAATGAAATTCCAATGTATTCTTCCTCCTGTTGTGGCTGTTGAGAACTGGGCTGCCAATCTGATAGTAGCTACTGTTTATACTGTCTTTTTCTCTGTGGTTTTTTAGGATCTTTATGTTGGGTATTCTGTAGGTTCGCTACGATGAGTCAGCATGTGGATTTATTTTCCTTGACCTTGTCACACTCTGGGCCTCTACTCCCTGCCCCCAATCACCCAGGGCCAGGGACAGACCCTGTGCCCAGAACGCTGAGATCACTCATGCCAGCCAATCCTGGGCCTGTTCCTTCCCACAGAAACCGCAGTAAAGCCCCTGTCCCAGTTCCCCTTTCCCTCTGCCTCCTGACCAGCGTGGGTGCCTCTGGATATGAGCCCCCTGGGGGCACATGCCCCTCCCTTGGGAGCTGCAAAGACGACTATCTTGGTATATCTGTGTTGAGGCCACAAAACACCAGAGACTGGGTGGCTCACAAACAGCAAATATTTACTTCTCATAGTTTGGGAGGCTGGAAGTCCAGCCTCGTGGTGCCAGCCACGGTCAGGGGCTGGTGAGGTCCATGTCCCGATTCCCAGGTGGCCATCTTCTCACTGTGTCGTCATGGAACAGAAGGGCTGAGGACCTCCCTAGGGCCTCTTTCAGAGGCCATCACTCTGAGCATTAGGTTTTCAACATACAAATGTGGGGCGGGCACAAACAGCCAGTGCACAGCAATAACAAAATCTTTTCAATGGCCTCATCTCCTCTTCCATTGGCCTTCTCATACCGGAGTAATGATAAACCCTAAGCTTTTTTTTTCAAGGGAAAAGAGTGGTCTTCATACCTGGAGCACTAAAATCACAGGGTGCTGGAGGTTCCAGAAGCTGTCGAGGCCAGCAGGGCGGGAGCAGGGAGGGCCATCTCGTGGGTGCCCCAGTGCGGGCTGGGGGGAAACGGGACCAGGCGGGACCAGCTGCCCTCTCCTTACGTCTCTGCACCTGCTTTACCGCACGCCCCTGCTCCCCAGACACCCAGCAACTCCATGCTTTCCAGGGCCCGTCAGTAGGACAGCTCTCTGGGCCACCCCAAGCTGTTCCCTAGAATCACGCCCTGCTGTGTTCTTCCTGCTGGTTTCCTGAAGCCACTCCCCCCCTCTCCCCCTTGACCACAGATCTCTAGGGTGAATCCATCCAGGCTAATTTACTGTTGGGTGCAAGTGGGTTCCTGTCGCATCCCTGCTCAAGGAGACGACACTCAAGCATCTGCTCAGAGACTATGTAATGGCTTCCTTAAACCCACGCAGGAGGGCTGTATTGCACAGCCACGGGCAACAGAGGACATCAGGACAGACACAGCCGGGCTCCGAGGAGCAGACCCAGGAAGGGCTGGAGCAGACGGCAGAGCGCTGCACAGCCCGGGACCGCCTGCTGGTGGTCGTGCCCTGGTCACGGGCCCTCCCACAGGCCACACACACCTCCTGGTCTTTCTAGACCTTCCTGTCTGCATCTTTACCATCTCCGTTACTGAGAAGACCACACCAAACTCTTTAGGGTCTCCATTTTGCTTCCAGACTGCTGGAATCGGAGGGTGATCATCTACCTTGGGTGTTGCTGGGTCTCCCAGCTTCTCACCTTGTTCACGGACAGCCCCTTGGCCCTGACGAGAGACTTGGATTTCATGTCGGCCCAAGTCCACAGAGAGCCAGGGCAGGGCCTCAGTCCCAGGAGTGGTTTTGGGAAGGCCGTGGCCAAGGCAGGATGAAGAGAACGTGAATGGACAGAAACAGCAGGTGAGTCTGGGCGATAACATGGGGGAGGGTGGCATTTGTTAAAGGAGACAAAATACTAGGAGAATGTTCAGGAAAGGCAACAGCTCAGTCCTGGGCAGATTGAGTTTGAAGGGCCTGAATGACATCTGATACAACATCTCCTGGAGGTCCGGAGGGAGGTTCCGACACACGCACTCGGGTTTGGATGCTGTGAGGGGATGGATGGTTAGGTAGAGCCGTGAGAACAGATAGGACAGACTCCCGTATTCGAGGCGGAGAATTCCAGGAGGGAATGGCTTGAGGTGAGGGGACACAAGGACGGCCCAGGCCTGGGGGTTTTCTGGGAGGGTCACACGAAAAATAACTTAAAGCACTGCCTTGGGTTTAATAACTGGAGGGCCCCAAGGGTCTTGGGGAGGACCCTTTTAGAGAAATGCCTAAAGGCAAGTTACTGTGGGTTGGCGAGGGCCAGGAGGACGGACAGGAGGCCCAGCACGGCAGGCGTGGCCATGGCTCTGGGAGGTAGTGCTGGGAGGGAAGGGCAGCTAGCAAGCAGGCTGCAGGCGGGCGGAAGGGCCAGGCTCAGAGCAGGACCACACTGTGCCATTGTCCTCTTCCTCCTCCCCGCTCAAAACCCAGGGCTCCACAGCCCCCTCCATCCCAGCCAGGAACCCGGATGGCACCCACACCGAGCCCCAGACTCAGAGCAGAAGCCTCAGGACCCAAAGGCTGCGAAGGGTGCCAAAGCCAGGCAAGGGACAAGAGCAAGGAGGGGTGGGCAGCATCCCTTGGGGGGGCTCCATACGGCCAAGGTCCTGGGTCGCGCAGGGGGAGGGGCCGTGCCCACCACACCCTTGGGTCAGTGATGGTCTGGCCACCCAGCAGACAGCTCCGATTCTCTCTGTTGAGGAGCTGGCCCTGCCCCTCAGGGCCGCCCGGGGACGCGGTGTCCACACTGGCCCAGGGGGAGCAGGGCGCAGCTGCAGCTGCTGAGGCAGATGGCCCAGGGCAGGGCCCCAGGAAGGGAGGACGGGGTCCTTGGCTTGGGGAACAGGAGGAGAAGGGACTGTCCTTTCCCTGGGATCCCTTCTCCCCTGGACCTGAGACAAGATCTTTCCCTGAAGAAGGCACAGGAGGTTTGGGGAAACAGGGAAGGCTGCACATCCCGGCAGACAGGTGGATGCTGGACAGGTGTTTGGTCCAGAAGAGCAGGGCCCTCAGGCTGGTGTGGGGGTGGGGTCCGACCCCATCCTGGCCAGGGAGGCCGTGTGGGACCACAGGGGGCATGGGGAAGGGGAGGCAGGAGGGGAGGGAAGGAGTGGAAACGGCCCCTTCGCCTCTCATGCCACTGAAGGCTGGTGCGGTGCCACCAGGCTGAGGAAGTTCAGTTTCATGTCAGGGCAACCGATTTCACTGTTTCAAATGCAACTTCGTTTCGACGTTGTGAAATTTGGGGATTAACGGTTTGCATTTCAGCTTCCCGGAAGACTGAAGATTCGGCAGTTTCCGGTAAAATGTCACTCTTTTGTTGAATTCCTCTAGAGGCAGCACGGTCCATCAATTCGGCTTCATTTGCCTTAGGGGTGATTATGATCAGATGTGAGATGGTCCTGGAGTTTCAAAAGTCAGCGTGGATTTGGGGGCCTCAGGGCGAGCTGACAGCTTCCCAAGGGCCCTAACCTTGCCCTCACCTAGCCCACGAGCATCGCCTACCATATGGGTGCACCCTTGGGTGTGCGGAGTCAGAGACTGGGGGTGGGGGCTGCCGGGAAGGGGAACCCAGCGCCAAGGAATTCCAGGGTGGTACTTCTAATATGCGCATGTCTGCTCTGTCTGCCTCTAAAAGATTATGTCCCCGTTCCTCTCTCAGACATCTTCCCAGCAAGGACCAGTTCTGATCTCTACACCTTCTGTTTACAGGCGAGTAAAGTGAGACTCAGAATGAATGGCAAGGCAAGTGCCCCAGTCATAAGGTCACCCACCAAAACGGGAGCAGCGACAGAATCCAGACCTCCTGGTTCCCTGCAGACAAGGGTCGCCTGGGCAATGGCACGGATCCAACCAACGGTGACTGTCTCAAGGGATAAAATAACGGGGGGCAGGAATTGCACCCATCTTATTTCCAGTGAGTCCGCGTCAGAAGGGAGCGCCTTCAAGCGTCTCTGCCCCCTCCCCACCGCCCCTCACCAGCCTGCTGGGGCAGACCGGGGGCTATCCGTGATGGCCCTGGCTTTGCCTCGACGACAAAGTGGCCCCACGTGGCCATCTCCCCAGGTGAGCTGTGTTCCCTGGAATTGTCTCTGACCAAAGAAACTTTAAATAGCCAGAGGCTTCAGGGAGCTGGGACCCCAGACTTCCACCATGCACAGGAACTGGGAGCCGCCAGGACCTGAGCGCCACCCCCACTGCCCGCACCGTGCCCTTGTGTGATTTCCCTGCCAGGAACAGGTCAGCTCTGGGACGTCTCCCAGGCCTCCTCCTGGATTCTCAGAAGGGCCTCTGACCTGGGCCTTCTGCTGTTCAAATGCCTCCTAATCTGCTTCCCAGATCTGGCTGTCAGTGAGGTGCGCATCCGCTGAAACAGAGGGAAAGACATATGCATTCTCCTGGGGCCTATCATCAGGACAGAGATGGTCTACAGAGTCAAAGCAACACGCTCAGTCAGACCCTTGGCCTGGTCCCACCTGCCTGTCCCCCCTTCCCCTCCCTGCCCTCCTCTTTGTCCCTCTCGCTTTCAAAGCTCTCAGAGCTCTATTCAGAGGCTTCAGGCACACACTGCACATTCTTGTCTTGAGGCATCTGCTCCTCTGTCTGCTACAGATCAAACACACAATGGACATTTGTTGAGCAAATAATTTTTTAAATGAATGAATGAATCCTGCGATTCTGTCTGCCTAGAAAAGCTCTCTCCTCCTCCTCAGAGATCTGAAGCCCTTTCTCTCCCCAGGTTTTGCCTACTTCCAAGAATGCACCCCACACCCATTGCCCACACTGACCCTTTGACCTCTGGGTCACTCACCCCACAGAACGTGTCCTGGGGGGGTGGGGTACTCGTGCTCCCTGGGTTCTGCCATCATGCGGTTTCCAGTATGAGCTGTCGATTAGCTTATTCAACTGCTTTCTAGGACTGTTCACTCTATAACCAGTCTCATTTAATAAAAATATCCCATGTGTCCATGGTGCTTTAGCGCTTGCAGAATGCTGAGGAATGCATTGCCCCAGGTTGCGTCCCCCTTGGCCAGACAAGAAAACTGAGGCTCCCACAGGGAGTCATAAATGAGGAGACAGAATTCCAGCAGTAAAAATCACTGCCCCTCCCACTGGACCAGGGCTGACGCCTGCTGGGAAGAGGTGGCCAGCCTAGCCCGGTCCTCGTTTTTCCCAGGGCTCTGCTGACTGTCCTCCTCTGCCTGGGCCCGGGGTTCTGGTCAGCAAGGGGACGTCTCATTATTTCCCAGCAACCCTGTACTCTGTGGGGCATTCTTGCCCTGCCCAGCCCTCTGAGCTAATTCCACCTTCCCTCTCTGCCAAAGGCTTGCTCCCAACAGGTAGTAATTATCAGACACTTTGAAATGGATAATTATTCAGGTAAATATATTTTTTCTTATGTGTACATTATGCAGAGGATAGAAATCCTGGATTTCCATATTGTGTTGATTGCTTCACCTGATTAAGTTTTAAATTAGATTCAATTTTGCACTCGGCAGATGGAAGGCAGAAATAAAGATTGGCTCACGCATGAGTATGTTTAGCATGTCCAGCCTAGATGACAGCTGGGTGAAGGGCGGAAGGATTAAAAGGACATAAAAGTGGTATTCACGTATATTCACTTCACCCGAGCCACTCAGAAAGCAGAGTCCCAATCTTCTTTATCTAGGCTCATCCTGGGCCCCTGAGAAGGTGGATCGGCTGGCTGAGGAAGCTGGTCCACCCCTAGAGTCTGGGTGCCCAAGGGAGACATGCTTCTCTCAGACAAGTATTTTGGTTTGCTGGTTTGATTCATTTAAATGCAAATATCCTTGGGGGTGGTGAATGCCTTAGGATATTATCAGTAATCTCTGTTTTTCTCTTAGAGCGCCAGGTGCAGGACAGAGCCCCAGAGAAACCTTCGATTTGCCTATCAGTCCAGTTAGACATGTTGCAGTTCTCAGTGGAACCTAGCCTGCACTCCAGAAAGATTAAGACTGAGACCCCAATTAAGTTTAATATCGCATGTCTCTTTCAAAAGTAACTTAAAGAAGGGCTTGCTACCTGCGTTTGTATTTACCCCGTGACTCTCTGGAGCTTCGAGTGCGTGAGACTTAGCATTGCCCAGTGTCGCCTCTGGGGGCCTCCCACGTCTCTGATGCCTGTTCATTTGCCCCCTTCCCCTTCCCTGTCTGCTTCCTGCAGTTCCAGAGGCCCTCCCAGGATGAGAGCAGGGAAGGAAATCAAGTTCTTCCCTGCTCTCCCCCACCCCATCCAGGGACCGGCCGCTCTCCCAGAGAGGATGTGCTTTTGTGCCGCAGTTAAGTCACTAGTAATCCAGGACACGCCAAAACCATCCCCAGGGAAGCCCGGGGGGCTGCTAAAGTCTTTCATTAGCCAGATCTTCCTTCTACCCAGTTTAATTGAGATGCACCAATCTGCATCACTGAGATGTAATTGACAGAAAATATTGTATTAGTCCAAGGCGAACAACACGGTGATATCCTATTTGTATGTATCGTGGGAATGGTTACCACAGTAAGTTTAGTTAGCATCCATCACCTAGTTATACATTTTTTTCTTATGATAAGAGCACTTACAGTTTACTGTTTTAGCAACTTTCAAATATATAACACAGTATTGTTAGCTGTACTCACCACATTGTACATTAGATCTGCGACCCTCAGTCAGTTCTACCTCTGAGTCCATTTTTCTTAAGATTCTATGTATAAATGAGATCATACAGTACTTGTCTTTCTTTGTGTGACTTATTTTACTTAGCCCCCAAGGCAATAACTTGGACATATGACTTTAATTGGGAAATTTTTAGTCACAGTAATAAACCAACAAGAAGGAAAGTGATTTTGAAGCAGCTCTGCGGCCACCAGGTTACCTGTGTTTTGTTTTGCTTTTATAGGGTTGTAGGTTACTGTTTTTGTTTTTAGGGTAAGGATTCGGAATTTAAAATAACTTAGATCAAATGCAAATACCAAAATCTTTTTGTTGTGGTTGCTAGATGTTTTGGGAACCGGGGTTGCCACTCCAGCGAGGCGGGGAGATGGGCACCCCAATTCAGTGCCCGGGTGTGCCTGTTGTGGGGAAGCGTGCTTAAAGGCAGGGGTTGGGCAGCCGGCACGTGGGAGGAGGTGTGCGCTTCGTCTTCCTCCTGCCTTTCTGTTTCAGAAATCCTAGCATGGTGGAACGAACGTGAAATCATTAAAGTCTGTGCTTGAGGAGCTGAGGAGGGGAATTTTACACCCTGTGACCGTTACATCCACTTTACTATAGACTATGATTCTATTTCCTTAAATGCATGGTGACAGGCTCCTCTGAGCCATGAGGGTAGCAGGCACACTGCTTCGTGAGACAGTTTCCCAGTTTAAAATGCACCCTGGAACCAAAAAGAGAATGCACAGCTAGGAGAGATAGGAGTATCTGGAGAAGGGTCCCAGGGGGCAGGCTGCCTTAGGGATACAGTTGTCATGGTGATCCACAGTGTGGCTGTGTAGGGGGTGGGGGGAGGGGAGATCCAGGGGGAGTTCCAGCCACCGTCTAAGGGAAGGTGCAGGTCTCTCGCTGGCTGTAAGCTTCAAATCCCAGTTCGATTGGAGGGTAGTGATCATGAATTTGCACTGTAATTGCAACACTGACGTTCATTTATTTTTCACTATGATCACTTCTTTGTCACACATCCCTTCCAGTTGTGTGGTATGTATTTGGTTTAAAATTAAAGGAAATTTAAATGCACTACCTTTAATGTTTTCCTTACACCCCTTCACATAACGTAAGATGACTTGGGGTGTCCAGATGGGGTCAGGTCTGGGCTGTTATTATACTTGGAAGTGGCGAGTGAGCTGACATGAGGGGGATCAGTCCTGCCCAGTACACAGTGGGGAGAGCAGAGACGGAAAACAAGAACCCGCCCAGGGAAAGCCAGCCCCTAAGGGGCAGATGAAGCAGGGGAGCTTGGAAGGAAAACAAAACAGAGCAGACAGGGAGGGGGATGCAATCCAGGAGACAGGGAGATTGTAAAAACCAAGACAAAATGTATCAAAGAAAGGGAGTGTCCAAATCATGCAACGTCACAGAGAGACAGATTGGTGACGAACGAAGCTAGAGGCAACTAATGAGACTGGAAAAGCCTTGGTAGAAAGCTGGGGACATAAATGGCTGTGTGCTCAGCTGTGGTGGGGATGCAAGGGGACACACATGCTAAGTGACTCACTCTGTATGTGCATTTTAACCAGCCTTATTGAGATATGCCTTCGACCAATAAAACTCACCAATTTTAAGAGTACATTCTGAAAGCTTTTGGCAAATGTGTATACTTGTATAACTGCCACCATAATCTCATGTTATAGAATCATGGTCCCAAAACGTTCCCTTTTTCTGTGCATCTTGTTTCTACCCCAGGCCCCTAGCAAACACTGATCGGCATTCTGTCACAGAAGTTTTGCCTTTTCTAGAACTTCATGTAAATGGAATCATATATTATGTAGTATTGTGTCCAGTTTTCTCCCCTTAGGCTGTCAAGATAGATCGCGCCCTGGTGCATCTTTGAAGTCTGCTGCTTTCTCTTGCTGCATAGGATTCCCCAGTGTGAATGCACCAAAGGGTGTCGGTCCACTCACCGACTGATGGACCTTTGGGCGTTGCTCATTTGGGACTATTATAAATACAGCTGCTAAAACAAATGAGAACGTGTGGAGTTTGATCTTCATTTCTCTTAGGCAAACATGTAGCGAAAGATTCTTGGGCATAAGGTAAAGTTACATTTAATTTTATAAAAGATTGTCAAGCTGTTTATCAAAGAGGGCTGTACCATTTTGTACCTCCACCAGCACTAGGTGAGAGTTCCACCCAGAAAGAAAATCGAGTTTTGGCAAAGCTACTAAACATCTTTTTCTTTTTTTAACCTTTTTTTCTGAAGTATCACTGATATACAATCTTATGTTAGTTTCAAGTATACAACGCAATGGTTCAACAGTTCCCCCCATTATTAACCCCTCACCCCCACTAGTGCAGTGACTATTGGTCAACATAAAAAGATGTTATGGAATCATCGGCTGTATTCTCCTCATGAACAACTTACATCATGATTGAGAATTTTTGTGCCTTTTTATCCCCCTCCCCCTCCTCACCCACCTTCCCCAACCCCTCCCCCATGGCAACCACCAGCCACTTCTCAGTGTCTATGAGTCTACTGCTATTTTGTTCACTTTGTTTTATTTTGTTTTTATATTCTACAAATATCTGAAATCATGTGGTATTTGTCTTTGTCCACCTGGCTTATTTCACTGAGCATAATACCCTCTAGGTCCAACCATGTTGTCACAAATGGGAGCATTTCTTTCTTTTTTATGGCTGAACAATATATACCACATCTTCTTTATCCATTCATCTATCGATGGACATTTTGGTTGCATCCATATACTGGCCTTTGAAAATAATGAGGCAATAGCTGCTACACATCTTTACCAAAACTTGATGTTGACAATCTCTTCAAATTTACCTGTCCTAATGGGTATATAGTAGACTATTGTTGGGATTTTAACTTGCATTTCCCTAATGATAAATAATGTTGAACATCCTGTCATAAGCTTATTTATATATCTAATTTGGTTATGTATCTATTCAAAAGTTTACCCACTTTTAATTGGGTTGCCATCTTGATACTGAGTTGTGAAAGCTCTTTATATATTCAAATTCTTTATCATATATATGTTTTACAAATATTCTTTCCCAGACTGAGGCTTGCCTTTTCATCTTCTTAACAACATTTTTTGAGTGAGTCAGAAAATGTTTAGTTTTGATGTCCAACATATCAATTTATTCTTTAATGGTTCACAATTTTTGTCATGCCTAAGAAACTTTTGCTCAACTCAAGTCTTAATTTATTCCTATTTTTTCGTCAAGGAGTTTCCTCTACAAAATTCTGTATCTTAAATATAGTTCTATATCTGTTAGAAAAAGCATAAAACCTAAATGTGATTTATTCCACCAGGAGGTTTAAACATTTTAACAGTAAGGTATTAACAAAGGGCCACATAATGGAAAGTACGCCAGGAAGCTGCTCAGGCTGAGAGTGGAGTTTGGTGGGAAATTGGTAAGAGCCTGGGTATACTTGTTTGAGTTTTTTTAAACCTACCAATGAAATTAAGACAAATGTAAGAGAAGCCCCAATGTGGATATAATTGGCTTGGGCGGCGTCCGGGAAAGAACGTGAACCCTGTAGAACTCAGCCAGTGAGGACCCAGGGGAGGGACTCGCGTACTAGGGAATAAATTACTTGGCTACAAGAGCCCCAGGGGTGCCTGCCCACCAGACACCCGATCTTGCAAGACCGTCACCAAAGCCTCGCTCCGCTGTTCTCTTTGTCTCCGTGTCCACTGACTGAGTTTGGACCAGTGAGTGTGTTTCTCACATACCCAATTTGAATTGATTTTGCATATAGTCTAAGATTCATTTTTATATGATGTTCTAGTATTTGTTAAACCGACAATCCATTCCCCCTACTGAATTACCTCGCAATCTTTGCCAGACATCAGTTCGACATACATATGTTGGATCTCTTTCAGGTCTCTCTGTTTTTTTCCTTTGATCTGATTATTGATTTATGCAATAGTGTTTTAAATTGGTTAAGAGGAAAAAAAGAATTAGGAACAAAAAAGTGCGTTTATACTGTCTTTTATTTTTACCTGTGTGATCACCTTTACTACAGATTTTTATTTCTTCATGTGTATTCAGTGTACTTTCTAGTGTCCTTTCATTTTGGCTTGAAATATTCCCTTTAGCATTTCTGGTAGGGCAGGTTGGCTAGAAACAAATTCTATCGACATTTTGTTGACATGGGAATGTCTTAACCACTCCTTCATTTCTGAAGGATTGTTTTGCTGAATATAGAACCTGGATTTCAACCTTCTTTTTCTTTCAGTACTTTGAATACATCATTCCACTGGCTTCTGGCCTCCCTGGCTTCTGAGGGAAAGTCCGCTGTTGATCCTCCTGGGATTCCACTGCGTTGATGAGTTGCTTATTTCCTGCCATTTTCATAGTTTTCTTTGACTGTGAACAGTGTGATTATGATACGTCTAGGCGTGGATCTCTTTGAATTTATCGTATTTGGAGTTTGTTGATCTTCTTGAGTGTGTACATAAATGTTGGCATCAAATTTGGGACGTTTTCAGCCATTATTTCTCAAATATTCTTTCTGCCCACTTCTCTGTCTCCTCTCTTTCTAGAACTTCCATTAGGTATGTGTTGGTATGTTTGATAGTATCCCACAGTTTCCTGAGGGTCTGTTCATTTTTCTTCATTTTTCCTTTTCTTCCTCTGACTAAATAATCTCAGTGGGCCTATTTTCAAGTTTGCTGATTCTTTTTTCTGCTCAAATTTGCTGTTCAGCCCCTCTAGCCTTTCATTTTGGGTATTGTGTTCTTTGATTCCAGAATTTCTCATTTCTATTTGTGTGTGTGTGTGTGTGTGTGTATTAGGCATATGCATACATATACATATATATAACAGTTACCTATTAGCATTCTCTTTGTTGAGACAGTATTCTCATACTTTCCTTTAGTTCTTTAGACACAATTTCCTTTAGTTCTTTGAATGTACTCAAAATATCTGACCTAAAGTCTTGTCTAATAGGTCCTATGTCTGGATTCCATCAGAAATAGTTTCTATTGACATTTTTTTCTTGTGCATGAGCCATACTTTATTATTTCTTTGCATCACTCATACCTTTTGTTGGAATGCTATGTGATACTTCTGGAGGTCAGAATCTCTGCCCTCTCTAGGGTTTGAAATTGTTATTTTGTTATTTGTTATTGTCACTGTTTAGTGAATTTTCTGAACTAATTCTGTTGGGTCTCTATTTTTTGGTCATGCGTGGCCTCTCAAGTCCACTTGGTTAGCTTAGTGGTGAGGAATACATTCAGCCTTAAGTCAGGCAGCCTACATGTGTGCATTGGTCTTCACTTACTGCTTGTACGCAGCCTCCAGGTCAGCCAGAGATGAGAGTGTAAAACCTTCTTAGGTGTCTCCTAAGGATGAATGCTGGCCTTGAGTTTGCACACTGCCCTGCACATACATGTGGCTTTCTAGATTCCCAGGATTATCTCAGAGCTTTTCAAAGTCTCCCACGGACATCTTGAACCCTGGGTTTGACTTTGAAGCTTTCTGGTAACCCATTATTTGCCCAAAATGTTAATCCACTCCTTCAGGCAGCTGCAATACTAAACCACCCCTGACTATTTCTGACAGACCCCTAGAGAAAAGGCTTTTCACACTGGGCAAACTCCTAGTTAGGTCAAATAAAGAGAAATCTTATGTGGTCTCTTTCAGAGAACCACCAAATGAGTCAAGAGGGGTCTCTGAGAATGGGACTTTGAAAGGGCTCCGACCCCATTCTGGCTGTCAGATTGGCTGACAGGTGCTCATTTTCACTATGTGGGCTGCTTATTTCAACACTGTGACAGAGCTGAGGAAACGGGGGGTGGGGATAGCACAAGTTAAGGTGCCACGAACCTCTGTGTTCTTACAGAGATGCAGCTATTTTTCTTGAATAAAGGCTCCCAGGTTGCTGCAAGCCCTCGGTTAATTTCCAGAGATTGGAAAAGTGGAAGCTGAGAAATTTTTCCAGCAGTCTCATTGCCATTATGGAAGACAGGAGTTTTGGAGGTCCTTACTCTGCCATTCCTGCTGACGGGCTGTCCCTTTGATCTGAGTACAAATACCACACCCTCTTAAATACTGCATCCTCACAGTAAATCTTAAAATCAGGTGGCCTGAATATTGTAACGTGGTTCTTATTTTTCAAAATTGTTTTGGTTCTTGAAGCTCATTTGCATTTACTTATCAATTTTAGATATGGCTTGCCTATGTTTACCCAATGAGCATGCTGGGATTTTGATTGGAATCCTCTAAACCTGTAAGTCAATTTTGGGGAAAGTGACATTAAAAAATATTGAGCCTTCCAATTCATGAACATGATATATCTCTCCATTTACTTAGGTCTTCCCTAATTTTTCTCAACTCTATTTTGCAGTTTTCAGTGTATAGGTCTTGCACATATTTTGTGAAATATTCACTAAATATTGTTTGATGCAATTATAAATGGTATTTTTTAAATTTAGTTGTTCACTGTATATAGAAATACAATTGATTTTTTATATATTGATACTGCTAACCTCATCTAATAGTTTGGCTATCATTTTTGTGAATTCATTAGTATTTTATACATACACAATCATGTCAAAGCATCTGTGAATATAATGTCTTATCTTTTGATTTTGACTTCTATACATTTAACTGCTTTTTCTGGCTTATTAAACCAGGAGGACCTCCAGTAAAAAGTGAAATGAGAAACCAAAGAGCAGATATTCTTGTCTTACTTTAGGACTTAGGGGTGAAACATTCTTCCATCACTAAGTAGGATGTTAGATGGTGGAGGAAATTCCCTTCCATTCTGTTTTCTGAGTTTTTTTGAAATCGTAAGTGTGTATTAAATTTCATCAAATGCTTTTTGTGCATCTATTGACATGATCACATGTTTTCTCTTTTTAAATTTGTTAACATAGTAAGTTACATTGGTTTTTACATGTCAAGCCAAATTTGCATTTTTATATAAGCCCTACTTGATAATGATGTATTCTGAATTGTATTACTCGACTTTACTTGCTAAGCTTTTGCTGAGAATGTTTTTCTGTGTTCCTAAGGGATACTAGTCTGAATTTTTTTTTCTTACGGTGTCTGTATAGTTTGGGCATCAGGACAGCATTGGCCTCATAGAATGAGTTAGAAAATGCTCCCTTCTCTTCTACTTTCTTGAAGAGTTTGTATAGAATTGGTATTATTCCTTTTTTTAAGTGTTTGGCAGAATTTACCACTACAGTCCCCTGAGGAAGGTTTTTTTATACACCTTTTATTTTACAAGGGTTTCAGTTTACAGAAAAGCTGTGATGATAATAGAGAGTTCCTACCTACTCCACCCCCAATTTCTCCTACCATTACATTTTGCATTTAATGTGGTACATTTATTGTGACTATTAGCTGATATTGATACATAATTTAAAGTCCAAACTTTATTCATATTTTCTAAATTTTTACCTAATGTCCTTTTTTTGTTGCAGAATCCCATCTAGAACACCATATCACTCCTAACTGTCATGTTATTTTAGGACCTCTTGGCTGTGACAGTTTCTCAGACTTTCCTTGTTTTTGATAATCTTGATGGTTTGAGGAGTGCTGTTAGGTATTTTATAGAATCTACCTCAACTAGGGTTTGTTTGATGCTTTTTCATGATTAGACTGGAATGATATATTTGTGGGAGGAAGTCCACAGAGGTAAAGTAACACTTTCACCTCAAGGGTATGTGCATGCTATCAGCATAACTCAGCATAACTATACTAACTTTGATCACCTATTTGAGATAGTGTTTTTCAGATTTCTCCAGGTATATATACTCTTTCAATTCTTAGGGAGGTTTAACTATAAATTAGATTTAATTGATAGATATAGGCCTATCAAAAACTTATTTCTTCTAAAGGGAAGTTTGTGTTTTTCATTGCGTTTGTTCATTTTATTTGATCTGTTGAATTTATTGCCTTGAATTGTTCATACTAGTCTCTTATATCCTCTTAAATGTTTGTGGAATCTGGAATAGTGCTTCTCTTTCATTCCTGATGTTAGTAATTTGTGATTTTTTTCTCTTTTTAATTTTTTCTTTGTTTTTATTGTCTCATCTTTTTTATGTCTTACTTATCAGTCTGGCTGGAGGGGGTTATAGATTTTTATGGATCTTCTCACAAAATTGGCTTTTGGTGTTCTTTTTTTCCTGATTTCCTTGGCCTTAATTTGCTCTTCCTTTTACAGTTTGTTCACAAGGAAGCCTAGTTCATTTATTTTTGGAACTGTCCACCTATGTCATACAAGCACACAATGCTATAAATTTCCCTCTAAGAATTGCTTTAGTTGGAACCAACAAATTTTTATCTATTTTCTTTTTTTGTTTATTTGTTTCAAACACTTTCTAACTTCATTTGTGATTTTTTTCTCTACCAACAGGCTATTTAGAATTATGTTGTTTCATTTCCAAAGATTTCTATTCTTCATCCTTCCAAACTGATTCTGATTTCCATCTGGTATCATTTTCTACTCCCTTGAAAAACTAAATTCCTATAACATTTCTCATGGTGCAGGTCAGATTTTGTTTATCTGAAATAGCTTTTATTCTTTTTCACTTTTGAAGGAAATTGTACTTAGTATGAAATTCTCAATTGACAGTTCTCAAATTTTATCAGCCCTTTATGTCATTCCATTGTTGTCTGAATTATGTAGTTTCTGGCAAGAACTCTTCTGACATTCTTACCTTTGTTTCTCTGTGTCTTTGTCTTTTGGCTGCTTGCAAACTTTTCCCTGTGTCTCTGGCTTTCAACAATTTGCTTATGATGTTCCTTGGTGTCATATTCTTTGCTTCTGCTTGGGTTTTGCTGAGATTCTTGAAGCTGTGGCTGTGCATAAAATTGTAATATTTCCAGAATCTCTCATCTGGCTTTAGTGCATATGCATTTCAACAGGCGTTCCTCAGGGGTGGAGAGCACTAGTCCATCTCCTATCAATGGGTGATTACCTGGATGACTGGGGCTTATCTCAGCCTGAGAGTTTGGTGGGAAGGATTCACTTGCTTCTGCCACAGCAGGAGAGAGAGACGGCCCCCTGGGTGGCTTTTTGTAAGCAATAAACAAGTTTTAAACTTTATTTCTCCCTTTGGTCAATTTCGGTTTCAGCTAGGTATTTTGCCCTGGGATTTTCTCTCCCGGAGTTACAGTGGTTTATAGATGTCAATCTGTGAAAGTTTGGGCCATTTCTTCTTCAATTACTTATCTCTCTCTCTCTCCACTCCTTCTGGGCCCCTAATTACATGTTTATTGGTGCTAGACATTTTCTTACATATCAGTGATACTGCTCCTCTTTCTTCCAAACTTTTTTCTCTACATATTCTATTTCGAAGAGTTCCTATTGCTATGTGTTTACATTCACTGATATACCCCCTGCTGTATTTAATCTACTGTTCATTACAGTGTATTGTTAAATTTCAGATATTGTATTGTCCATATTTGAAATTCCAGTCACATATTTTCAAATCTTCCATTTCTTACCTCATTATATTTGTCTTTTCCTGTGCTTTCTTGAATAATGAAGTATATAATAACTTTTAATATCATTATCTGCTAGTTTCTACCATTTCTGTCATTTTGGGGTCTGTTTCTACTGATTATTTTTTTCTCCCAATAATAGTTCATATTTTCTTGCTCTTTGCATGCCTAGTAATTTCAATTAGATGGTGGACATTGTGCATTTTACATTACTCAGGTGCCGAATTTTTGTTGTGTTCCTTTAAAATGTGTTGGAGTTAGTTTTAGAAGGCAGTTAATTTATTTAAAATCTCTGTCTCCTATCAAGTCTTGCTGGCAAGCTTTTTTTAGGACAGGTCTGGATCAGTCTTTGGTCTAGGGATCATTTATCCCAACTGCTACTGTGGTTATCTTCTTGAGGACTGTACCTGATGTCCTGTGCATCATCAAGTCTGTCCTCTCTGGCTGGTGGAAACACAAATTATTTCTAACCTCGTGTGAGCTCTAGGAATGTTTAGCCTTCTGTTTCATAGTTTCTTTTCCCAGATTCAGGTCATTGCCTTTCACACACAGGCAGATGTATTCACCTGCCGAGCTATAAACAAAGCTCTCACCATCTGTCTCACAAAGACTTGCCCTCCCCCTTCTCTTGCCCACCAATTCTGACGTCTTTCTCCTGAGCCTAGTGTGATCATCAGACAGTTTGGGGACCCCCTTTCTGCAGTACAGCGAAGAAACTGTCTCCAGACACTAAGCTGGGGCAATCGTCAGGCTTCTCTGGTTTGTGTCTCATTGAACAGTAATATCAGCCGTGCACTACCTGTGTCTAATGACTGAAAACATTAGTTCTTAGAATTTTGTCCAGTTTTCTATGACCTTTTGTTTCAGGTGGGAAGATAAACCCAGGCCCTGTACTCCCTCGTGGGATGAAGCAGACAGCTACGATATTCTTTCAAGAGGGTTTGTGGAAGAGAGAGAGAGGGAGAGAAGGAAACAGCAGCTTAAAGGTCAGACAGAATCAAGGGAATATTTTTCCTTAGCTTGAAAAGATACTTACTCCTGTAGACAAGAGAGAATGAACAAAGGATAAACATCACTAGAGCTAAAGTTTGCAATTAAAAAAAAAGCTTGTTTTCTATACTCTCACAGCACTTTCCTCCCATCAGACAATTCTTACACTAAATACCTAGAGTTATTCCAGACTCCACAAGTCCTGCAAGTCTGCCCCCAACTTTAGATGCCAATTACAAGTCTCAGGCTGTGATTTCTACTTCCAACTAACCAACTGTAAATCATGGTTCCTGCAACTCACTCCTTTGATTCAATAATTTGCTAGAATGGCTCACAGAATTCAAGAGAACACTTACTGTTATTACATGTGTATATAACACATGTACACATATATAATATAAGGATGCAGCTCAGGAACAGACAAATGGCAGAGGTGCACAGGACAACATCCGAAAGCCAGGATGTACAGAGCTTCAGTACCACCTCCAGGTGTGTCACCTTCTGAGCACCTCAGTGTAGTCGGAAACATGGAAGGTCTCTGAACCCATTCAGTTAGGGTTTTAATGGAGGCTTTGTGACACCTTGATTCATTAACTACTGGTAATCAATCACCCTCCGGCCTCTCCCCTTCCCATTGGCTGCCCTGGCAAATAGTCCACACATCTTTAGAGGCTTTGCAAATGGCACCTCATTAACACACTAACCTGCGGTTAAATAGGGCTTGTTTGAATAATGGAAAATGCTCTTTTCACCTTGATCCCTCCATTCCTGAGCCGTGATAAAAGCCGAATATGACAATGAAAGCTGCTCCTATTGTTTTTTTGTTTTGTTTTGTTTTTCTAACATTTTATTTTGAAATAATTGCTCCTATTGTTTTTATCACTTAGGAAATTACAAAGGTTTTAGGAGCCCTGGCCAGGCGCCAGAAACAAAATACATAGTTTTTATTATATCACAATACCACAGCAATACGGGGGAGAAAGTTTCAAGAGCCTCATTTCTGGTGACATTTATTTTCTCTGTGAAGTTGGGAAGTGAATTCATCTAGGAAAAAAATGGTATAAAACTTAAGAAAATGGGGACAGTTTAAAGAGCAGTTGGCCGAGACAAGGCATGTAAAATAGAGCAAATTGGGGAGAAGAATGAGACAGGGGCCAGATCAGAGAACAGGCATGGAAGCCGCACTTCTGTAACGGTGCCCGTCAAGGAGGAGGTGGGATGCACAGCAGGGTGACCCCTGTCTCAAGTGATGCCTCGGCCACGAGACCCCTGCTTGACAAACCCAAGATCCATATATGTGGGCACCAGTGGAAGTCACTCCTCAGGGCCGCCTCAGCCACGACACCCCAGGGAGGACTGACACCCCAGGGCTTATAGACGATCATCACACGATGCTGTAGTTCAGCCCCATTCCTAGGTCTGGCTGCCAAGATTTCCTGAGACCCTCAGCTCTTGTTACTCTATTAAAAATAGGGAAGAGCTCATACCTGGTCAGGTGGCCAGACACCTCTAACTCTTGTGAAAGTGCACCCACAGGCGGGGTGGGCCTAGGTTGGCAGAGGCCGCCGGCTTCCCCTGGACTGTGCACACGAGGCCTTCTTTGACCTGCAAGCTCTTGCTTTCGATTTTGGATTTGCCTACAGTCAGATTATTACCCACCTTCTGCCCAGATTTTGTGCTGAGTGACCCTAAACGGGTCCCTATTCTTCCTTTACTTCACAAGCTAAGGTCTGGCACCCTTCCCATCTGGGGAACCTGTCCGATTTTGCATGAATCAGGAACAGAAGCGCACACAGTCTGGTGTGAGAGGTCAAGGCTTTGTAAGCAGAGTGCAGGTTCGATTTCAGTCCCCAGCCAGCCACCTGGCACAGCGTACAACCCACAGAGCTGCGTGTAGCTGGCACAGTACCCTTGATCTTGCCTTGGTTCCCTTCTCTCTTGCCAAAAACAATTAATCGTGGCTTGGCCTGCCAGGCAAGGCTGCTGCCTCTCCATTTGCTGTTCTTCCTAAGTCAGTCCCAGTGCCCGTCCAGGCCGACGCCAATCCCGCTGGGCATGTGTGATGATACCTGCTGATCCTTTTGCTCCGCACTGCTGGTGTCTGCACCAGGGAAGGGCCAGACAAGGCATGTGCTGGGACGGGGGCATGGATCAGCACAAGAACCTGCCCCCCAGGGGGGTTCAGGTGGCTGGGTTCCTGGGACCTGCGGGGACAGTGTGTGGCTTCCCCACCCACCCCACCCCGGACTGCCCTCTACACGGCCTGCCAGGCCTTTTATCATTCATGTTCCTGATCGTTCTCCCGCTTCTGAAGGAGTCTGGACTGTGCCCTATGAACTCCACACCGAGAAGCTGGAGCTTTGTCCTAACCCGTCGTCCCCTGGACCCTGGGCCTGAGCAGCAGGGTTTTTTTAGAAAGGACTCCACAGCAGTGGGGTTGGGAGGCGTGGCTGCAGCCCAGCCCTGCTCCTGCAGGATGGGGGCCATTAATGCATGAAGCTGTGAAAGTCCCAGGTCGAACTATAACACAGTTCTCTGAAAGTTTGGTGGGCCAAGAGCCCAAAGCCAGAACGAGGCAGGCCCAGGCAAGGATTCCCAAATGGTGTTCTATGAAACACTGGCTGCACAGGACATTTTGTGGGTGAGAAAAAGGATTTGTCTGTTCGAATGTACTTGAGAAATGCTGGTTTAGAGGCAGTTAGACTCCTTTCTTGCAGGTCTTCTCAGGGCTTCTAATACACTAATGCCTGTGATGCACCTACAGGGGGATTTAGAGGCAGGGGCATTGCCGACCTTCCCAGATCACAGAGCACCTCGGGGTCCCAGCGTGCCACAGAAGGCGAGAACCACGCCACAGGACCAAGCAGCCCCTCTGCATGCATGTTGGCCACATGCAAGGCTCAGAACTAATCATGGGAAAACGCCTGCTGATTATGTCTCTGAATCCAGCCCCTTGACGCCAGGACCTGACTGATCTATGCTTAACATGCAGCATTTCATTTTCCCTCCCCTGCATCCTCAAAGGGGCTTTAACAATGCTGTTCTTGAACTAGGCTAATAATTTTCTTGGAAACAACTGGCCTGCTCATTTAAAAATGACAGGTTTTCTCTTTCGGCCCTTTTGGTGAGCTCTCTTTGATTAAAGGTGACTTAGAACAAAAAAGTCCCCTCCTCAGTTCTCATCCCGACCCACCAATGAGGGAAGAACAGGATGGGGGGGACAAGCGCCAGCCCGGCTTCCAGCCACTTCCTGCGTGGGCCCATGGGCCCGGGGTGGGTCTCCTTCCATCTCAAAGCCGGGTCCCGCCCAGCCCCACTTCTCCGTGGTGAACAGGTGAGGGTATGCGCTTCCGGGGATGAGATCTGCGGTGACAGGGACAGCTCCCTAAGGCTGGAAGAGGGGCAGAAGTGGTGACCATGGGTGGGAATGTTTGCATAAAGCTGGGGGCTAGAATCATCAGCACCGTGCAACTGATTTAAAAAAATGGGGGCATCCAGGCTTTCACTTCACAAGTTCTCATGGAACGGAGTTCTCGAGACCAGGCCCCAGACACCTACGAGCTGGCGGAATCAGGGACTTTGAGTGCTAATCATTCAGCAGCCAGTCTGCTGTTGGGGGCAAAGCAACATGCAGCTGCGGCCGGCTGGAGGAGGAGCCCGAGATGTGCAAGGTGCATGCTGGCCTCTTCGAGATTGCAGTGCAGTCGGCATGACGAATGGGCACGAGACTCATACTATGTAAGAACACGTATGATATACGTGAGCATGCTGCACCCAATAACCAGATGAGAGCCCAGATGAGAAGGACTCCCTGTGGGTGGGGTCTGCAGAAGGCTCTGTGCAAGAGGCCTCACGTGCTCACACAGCAGGGGCGAGAGCCTGACACCATGACACTAGCTGTTGCCTCCCCAGCCCCCTTTCCCCCCGACCTTTCCACTTCCAAACAGAAAACCAATTTGAATTCTGGCATCTACCTCTTGCCAACACAGTGCACATGTTTTGGGAAGGTGCCAACCTTCCATTTGCCTGGCCACTTCATAGTTTAGGTGGGGAGTACAGCCCAAGTCACTGCACTCAGGATGCATTTCTGGAAGCTTGCTTGGGGTTTGGGGGCAGAAGCATTCCCTCTCCCACTGGATGCCAGCGAGAAATGGGTACAGCCCTTGTTGCCTATGGCAGCCACCCAACAGCCATGAGGGAGCCACCCAGGCTGTTGCCTGATTGGAGAGAGAGAAATGGAGGCAGCTTTGGTGCCATTGCTGAGCCTCTGAGGGGCTAAAGCTGAAGCCCCTCCGTCTGGTCAGGCAGCAGAGCTCCTGCTAGCTAGGTCAGCATGAGTGACACCAGAGAACGTGCGGAAGCCCAGGGGATGGGTAGGAATAGGCTCTGGGCCCCAGTCACAGGCACAGCGCCCAGCTCCTCTGTACAACTAGTACGACCAGCAGCCCTGTGCTGCCTCTGCCCAGGCCAGTGGCACAGATGCCCCTAGCCAGCCTGTTTCCCAGCACAGGTGGCTTCAGCTAGGGTGGCTAGGGACCACCTGGCAGGGGTTGCTCACGACTTCGCCAGTTTCAGCACTGAGAGTTTCACATTCCCTTAGTGCCAAGTAAACCTGGGCGGCTGGTCTCGCTGCCCCTGCAGGCAAGGCTTCGGTGGACAGTAGCTGTGACACGTGTGACATGACAAGCCCCCAGCCGTCTGGGCAGGTCGCCAGCTTGCACTGCAGTGACAGCCAGCATGGGGCCTCCTTGGGGTTCCTCTGATAGGACAACGGCAGGACTAGCGCCCGCCCCACCCCACCACCACAGCCATGGTTGCAGAGCAAGCCACAGAGGAAAGTCACATACCCACCCTCAGGGACAGCAGGGATGAGGGACGGATTAGCTCTGTTCTTTGCAAAGCCCTTCCGCACATAGCCACAGACCAGCCTCGGGTGGGTCTGCCTCCCCCCAGGGGGCCTGGAGAGGCTTGAAGGACAAGATGACAAGTAAACCAAGGTTGTAAGAGAGTGTGACTCACCCACTGTCCCAGTGAATAAGACAAGGCCCAGTAAGAGCTCTATCACCTGCAGCTCTTTGCCTTTGATGTGTGGGAGGGGTCAAGAAAGGCAGCCCCACCAGTCTTGTTCGTTAAACTTCAATCATCAAAAATAAAGCCAGCAATTGTTCAATGTTCGAATATTTCCAGGTTGCCCATCTGTGGATAAAATGAGAGTTCCTGTGGCCAGGATTCTCACCTGGCCCTGGTTGACTAGCTCACTGCATACCTGTGGGCAATACATGGCTGTTGACTCTATAAAAAGAGCTCCGCGCAGTGCTCTGGGCGTGCGACAGGGTGGCAGGGCTGCAAGGCTGCAGGAGAGCAGAACAGAGGCTGGAGTGGTGGCAGCGCCGAGGACAGAGGCCCAGAGGATGGCTGTGCCAGACAACTGTGCAGAGAGGCCAGGAAGACGGCTGTGCGGGATGACTGTGCAGAGAGGACGGCTGTGTGGGACGGCTGTGTGGACAGAGGGACCCAGAGGACAGCTGTGCAGACAGAGGGGCCCAGAGGCAGAGACCGACTTGCTGCCTGCAGACTCGCTCTGAGTGAACAGGATTTTCAGTGACTGACCTGCCACCTGGAAATAAAGTTGGGTATAACCCTTTCACCCCAAGAACGTTTTGCTGTCATTTTCTTGGGTCACACTGAATCCATAGCGAACTTGCCTGGGGCTGAAACCCACTGGCAAGACACCATCTTTGGCTGGGTTCATTTCATTCTTTAAATGGCTTGGTTTCTACATGTGGGCCAAACTACTTGATAAACACATACTCTGCAGCAGGTTTTGCTTTTATTCCACGTAAGAAACAAGTTCGGTTGCCTGAGGCTGCCCGGTGTACTCTAGGCACAGGAAAGGAAGGGTACCCAAATCAGGCGTCTGTGTCGGCCCCTTGGATGCATCCGCGGCCTCTTCCCCCAGCTCTGTTCTGCCGTGGGATGTGCCCTCACCCTGGTAGAGCGCTGCCTGGCCTGACGGTCCTGGCAGCAGAAATGCCACTCACTCTGTTGTGTGTCTCTGATTCTCACTCTCCATGGCAGGGAAGACCCAGCCCTTGCTTCCTGCATCCCGGTGACCTTGCATCCCTGAGGGCTCATTTCCGGCTCTCGTCAAGCTCCCCGCTCCCCCTGCCCCACCCTGCCCTGCGCTAGAGTAGGGCCCACACTACAAGCACACTGCAGTGGACCTTCAGCCACGTTTGCTTTCCATGGCACCCCATCCACCCCTGGGCCTTAAGTGTTTGGAGAAGGGGATGTAGTTTACTCAGTCCAGCCAATCAAATCTTCGGTTCCTAGGGACCTGGAGCTGAGCCACAGAGATCACCCCTCACATCTGTTAGGTGGTGGGGCTGGGAGGCCACGTGAGGCCTGGCTGGGGCGGCCATGGCTGGCCTTGTCATCCCAGACGCAGGGAATGCAGTGCTTTCGAGAGCAGCGTGAAGCAATGGGCAAAACTGGGGGCTCCCAGAAGTGGCGGGTTCTGGAGGCAGTTCAGGTAGAGATCTCAGTCCTGAGACCTGTCCCTCTGCAGCCTGGCCTCATGTCCCATCCCTGCCCTTTTCTCTGCAAGCTGGGAGGCTTCCCTTCTTGTGGCCCTAACCGTTGCTGCTCCCGACCTCGCTTTTAACTTGGTGGGAAGATTTAGCTGCCAGCATCTGCTTCCACTTACCTGCAGCTTTATTCTGCCTCTAGCTTTTCCATCTCAGGAGGCAGTCTGATCTAATCTAATCTCTATATATGAATTATGTCCCCAAAAATTCATATATTGAGGTCCTAACCTCCAGTGCCCTGGAATGTGGCTGCATTTGGAGGCAGGGTCCTTGAAGTAGTAATGAAGTTAAACTGAGTCTGTTGGCGTGGCCCTAGTCCAATCTGACCGGTGTCCTTACAAGAAGAGGCATGGAGGATGCAGGCACACATAGCAGGAGACCCTGTGTGGATGCAGGGAGATCCGGCATCTACATGCCCAGGAGAGAGACCTCAGGAAAAACTACCCCTCCCGACACCTCCGTCTCCGACGTCCAGCACCCAGTACCGTGGGACAGTGGAGTTCTACGGTCGGAGCCCTTAGGTGCAGTGCCAGCTGCACTGTCCTTGCCAGAGCCTACTCACACCCATCTTGTGGGGCCAGCCTCTGCCCCCAGAAGGAGTCTGGCTCCTGCTGTGAACACACACGGGACTGTCACTTGCTGAGGTTACTCTGCTCCATCTCAGCCCTTTTCTTCCTTGTGCAAGCGAGGTGTGGGGCAGTGATGGCGCAGTCCTTCCATTTTCTGTCCATTTGTTCTTAACCTCCTCCCTCCCCACCCTACAGACCCAGCAGGCTGGCACTCATGGCCTCCCTGGGGGCAACACGCTTTCCCAGCAGCCCGACACTGTTGAATGTGACTGACAGTCACAGACACGGTGCCAACCCTCTTCTCAGGTGCAAAGCCGCCTCACCATCCGGTCCGGTCCCCTTTACGTGCTCCCCTTTGCCAGACACAGTGTGAGGATCCTGGCCCTTGACCCCCTGGTCACCCCACTTCTTTGCTCCTCTTTGCAGCAAAACTCCAAAGAGTGCACTCGATCCCCCCCCTCCAAATCCCCTCCTCCATTCTCTCTCTCTCACAGGTTAGACTTTCCACTATGATTTATTTATTTAAATTCTGAGCATCTGTCAAGAGCCCAGAGCTCGGTCCTCGGTCACTCTGCGTCCCCCTCAGATGCCCGCCTCCGGCCCATGCCGCTCCGCCAGGCTCCAGGCATGTGCACCCGGCCACTGCTTGACTTCTCCCCCGGGGGCTCACGAGGCGTCACAAGCCCGACACGTCCCGCGACGGATGCCCAACTGGTGCTGGGGGCCTCGCCTCAGCCAAGGGCAGCTGACCAGCAGCATCCTGGGCACCGACCTGGGCACCTCTCCTTCCACCTCAAAGGAAACTGGGTCAGTTCCACCTCTGAAAGAACCAGTGCATGGCCTTCTCCCCCGCCCCACTGCTCCCAGCCCCGTCGAACCAGCTTCCTGTCCTGACCTCTCCAGAAGTATCTTCCTGCCTCTGCCCCCGCCCCGAAAATCAGATCTCCACACAGCAGCCCATGTCACTCTTCTGTCCCACGCCTTTTCATTTCCCTCTGAGGGGAGGCCAAAATCCTTCGGCAGCCCATGCAATCCTCCATCCTAAACCAGCCACAGAACCTGGCCCATCACGGACCCCAAGCCCCCCACCCTTGGGGCTTCTGCACGTGCTGGTCTGGCTGCTGCTTGGAATGCCTGTCCCTCAGGTACCTGCTTGACTGATTCTCTCGCCTCCCCGCAGTCTGGGCTCGATTATCACTGCTCCACGTGGCCAGTGTGGCCACCCTGTGATGCGGCAGGCTGTACCTCCCCATGCACACACACTGCCGGCCGCCCTGCTCAACTTGTCCTGTCCTGTGTGCCCCCTACCTGCAGACATCCCGGCAACATGTGTCGTGTGTGATGCATCCCCCGCCTGCTCTCACCCCATCACTTTGCTGGACTCTAAGCCCCAGAGAGACCCCAAGTCTGCTCTGTACTCCAATGTAACCCAAGCTCCTAGGACAGTGCCTGGCATGAAGAATGTGGCTAATAGATACTGGCTGAACGAATAAAAAGGACCTCTCCTTGACCGTCATCCCATCTCCTGGAGCCTGCAGCTCTGGAGGCACCTCATCAACACCCCCCATGGACGCTGCTTCTGACCACACGCCCTGGCTCACTCCTTCCCAGAGATCCCGCCACAGTCCAGACCAGCCTACCCCAGGTGCTCTCCACCTCTGCACTCTGAAATCATTACCAAATTAATCTTTTTAAAGTGCTCTTTTCGTCTAGCCCCACTTCCCATTGCCCGGTGCATCAAGTTCAGCCGTCGTGGTCTGAGCGCCCGGTGTCCATGTGCGTGAGCCGTACCCCCACCTCACCCCCCGGGGCTGCCCTGACCTCGGCTGTGTGCACACCTCCCTGCTGCCTCCACCTGCCCCACTCTTTGGCCGTTCATCCACTTCTCCCTGGATGATCATACTTAGCTCTAAACTATACTCTACTTCAAAGCCCGGCTCAGACCCTTCCCCACAGCCCTTCCTAGGTGGGCCTGACACTGACCTGTTCCTTCCCTGAATTCTCACAACCACAATTGAGGGCGGCTTCTGATTGATTTAAAGCCAGATCAATGCAGCAGGAGATTAAGGACAGTAAAGCTTTTTTTTTGTTTGGAAATCCAAAGGAGACTTGGGTAGAGACCTAGCTTGCTCTCTATCACATATACTGCATTTTAAGTTCACTATTGACCTCTTCACTGTCCAAACCCAGCATTTTGCTACTTCCATATTCCATTCCTATCTATTGTGCGTGCATGTGCGCTCTCTTTCAAATAAGGAGGTAAGTTCCTTGAGGGTAAAAGCTGTTTCATTTACAGTGATACCTTGATTACAAGTTCCTCAGGAATGTGGCTCATTTATTCAAAGTCAACTGTGTTAAAAAATAAAAATGAAACATTCTCATAAACCGTTCCAATCAGAGTGGACTGCTCACAGTTGCATGTCAGAAACACTTCCATGCAGCTTCTGTTTGTCCTCTACTGCCTCTCAAGTCAGCAGGGTGGTCCTAGGGGGTGCAGGCAGCTGGGGAGGTTCGCCCTGTTGAGCCTCTGCAATCCCCTCTGAGCCTCGGTAGCGCCATCTTCAGGGCTGTGGGCTAACCTTCAGGACGTGCCTTCCACAGCCACTCCTTCAACCCCCACTACAGTAGAGGGATCTAGAGACAGGTCTTTATGTTTACTGATGAATCAAAACCCATGCCCTCTGCATTGTATGCACTGTACTAGAAGCAGGAGATTTTTTTGAAGGCAGAGGTTTTCTCTGTGTCTTCTTCAGTGCGTTCAGTCATCTAGAACAGAGCTTGGCACAAAGTATGTACTCAAAATTTTGAGTCCCTGAGGAACGGGCAACTGTTATCTCACTGGGAGTTTATACTTTGAGGCCTGTGCCCCCAGTTATTCAATGAAATGTTTAGGAATTATCGACTGCCTTCATAGGGAGAGTGTTCCTCCATTCCTACAGCTTTTAAAGTAAAAATAACCCTGAAAGAGCCACCAGGCTTGTTAAACCAACCCCATAGGCGGCCGGCCCCCTGCCCTGCTCAGGCCTGAGCAGCTGAGGCCGCCACCCTCCCCAGGCTCCCGATCCCTCGTCCCTGCAGAGGCTGAACCTCCTCCCACTCGCCCCAAACACTGGCCCAGCTCTGCTCTCCCTTCTCTGCCTAGGACTTCCAGACACGCTGCATCCATGTTCCAGCACCGTGGACCCTACGTGGAATCTGATTCAGGAATTTTCTCAGCATAACTTCTTTTCTGACACCCTGGAACGTCCTGTATTATTTCTGTTCCTGACTCAGAAGTTTCTGACAGACGTTCTTCCTGGAAATGAAACTTCTTGGCTGACAAAAGTATAACTCAGGTGCTTTTATAGACATTCTCAAGGAATTAGATCCAGAAAAAAAAAAACATTCTGTGGAGTTGAATTTAATCATTAGCAGCCCAAGGGCATGAACCAGATGGTGTACATTTTCGTTTCCCTTTCACTGTGGAGAGAAGTTTCTAGGCCCCGCACAGACCTGTAATAAACACCTGTTGAATAACTGATTGACAGCCAGCCAAGCATGCCGGAGGTCTCTGTCTGGCTAGAATGTCTGGTTTTTTGGTTTTTTTTTTTTTTTTCAGGAAAAATTGTGATTATTTTCACTGCAATTATTCACCAGATTTCCTTTGTTTGTTTTTATGCTTTTTTTCCTCCCAACTTTTCATTTTGAAGAATTTAAGATATAGACAAAGTTGATAGAATAGTAACATCATTATGCTCTCTCCCAGGATTCAACAATTAACATTTTTCCACAGTTGTGTTCTCTCTCTACTATATTTATATCAGTGCCTATATATATATATATTTTTTTTAGATAATTATTTTTTATTGAAGGGTAGTTGACACACAGTATTACATTAGTTTCAAGTGTACAACACAGTGATAAAACATTTATATACATAATTCTGGTTCCAGCTATCACCCTACCAAGCTGTTACAATATCTTGACTATATTCCTTATGCTATACATTACATCCCGGTTACTAATTTATTTTACCATTGGAAGTCTGTCCTTTTATTTATTTATTTTTTTTGTGAGGGCATCTCTCATATGTATTGATCAAATGGTTGTTAACAACAATAAAATTCTGTATAGGGGAGTCAATGCTCAATGCACAATCATTAATCCACCCCAAGCCTAATTTTCGTCAGTCTCCAATCTTCTGAGGCATAACCAACAAGTTCTTACATGGAGAACAAATTCTTACATAATGAATAAGTTACATAGTGAACATTACAAGGGCAATCATCACAGAAACTTTCGGTTTTGCTCATGCATTATGAACTATAAAGAGTCAGTTCAAATATGAATACTCATTTGGTTTTTATACTTGATTTATATGTGGATATCACATTTCTCTCTTTATTATTATTATTTTTAATAAAATGCTGAAGTGGTAGGTAGATACAAGATAAAGGTAGAAAACATAGTTTAGTGTTGTAAGAGAGCAAATGTAGATGATCAGGTGTGTGCCTGTAGACTATGTGTTAATCCAAGCCAGACAAGGGCAATAAAACATCCACGTAGGCAGAAGATTTCTCTCAGAACGGGGGGGTGAGGTTCTAAGCCTCACCTCTGTTGATCCCCAATTTCTCACCTTATGGCCCCCCTGCAACTGTGCCTGTCTTAGGTTGTTCCTCCCTTGAGGAATCTTACCCGTCTCTTGCTAACCAGTCATCTTCCGGGGCCATACTGGGAAATGTAAAGTTGGTAAGTGAGAGAGAAGCCTTATTGTTTGAAATGGTTAGCTTTTTATTTTTTTGCATATTTATGCCCTGTAGCTTCTATGCCCAGCATTTGTCTTGAGGTATCTTTACCACTTGGAAGAATTATGATACTCGGTAAATTTGATATGAGGCACGAATTCTATTTAAGGGTTGTAATTAGGAAGGAAGAAGAAAAGCTATAGAGGTAGCAGACGGCAGAAAACATGGGAAGATTGATTATTTCTTTGACCTGTCTTCTTATAGAGTAACTTCAGCATGTATAGGTTTTAAGCTACTACTTAAATTGCGCACACACATTAACATAATAGGAGTATAGTTACATAACCAAAGCATATCTGTAATTACCAGCCATCTCCAGTGAAACCAAGAAAACCAGTTAGGCACCTTAGGCATTTGTGAAAACTTATCTATGATATGGTGGATATTATCCAACTGAACTTGAACAGTCTGAGAGAAATCAGACAAATTAAAACAACCCATTCCTGGGGAATGTTCACATCCAATATGTTCTTTTAACAGTAAATAGTCTGTAGTTGTAAGATTTTGGAGCGTTACAATTTGCACTTCTCCAAATTCTTGGTTGAGTTCCAACAGTATAGATCCAGTCAAATTTGTTGTTTTACTGTATGCACAGGCCAGCTTAGATATCTCCTTCATTCCCATGGCAAGTCCAGGAGCTGGTGGGATGAGTGCATCTACAGCTGTAGCAGTGCGTGGATCTTTGTTGGGGTTTTTTGATGATCATCTTCTGGCATGAGTCTTCCCGAGAGTGCGGATGTTGGAAGTTCTCTTTCATATCGTATCTTAGTTCATTTTTGGGGTAGCCCAATTAGGCTTTGATCTTCTGTATAAACGCAAACAGACCCTTTGCCTACACCTTTATATGCCCTTTATACCCTTGTGTAGAACTCATTGGAGGTTACCACACAGAAACTGCCCTTTTTTTGTTTTGTTTTGTTTTGTCTTGTTTTGTTTTTGGTATCACTAATCTACACTTACATGATGAATATTATGTTTACTAGGCTCTCCCCTATACCAGGTCTCCCCTATAAACCCCTTTACAGTCACTGTCCATCAGCATAGCAAAATGTTGTAGAATCACTACTTGCTTTCTCTGTGTTGTACAGCCCTCCCTTTTCTCCTACCCCCCCATGCATGTTAATCTTAATACCCCCCTACTTCTCCCACCCCCTTATCCCTCCCTACCCACCCATCCTCCCCAGTCCCTTTCCCTTTGGTACCTGTTAGTCCATTCTTGAGTTCTGTGATTCTGGTGCTGTTTTGTTCCTTCAGTTTTTCCTTTGTTCTTATATTCCACAGATAAGTGAAATCATTTGGTATTTCTCTTTCCCCGCTTGGCTTGTTTCACTGAGCATAATACCCTCCAGCTCCATCCATGTTGCTGCAAATGATTGGATTTGCCCTTTTCTTATGGCTGAGTAGTATTCCATTGTGTATATGTGCCACATCTTCTTTATCCATTCATCTATCGATGGACATTTAGGTTGCTTCCAACTCTTGGCTATTGTAAATAGTGCTGCGATAAACATAGGGGCGCACTGATCTTTCTCATACTTGATTGCTGCATTCATAGGGTAAATTCCTAGGAGTGCAATTCCTGGGTCAAATGGTAAGTCTGTTTTGAGCATTTTGATGTACCTCCATACTGCTTTCCACAATGGTTGAACTAACTTACATTCCCACCAGCAGTGGAGGAGGGTTCCCCTTTCTCCACAGCCTCGCCAACATTTGTTGTTGTTTGTCTTTTGGATGGCAGCCATCCTTACTGGTGTGAGGTGATACCTCATTGTAGTTTTAATTTGCATTTCTCTGATAATTAGCGATGTGGAGCATCTTTTCATGTGTCTGTTGGCCATCTGTATTTCTTTTTTGGAGAACTGTCTGTTCAGTTCCTCTGCCCATTTTTTAATTGGGTTATTTGTTTTTTGTTTGTTGAGGCGTGTGAGCTCTTTATATATTCTGGACGTCAAGCCTTTATCGGATGTGTCATTTTGAAATATATTCTCCCATACTGTAGGGATCCTTTTTGTTCTATTGATGGTGTCTTTTGCTGTACAGAAGCTTTTCAGCTTAATATAGTCCCACTTACTCATTTTTGCTGTTGTTTTCCTTGCCCGGGGAGATATGTTCAAGAAGAGGTCAATCATGTTTATGTCTGAGAGGTTTTTGCCTATGTTTTCTTCCAAGAGTTTAATGGTTTCATGACTTATATTCAGGTCTTTGATCCATTTTGAGTTTACTTTTGTATATGGGGTTAGACAATGGTCCAGTTTCATTCTCCTACATGTAGCTGTCCAGTTTTGCCAGCACCACCTGTTGAAGAGACTGTCCTTTCGCCATTGTATGTCCATGGCTCCTTTATCAAATATTAATTGACCATATATGTCTGGGTTAATGTCTGGATTCTCTAGTCTGTTCCATTGGTCTGTGGCTCTGCTCTTGTGCCAGTACCAAATTGTCTTGATTACTATGGCTTTATAGTAGAGCTTGAAGTTGGGGAGTGAGATCCCCCCTACTTTATTCTTCTTTCTCAGGATTGCTTTGGCTATTCGGGGTCTTTGGTGTTTCCATATGAATTTTTGAATTATTTGTTCCAGTTCATTGAGGAATGTTGCTGGTAGTTTCATAGGGATTGCATCAAATCTGTATATTGCTTTGGGCAGGATGGCCATTTTGACGATATTAATTCTTCCTAGCCACGAGCATGGGATGAGTTTCCATCTGTTAGTGTCCCCTTTAATTTCTCTTAAGAGTGATTTGTAGTTTTCAGAGTATAAGTCTTTCACTTCTTTGGTTAGGTTTATTCCTAGGTAATTTATTTTTTTTTATGCAATTGTGAATGGAGTTGTTTTCCTGATTTCTCTTTCTGTTGGTTCATTGTTAGTATATAGGAAAGCCACAGATTTCTGTGTGTTGATTTTGTATCCTGCAACTTTGCTGTTTTCCTATATCAGTTCTAGTAGTTTTGGGGTGGAGTCTTTAGGGTTTTTTATGTACAGTATCATGTCATCTGCAAATAGTGACAGTTTAACTTCTTCTTTACCAATCTGGATTCCTTGTATTTCTTTGTTTTGTCTGATTGCCGTGGCTAGGACCTCCAGTACTATGTTAAATAACAGTGGAGAGAGTGGGCATTCCTGTCTAGTTCCCGATCTCAGAGGAAATGCTTTCAGCTTCTCGCTGTTCAATATAATGTTGGCTGTGGGTTTATCATAGATGGCCTTTATTATGTTGAGGTACTTGCCCTCTATTCCCATTTTGCTGAGAGTTTTTATCATGAATGGATGTTGAACTTTGTCAAATGCTTTTTCAGCATCTATGGAGATGATCATGTGGTTTTTGTCTTTCTTTTTGTTGATGTGGTGGATGATGTTGATGGACTTACGAATGTTGTACCATCCTTGCATCCCTGGGATCAATCCCACTTGGTCATGGTGTACGATGGTTTTGATGTATTTTTGAATTCGGTTTGCTAATATTTTGTTGAGTATTTTTGCATCTACGTTCATCAGGGATATTGGTCTGTAGTTTTCTTTTTTGGTGGGGTCTTTGCCTGGTTTTGGTATTAGGGTGATGTTAGCTTCACAGAATGAGTTTGGGAGTATCCCCTCCTCCTCTATTTTTTGGAAAACTCTAAGGAGAATGGGTATTATGTCTTCCCTGTATGTCTGATAAAATTCCGAGGTAAATCCATCTGGCCCGGGGGTTTTGTTCTTTGGTAGTTTTTTGATTACCGCTTCAATTTCGTTGCTGGTAATTGGTCTGTTTAGATTTTCTTTTTCTTTCTGGGTCAATCTTGGAAGGTTGTATTTTTCTAAGAAGTTGTCCATTTCTCCTAGGTTTCCCAGCTTGTTAGCATATAGGTTTTCATAGTATTCTCTAATAAGCCTTTGTATTTCTGTGGGGTCCGTCGTGATTTTTCCTTTCTCGTTTCTGATACTGTTGATTTGTGTTGACTCTCTTTTCTTCTTAATAAGTCTGGCTAGAGGCTTATCTATTTTGTTTATTTTCTCGAAGAACCAGCTCTTGGTTTCATTGATTTTTGCTATTGTTTTATTCTTCTCAATTTTGTTTATTTCTTCCCCTATCTTTATTTTGTCCCTCCTTCTGCTGACCTTAGGCCTCATCTGTTCTTCTTTTTCCAGTTTCAATAATTGTGACATTAGACCATTCATTTGGGATTGCTCTTCCTTTTTTAAGTATGCTTGGATTGCTATATACTTTCCTCTTAAGACTGCTTTTGCTGTGTCCCACAGAAGTTGGGGCTTAGTGTTGTTGTTGTCATTTGTTTCCATATATTGCTGGATCTCCATTTTGATTTGGTCTTTGATCCATTGATTATTTAGGAGCGTGTTGTTAAGCCTCCATGTGTTTGTGAGCCTCTTTGCTTTCTTTGTACAGTTTATTTCTAGTTTTATGCCTTTGTGGTCTGAAAAGTTAGTTGGTAGAATTTCAATCTTTTGGAATTTTCTGAGGCTCTTTTTGTGGCCTAGTATGTGGTCTATTCTGGAGAATGTTCCATGTGCACTTGAGAAGAATGTATATCCTGTTGCTTTTGGATGTAGAGTTCTATAGATGTCTATTAGGTCCATCTGCTCTACTGTGTTGTTCAGTGCTTCCATGTCCTTACTTATTTTCTGCCCAGTGGATCTATCCTTTGGGTGAGTGGTGTGTTGAAGTCTCCTAGAATGAATGCATTGCAGTCTATATCCCCCTTTAGTTCTGTTAGTATTTGTTTCACATATGCTGGTGCTCCTGTGTTGGGTGCATATATATTTAGAATGGTTATATCCTCTTGTTTGACTGAGCCCTTTATCATTATGTAGTGTCCTTCTTTATCTCTTGTTACTTTCTTTGTTTTGAAGTCTATTTTGTCTGATATTAGTACTGCAACCCCTGCTTTCTTCTCACTGTTGTTTGCTTGAAATATGTTTTTCCATCCCTTGACTTTTAGTCTGTACATGTCTTTGGGTTTGAGGTGAGTTTCTTGTAAGCAGCATATAGATGGGTCTTGCTTTTTTATCCATTCTGTTACTCTGTGTCTTTTGATTGGTGCATTCAACCCATTAACATTTAGGGTGACTATTGAAAGATATGTACTTATTGCCATTGCAGGCTTTAAATTCGTGGTTACCAAAGGTTCAAGGTTAGCCTCTTTAGTACCTTACTGCCTAACTTAGCTCGCTTATTGAGCTGTTATATACACTGTCTGGAGATTCTTTTCTTCTCTCCCTTCTTGTTCCTCCTCCTCGATTCTTCATATGTTGGGTGTTTTGTGCTGTGCTCCTTCTAGGAGTGCTCCCATCTAGAGCAGTCCCTGTAAGATGTTCTGTAGAGGTGGTTTGTGGAAAGCAAATTCCCTCAGCTTTTGTTTGTCTGGGAATTGTTTAATCCCACCGTCATATTTGAATGATAGTCGTGCTGGATACAGTATCCTTGGTTCAAGGCCCTTCTGTTTCATTGTATTAAATATATCATGCCATTCTCTTCTGGCCTGTAGGGTTTCTGTTGAGAAATCTGACGTTAGCCTGATGGGTTTCCCTTTATAGGTGACCTTTTTCTCTCTAGCTGCCTTTAAAACTCTTTCCTTGTCCTTGATCTTTGCCATTTTAATTATTATGTGTCTTGGTGTTGTCCTTCTTGGATCCTTTCTTTTGGGGGTTCTGTGTATTTCCCTGGTCTGTTCGATTATTTTCTCCCCCAGTTTGGGGAAGTTTTCGGCAATTATTTCTTCAAGGACACTTTCTATCCCTTTTTCTCTCTCTTCTTCTTCTGGTACCCCTATAATACAGATATTGTTCCTTTTGGATTGGTCACACAGTTCTCTTAATATTGTTTCATTCCTGGAGATCCTTTTGTCTCCCTCTATGTCAGCTTCTATGCGTTCCTGTTCTCTGATTTCAATTCCATCAATGGCCTCTTGCATTCTATCCATTCTGCTTATAAACCCTTCCAGAGTTTGTTTCATTTCTGCGATCTCCTTTCTGGCATCTGTGTTCTTCTTCCGGACTTCATCCCATGTCTCTTGCGTATTTCTCTGCATCTCTGTCAGCATGTTCATGATTCTTATTTTGAATTCTTTTTCAGGAAGTCTGGTTAGGTCTGTCTCCTTCTCTGGTGTTGTCTCTGTGATCTTTGTCTGCCTGTAGCTTTGCCTTTTCATGGTGATAGGAATAGTCTACAGAGCTGGGATGAGTGATGGCTGGAAGGACTTCCTTTCTTGTTGGTTTGTGGCCCTCCTCTCCTGGGAGAACAGCGACCTCTAGTGGCTTGTGCTGCGCAGCTGCGCGCAGACAGGGTTTCTGCTTCCTGCCCGGCTGCTATGGAGTTAATCTCCGCTGTTGCTGTGGGCGTGGCCTGGCTCGGGCAGCTACTCCAAAGTGGTGGAGTCGCGTTGGAGCAGGAGTGGCCTGGAGGCTATTTATCTCTGTAAGGGGCCTCCCTGCTCCCTGCAGCCCAGGGGTTAGGGTGCCCAGAGATCCCGGATTCCCTACCTCTGGATTAAGTGTCCCACCCTGCCCCTTTAAGACTTCCAAAAAGCACCCACCAAAACAAAACAACGACCACAAAAAAAAAAAAAAAATTTTTAATTAAAAAAAAAAAATTTTTTTTAAGTAAAAAAAAAAGGTGGTTGCTCATTTTTCTTTATTCTCCGGTGCCAGCCTCAGGCCTCTGCTCACTGGTCTTGCTGCCCTGTTTCCCTAGTATTGGGGTCCCTATCCCTTTAAGACTTCCAAAAAGCGCTCGCCAAAACAAAACAGCAAAATAGCAAAAAAAAAAAAAAAAAAATGTCCTCCGGCACCCGGCCTCCAGTGCCCGCTCACTGTTCTTGTTGCCCTGTTTTCCTAGTATCGAGGGCCCTGCACTCTTGTCCGGATGGCTGGGGCTGGGTGTTCGGCAGTCCTGGGCTCCGTCTCCCTCCCGCTCTGCCTATTCTTCTCCCTCCGGAAGCTGGGGGGAGGGGCGCTCGGGTCCCGCCGGGCCGGGGCTTGTATCTTACCCCCTTCGCGAGGCGCTGGGTTCTCTCAGGTGCGAATGTGGTCTGGATATTTTCCTGTGTCCTCTGGTCTTTATTCTAGGAAGGGTTGTGTTTGTTATATTTTCATAGATATATGTTGTTTTGGTAGGAGATTTCCGCTGCTCTACTCACGCTGCCATCTTCCGCCCCTCTCTATATCTTTATAACTCTCTATTAATGTACATACTTTTTTGCTGGGTCATTTGAACATCAGTTGCAGACATCACACCGCTTCATCCCCTAAATCAGCCTGCATCTCCTGAGGATAAAGACATTTCTCTACACTGTCACAACAGTATTAGCATAGCTTATAGTTAATACTCATTTTAAAATATAATCTCTCTTCATTTGTTCTTAAATGAAGATAATTGAGGACATTTGACCTTTTATCCCACAATAACTTTGCCTTCCCTAATCGACTGGGAATCTTTGTTCCCTCCAAATCTATCAGGCTTTACAGGTGTGCTAAAGCCTGCAAGTCACAGAAGATAGTTCCACTCTCTCGTTCTGGGATGACAAAGGATTGTTCAGGCCCCAGAGATGGGCTGATTCCAGAACAGACCATACCCATCCTCAGGCAGGAGCAGGGGAAGTGGGTTTGGGGGAACTATGGGCTGCCATGTACCTCATACAGCTGTTGGGTTCCTAAACCTCTGCAACTATACAATGTATGATCTCTCTCTCTCTCTCTCTCTTAGATCTGTCCTAGTCTCCTTCACCTACTTGCATCATAGATTTAAAACACTGTACAGGAGCCAGCACTGTTCTTGGCAATTCTGATTCAGCAGGTCTGGGATGGGAATCTCAGAAAACTGTATTTTCAAAGCTCTCCAGGATTAGACATCTGGCAGGGGGAGAGGAGAATGGAAAATCCCCCATTACATGGTCTGCCTACACAACACTCCTCTGTACATCTTACACATGTGTGTTTGTGGGTTTTGTAAGATGATTCCAATTATCTCTGGAAGTGAGTGCTGTGTAAACTATAAATAAATGAAAGACTTCCTCAGAACATCCGTGCATGCTTGAGCCAGTCTGGGGCTCTGCAGCTGACACGGGCAGGGGTGGGAGAGGAGGCCTTGGGCTTGGAGTGCAGTGGCCTGGGTCTGCCCTGGGTGCTGCCGCCTACTGGTTTCATGGGTTTTGGGTAACTAACCTGAATTCTCTGAGCCTCAGGACATCCTCCAAGATGAACAGAGTATTACCTACCTCATGGGGACTCAGTGCGATGGTGCCTGTGAAAGCCCTTTGTAAAATACACAGCAGGTGTCCAGGTGAGTTAGGGAAACAGTCACCCGGGAACCCGGATCTGCCTGGGGGGCATCTGGGGCAGACACACAGATCCTTTAGCACCAGGGACTGGGAGGCCTCCTGGAGGGCTCGTCCCCAGAGAAGGTAGCAGCCACTGGCTAGGGAGGAGGGGAGGTGACAGTTCTGAGGTTAGGGGGCATCTGGCACAGATGCTCCTCCCTGCCTGGGACACAAGGACAGAGGGAGAGAAGGGCTATGAGGCCAGAGTGCACAGAAACCATGAGAGCTGGTTCTTTAACATCTCTGTGGAGTGAGGACAGGGCAAGGTGTCAATCAGAATGCAGCCCCCCTGCCGCCCCTGGACCCCTCCTCAGCCAGCTCTCAGTCTCCCTGGGGCCACAGCCGAGATGTACTGCAGGGGATGCTGGTGGCACAGCCACCCTGGTGGACACCTTTTCTGGGAGCCTCGGGTGAAGGGATTTACACAGCAGGGAGGTGGGGCAAGAAGACCACCTCTCAGCTGATAATGAGAGGTCACCCAGAGGGGACAGGAATCATGACAAGGGCTTGGTGGGGCAGTGAGTCGCTCCAAAGCAATCCTCAAGGATTCCTTTTGGGGCTGTTGTGCTGATGATACTTTTACCCCAGGCCCCTGTGGCTGGTGACCCAGGTGTTCCATAGGGAACAAAAGGACTGCTGCGCTGACTCTCCGGCTCCCGTCTGGAGCTTGCCTCTGCAGCTTGGGGCCACGAGGGCGGGGGTGCAGCCCCGGCGGGAGAATCAGGTGTGTCAGCGGCCCGATGGCCCGGCCATCACCCTCAGTGACTTGACATACCCCTACTGCGGGGTGAGAAGCCCCGCGTCCGCCAGTCCAGAGTCTGTTTGCAGAGATGCTCTGCTGCTAGCAGTGTGGGCTGCCCGGGCAGGGAGGCAGGGAGGCAGGGACACGAGGCAGCTGGGCTGCAGGGCCTTCCGACAGAGGCTGAGGAGTGGGCGCCCGTTCCACTGAGGAGCCTTTCCAGAGACTGAAAGGAAGTCTGTGATTCTTCATTGTTTCTGATTTTTTTTTTACTGAGGTATAATTTGCATGTAGAAAGTGCACGTATCATAGGTGTACAACCCCTTGAACTTTACACAGACCCAACATATCACGTGACCAGCACCTAGCTCAAGAGCCGGAGGTCTCCAACAGCCCCCAAGCCCCTGCTGGGCTATTCAATCAGACCTCCACCCTGTCGTTCCAGGTCACTCCTGTTTCGCTTATGGTGTAACCAAATGATTACTTTTCACCCACAGTCCCGGACTTCACAGCAGCCCAGGCTGCTTGGGCAGGGAATGCAGCAGTGCTGAGCCTCTGCAAAACTGGAATAATAATAGCATTTACTTCATCAGGCTGCGGCGAAGGTTCATAATAATGGTGTGAAATGACGTGAACAGCACTTGAACATATGGTAAATAAGTGCATCACTAATGTTTGTATTTTTAGGGCAATTGAATTCTTTAACTTAAACCACATTGATGAATTATTTCTCATGTACAGTTCAAGTCAGGAAATTTCTGGGAAGATTGCTGCAGGTGGTCAACCCATGTGTGCCCTGAGAATGGGACTTCTGAGCTCATGTCACTGCGAGTGGCACTTTTGAGGGACGGTAGTCCTGGACTCACTGCGGATGAAACGGTTTCACTCTAAAGCGACCCCTCCCATTAAAGCCAGCCACGGTGGGACCTGGAAGTGTGGTGGGCCCTGGGTTGCATCCTTGATTGTCTTTTTTTTTTTTTTTTTAAACAATAGTTTCTGTGTCAATGTAATTCAAAATATTTGGGGGAAAAAAAGACATTACTGATTATCCAATTTCAGTGTTTAATATGGGGTCCTAGTTAAGCAGTTTTGATTTTGTTTTTCTTTTCTCTCCTAACTGGGTATATTTCCCTCATTCAAATATTTTAGAATACGGAAAATGGGACCATTTAATGATTAAGAAGTTTCTGCTGTGTAATGACATAAGAATGAATACATTGTACAGTGTCCCTGACATCTCTGACAACTGTGACTGTACAGCAGAGTGGCAGCAGAAAGACCTAAAATGTATTTACGTGTTCCTACAAATATGTAGCTGTTTGTACCACACTCTACAGTCAAGAAAAAAGCCCTAAGGGCTTTGGGCATGAAAATATTACATTGATAAATGACAGCTATGGTGCTGAACCGTTCCAGGGGCTGAGTACAGGGCGAGTAAAAACGTACAGCAAGTCTGTTACTCAGCTCATTACCTATAAAAATATAGAAACTATGCATGAACCGCTGAAAATATGGGTGGAGGTGTATTAGGGATGCAAATACAGGTAAAAGAAATGGAAAGGCCGAGTTGTATGAATGCCAACTGCCGAGGGAAACAAGATGCAGTGGTGTTCAGAAACCTGGGTTGTGTAACTTTAACTGAATGACTTCAGGTTTCTACGTCTTTCCTAATCTGCAAAAGGAAGTTAATAATCAGGGTTTACCACCCTGCAAAGTAAATCACTTTAAAAGAAGATAATATCAAATTTACAGAAAAACTGCAAAAATAATCTCCATATGTTCTTTTACCCAGACCTACCATTGTTTAATACTTTGCCACGTTTGTTTTATTATCCCCAGCCTACATTTTTTTCTAAACTTTTGAGATTAGCTGTGTATATACCTTGCCCCTTTAACCTATTTCCTAAGAACAAGAATCTTCTAGGTAGTCACAGTAGCAGGTATCCAAACCAGAAAGTGTAACACTGTACATGCTGTGGTGCACACCACCATACTATGACCTGATCTATGGTCCGTAGTCCAGTTCGGTTAATTGCCCTCTCAAGTCCTCCATGGCATGTTTTGGTCTCTAGTGCAGGATGGGAAATTGCATTTAGTTTTCATGTCTCTTGAGGTCCACTGATTGGAACAGTCCTTCACCTTTCCTTGTCTGGCGTAATAGTGACATTTCTAAGGATACAAACCAGTTACTCTGCAGAATGTTCTTCAACCTTGTTTTTGCCAATATTTATTCATGATTAGATTTGAGTTAAGGACCCTTGGCCAGAATACTAAACAGTGATGTTTGTATCTAATTCCAGGTATCTGGGCAGGTGCAGGATATCCATCTGATCCTCATGAGTGATGTTAATTTTGGTCTACAGTTACTAAGTTTCCTCTGCCACTAGTAAGTACTCTGCTAAAAGACATCTGAAGACCTTGTAAATATCCTCCTTCTCATCAACTCCCCTCCTCTCACCAAACACAAGTGAGTATCCATTGATGAGTCTCCTCCAACCAATCCTTATTGAGATAGGTGCAGAAGGGTGAATTCCAACTTCACCCTTCCCTTCGTATTCACCAGATGACATTCTACCTACCGCCACCATCACCACCAGTCGCCTTCATTTATTGATCTATTTATTATCAGAGGGTACTCAGAGATTCCCATTTCATTCAATATTTATTTTGATATATATATATGTCCTGGATTTAGCCAGTAGGGGCCCTTCAAGCTAGCTCCTGTGATCTTTGAACATTGCCCCATTTTCATGTCTTCCTCAGTATCACAACAAGATGTTCTGGGCTTATTTAGTAATTTCCAGGCTCCAGTCATGTAATCAATAATTTCTCCAAGGAAACCCTCTTGTCGTAGAGAATGGTATGTAGAAACCAAGATCTGTTGCAATATGAGCTCAATGCTTTGGACCCCTTCAGTGGACACATCTAGGAAATAAGTATGTATATGTATATATTTATGTGTGTGTGTGTGTGTGTGTGTGTATATGTTCATAAGGTTATCTCTAATCCAAATCTACTGCCCAAGTATCTTCTGTGCCTTCTCTCATTCCATGTTATATCTCCTTTCTTCTGTAGTAGAAACCCATACTCCTCAAAGAAATACATTTTCTGATATGCTCAATTGCACTATATGCCTAAAATATGTTAGCTGCTACACCATAACACTATGAAAAAAATAAAGAAGAGGTCAATCATTGTTTGCTACTTTTTTATTCTCTAGGCTGAGGTGATAGCCTCTCTTTAAAAGTCACACATGCTACTTCTTCTACCTGCTTTCTCTGTGGTTATGTCATTTGTTTGCAGTATAGTTGGGTTCAGGTATTTCTGTTTGGGCTCTCTTTTCAGTTTTCTTGCCCCATATTTGTTGATTTTATTTTACTTTTTGATCACGTAGGACATTAACCTGTTTCTGAAAGTCAAACCTAGATAAAGGCACACTCAGAGAAGTGTCCCTCCTGCTATTGCTTGGCATTTTCCTGTCACTCCTTACAGGAAACCAATTTCATTGTTTTCTAGTTTATAAGTGTTGTGTGTATGTGTGTAGGTGAGTTTGTGTGTGACACATATGATTAGAGATATTTATAGGTTTTCTTACTTTTCTCTCCTTCCTTACACAAAAAGTAGCATATTATACCTTACTGCACTTTGCTTTCTTCATTTCATAGCATATGCTGGAAGTCGCTCTGTATCTCTTCAAAGAAGTCTTCCTTATTCTTCTTTATCTTCCTGGTAACAAAGTATTTTGCCATGCTTTAGGGGTTTTGCCAATTTGGGGAGAGGGGATAAATAGTATCTCCATAGTTTCAATTTGAAACTTTATTATGAATGAGATTTAACATTGTTTCCTAGGTTTATTGACTCTTAAGGATTTTTACTATGAATAGTCTGTGTGAGTGTTTCACCCACCTCAACGCTTAAGTTTTTTTATATATTAGGGATATTCCCCCTTTATCAGTGGTGTGTGGAAATAATTTCTTCCAATCTCTCATTAACTTTTTTTGTGGGAAGATATACAGAACATAACATTGACCATCTAAACTATTTCTAAGTGACAGTTGAGTGACACTGAGCACATTTCCCCCCGTTCTCAGCCATCACCACCATCTGCTCCAGAACTCTGTTGTCATTCCAAACTGAAACTCTGTGCCAACTAAACAGTCACTTCTATTTTCCCCTGTCCCCAGCCCCCGGCAACCACCTTCTACCTCTGTGGCTATGAATTTGACCCCTTAGGTAGCTCTCATCAGCAGAATCATACAGTATTTGTCCTTCTGTGCCTGGCTTATTTCACTTGGCATCACATCCCCAAGTTCGTCCATGTTGCTGCATGTGCCAGGATTTCCTTTTCTTTTCAGGCGGAATAGTATTCTAGTGTCTTGATGTACCACAATTTCGCCATCCACTCATCTGTTCATGGATGCTGAATTGCTTCCACCTTTTGGCTATCTTGAATAATGGTGGCATGAACATGGGAGTACACATATATTTGGTGTCCTTGCTAAACCATACAGTAACTTTGTTTAGCTTTTTGAGGAACTGCCACGCTGTTTCCCACCTCAGCTGCACATTTTACATTCCCACCGGCAATGCACAAGTTTCCAGTTTCTTCATGTCTTCAACAGGTGTTAAATTCTGTTTTTGTTTTTGTTTTTTAATAATGGCCATACTGATGGGCGTGAAGTGATATTCCAGGGTGGGTTTTGTTTTGCTTTTAGCATGCTCGGTGTTGGCAGTAGACCCAGTTTGCCTTAAGGGGTTCCAGTCCTCAGGAGGCCTGTCTTATCCTGGAAGGTTCTCTGTCTTGGCATGTCCCCATGTTCCATGCAGCTTTTCTTCTGACTGCCAGGTCTGCAAACTACAGGGACTTCAGACCTGTAGCCATGTATAATGGAAACAGACTTCCACTGACTTTTTTTCTACCTCCAGCATTGTGCAAAGTTGAAGCCCTATCATACACTCCTTATTCCATATCATTAACAGTGGTTTTATTTGGCAGATCAAATCCTAACTGATGTGCCTTCGCTGGGAGTGGCAGCCTTGGCTCATATCTGTCCTTTTTCCCTCAATGCTCTGTCGCTTCTTCCTCTTTGTTTGAAATTAGGATCACAGCTCCTGCTTTTGTAGAGTTGGGTTTTCTTTTGCGACCGAATTTGAAGATCTTCTGATATGTAAATTAAACCATTTGTAAACTGATTGTACTGACGCGGTTTTGTCTTGACTTTGTCATACCGTTTCTTTTATAATTACTGCGTGAATTATACTGTACTTACTTTATTTCTTTCACTATTTGGTATGTATTCCTTCCTATTTAAATTTTTTTTCTTTTAGGATTCTGGAATAGGGTTTCCAATATTTTGGTATGTTAATATTTTTGCTTTAGTGGTTAAATTTTTATATTTTTGTGTTACCCTTTATCCCTTTCTTAATCTTTTAACATTTGGCCTGTCCATTTTATATGGTCTTCTTTAGCTCCCATCCATTACCTATCTGATAGTCGATGATATGATTCTGTTTTCCCTCTTCTCTTTCCCTTTTTCAATTATTTTTAGTTGCACCTGTTCTACTTTATCAGAAGGTATAATGTGTGCATACTTTCCTTCCACCAATCAGTCATTTTGCTGGTTTCCTCAGTTCTCTCTTGGCTGGGGAAAGCTCATTCTCTGGAAAAGACATATGATGCTCTCTGAATTTTTGCATTTGGTTCAAAAATCTGTTTGGCTTTAGCCTCGATCCTTGAAGGCTGGACGCAAAATCCCTTGGCTGGTATTTCCTTTCCCTGAATCTTTTATAAATGTTGCTCCATTGCTGTCTTGCTTTGATGTTGTCCTTAAGAAGTTTCATGCCAGCCTAAATTTTTATTTCTGTAAGTAATTTGATTTTTACACCTTTAAAAATCTAGTAGTTCTACTAAGATATGTTTTGGAATTGATTGTTCCAGACTTGTTTTCCAAGGTACACAGAAGATACTTTTGATAGGTAATTTAAATTTTATTTCTGGATTCACCTCTGGGATTATATCTTTTCCTCCTGAGTTTTATTGAGATATAATTGACACACAGCACTGTAGATGTTTAAGGTATACAGCATAATGACTTGATTTTACTTAACATTAATCATCTCATATTGATATAAAAAAAAGGAAGAAAAGAGTTTTTTTCCTTGTGATGAGAAGTTTTAGGACTTAATCCCTTAACAACCCTCAACGACACCATACAGCAGTGCCAAGGGCGGCGTCATGCTGTACATAACATCTGTATTCAATATTAATTCTGTTTCACTGTTTGGTGTTTCTATTTCAGTGACCCAAGTTATATATACTATGGTTCTTCTGTTTTGGCTTCCATTTCAACCACTTATCTCTGAATCGTTTTTACTTTTTTATTTATCTTATTTTCAATGTCTTGATTATTTTCTTGCCATTTGTCAGTGTTGTTTCACATATTTGAATATGGTCTCCCTGGGGTACCTGGTAATTATTCTGCTTCTGGGATAGTTTTTTCTTTATTTGCAATTTCTTTCCTGAAAGAGATCAGCTCTTCTTGCATTTCTTCCTAATTTTTGTCTAATCCATTCTTTAGTTTTTGGATTTTTGATTCTGGTTGTGTATATGTGTGTTTATGTGTGTGTGTATCCAAATATATGATAGCTTGCTCAGTTTGATAATTTGATATGTGGCATTACAAATTTCTCTTGCTTTGTAGTTTTATTGGGGGATTTTCATCAGCTGAAATGTTATGATTCATCGTAAGAGAGGTGATTTCTGGGTTTTTTGTATGCAGTTGATTTGATGTTATTCTGTTACTAGGCATTTTGACAAAGAGTTCTTAGTTCAAGGATGTTCTATCTGTATACAAAAGTGCAGTTTTTAATACATCAGTGGCTTTGGGAGGCATTGGTTGTCTTTTATATCAGCAAGATCTTTAATTTTCTTTTCTTTCTTCTTTCTTTCAACTGCCAGGCCTCCAAAGGGCGTTACTCTTGTTCTGCTTTTCTGACTTTTCCCAGAAGCAAGGCTTCTTCAAGGTTGCCACCTCCTGTCCCATTTTCTTTCAAGCCTTTTCCCTTTCTCAGTCAAGTGCCTGACCTGTGCTCAGTTTTTAGTTCTCCGTGTTGGACTTTCTCTTTATGGAGGGATTTAAGCCAGGGCTTCACTTAAGTCCTTGGCAACAGTGGAGGGAGCTCTGTGGGAATCTGATGTCTTTTCTTTCTTTTACTTACGAAGCAATGGGAAGTTCAGTTCACTGCATTCCTTCTCCTGGTGGAGATGAGAGCTTGTTTGCATTTTGTTGAGGATGTGAATAGAGATTCAGATTCAGGCAGCTGCCATTACCCTGCAGACTGGGAAGCTCCTGACATCACTTTTAAAATACCAAGTGCTGAGTAACCTTTCATTCCGGAGAGCAGTGGAAACTGCCTGTTACAAGGGCATCATCAAGGTCACACAGATTCTGCTACAGGACAGACCTGTCTTCTTGCATCTTTAAAGACGTTTAGGGTGCTTCTGTCTTCTTTAAAGAAAGCTACCAACTAAAAAGGAAAAACACGTAAAATATACAGTCTTATTTCTTCATTTCACATTTATTTAAAAAACAAAAGAACCTTGCTCATAAGCACTCCGTCCGTACTCGGAAAAAACGTTCGCTTGAAAATCACCTCCAGACTCCCACCTTAGCCCAAATAAATAATGACAGCTGGGGATCAGAGGCGCTTTGCTCTAAGATCAGCAAGAAAACCGCGGCGAGCGGCAGCAAAGTCGGGTCCAGGAGGGAGGTCTGCACCGGAGCCCTCGCGACCTCAGGGGTCCGGGGCGGCGGGGAGGCGAGGTCCGCCAGGCGGCGGCCCGGCAGCGCCGCGCGTGTGCACGCGGTTGCGCACAAGCGCGCGCCCCCGGGCCTGGAGGCCACCTGTCACTCACGCCGGGGCGGGGCGGCGTGCAGCATCCATGGAGACGCCGTAGCCCCGCCCCCGGCCCGCCGCGCCGCGGCCGCCGCCGATTGGCCGCCCTTTGCTCCTTGACCCCGCCGCCCCTGGCCACGCTTCCTGCTCGGGCCGCGCCCTTCCTCCGACTCCGCCCGCGCGCCCGGCAGACCCGCGGCGGCGCGGCGCCCAGTCGGGAGGATGCGGCGGCGCTCGCGGATGCTGCTCTGCTTCGCTGCGCTCTGGGCGCTGGGCATCGCCTACTACATGTACTCGGGGGGCGGCTCCGCGCTGGCTGCGGGCGCGGGCGGCAGCGCGGCCCGGAAGGTGAGTGGGCGCCACTGCCCGGCCCCTCCTGGGAGCCCCCTCCGCCGCCCGGGCCTGGGGTGCAGTCCCGTCCGGCCGCCGGAGGCCGCGGCCCCTGCGCCTGCAAGTTCAGGGGCGGCGGTGGGGGGGGCACCGACGGGGGCGGGGAGAGGGGCGGGAGAGGCGTCTGCCGTCCCGAAGGGTCCCGGGCCGGAGACCCCGGGTCCAAGTTCTCTCCAGCCCCCTGTTGGAAGCCCCTGCGAGCCTCCGCGCGGCGCGGGGTGCGGGGAGTACGGCGTCCCAGCCCCTTTCCTGCCCATCACCCCCGGGGGCATGGACACAGCAGCCCGGGGCCCAATGAGATGGACTCCTGGGCGGGTGTGGGCGGAGGGCCGCGGAGCTCTGCGCGCTAATGAGGCCGGCACGGCCTGCCCTCCGGTCCCCCACCTGCCCCCGGGCCCCCGACCTGCTCCCCGGGCCCCGACCTGCACCCCGGGACCTCGACCTGCTCCCCGGGCCCCCCACCTGTCCCCAGGCTCCGACCTGCTCCACGGGGCACCCACCTGTCCCCAGGCCCCGACCTGCCCCCCGGCCCCCCACCTGCTTCCCGGGCCCCGACCTGCTTCCCGGCGTATCTACCTGTCCCCAGGCCCCGCACCTGCTCCCTGGGCCCCCCACCTGCCCCCCGTCCCCGCATCACTCTCTGCCTGCTCAGCCCGGGCGCCCGTGCAGTGGGACGTGGAGTCCTGCCCCGGCTTCTCCCAGCTCCGCTCCTGGTTACGCAGGGATGGCTCCTCTTCCACGGGTGTGCTTTTGACCGGCTCCAGCGGCCGAGAGGCTAGGCTGTGGAGACCGTGCTAGTCCCTCTCTGGACTGCCTGGCGTGTGGAGGAAATGGGTCGCCTGGAGGAGCCGGACCGGGTCCCGAGGCCGAGCGCCTGCCGCGGGAGGGGCTCTGGCTGTGCACATGCCGTCCGCAGTGTTGATGGTGCTTGGTGGCTAATAGGCTTTGAAAGCAGGTTATCTTTTCCAAAATCCTGTAACCCCCCATTACTGTGACGTTTAGTATCACCTCAAACCCAGGCAATTCTGAGTTAAATGGAGGTGGATCACGGGTTGGGCTGGAACCAGGGAATGTTATCCTGGAACAAGCCAAGCGCGACTACCTGGGGGTGGAGAGACTTTAGCTCTTGCCAGACCCGTAACGTAACGCTGAGGGTTGGCTGCTTCAGAGATTTCCTTCCTTGCTGTGTTCACCTACTCATTCATTCTTTCGCAGGGGAAGGTGGTAGATGGAGGTAGGTATGCTGTTTGCTTCTTGGTAAGTTTCTTAGGTTTGCTTATCTAGAGGCGGGGAAATGGAAAGTCATTCCGTGTGCTGAATAGGCCTAGCTTGGTTCTGAGCTGACGGGGACCTCTTAGCCCTATTTTTATTGCCTTTTTATTTTAATGCAGAGAACTATTGTGGATGTACATGTAGTCTCTCACTCTTGAATGGCAGAGGGCCGCATGCCCAGTGGAAGCAATGAAGCCTTTTGAAAACTATGGTCATGTTCAACAGGAATTATTTTTTTAGACTTTGCTTCCCCAGAACTGTGCTTTGTCAGGTCCATATGGCCTGGCATGCTGATGAGACCTGGCAAAACTTTCTGCCTTTCGTGGAAAAGAAAACCAAACAGTCGAACCACACTGGTATTTCTCTTTTCTTGGTTTAGCCACTTTCATTAGGACATGTGATCAGAAACAGCAGCAATGTGGCCTCAGCATGTGGAGGTATGGATTTCACCCTAGTGGGCTTCAGCAAGTAGATGGTTTTTGAGGGTTCTTCCATGTTGGCCTCTGAAGTGTGATCCTTAGTAGAAATAATCCAGGAACTCCTGGTGGCCTGGTGGCAGTAGGAAGGTACAGGACCACATAGAAAACCGTGTGCAAAATGAACAGTTATGCATGGGGTGATGTGGAAGTCTATTCTTAATATCAATGAACCATAAAATTTAATCCCAGCGCTTAGAATGGTTTAGTGATTTGTCAGTTGAGGAAGAGGTGTGTAAATGCAGTAGCTTTTGAAATTGCACTAGAAGGCTCATTAACTTAGAGGGTGGACCCTGACATAAAAGTAGAGGCCCTAAGAAGGGTTCTGGAGGGGTGAGTAGAACCCTGACACCCTGAATTTCCTAGCGTGTGAAACTGTTTAGTCTTCCTTCCCCCTGAATTGTTTCCATGGATTTTGAGACTAGAAAGACTCTTAAAATTTAGATCACCCTCATGATAAAAGGAATTATGTAGTTTTTTTAGCTTGTGAAGTGTGAACATAAAAAAGAAAATATGGTCTGTGCATAAAGACAGAATTTAAGTGCCAGCTATAGTCTTAGATATAAGCGGACTTCTTTTTCTTCTTTCAAACAAGTCAAGGTTCTAATTCCATATTTAGCCAATTTCTCTCCACCCTGCCATTTTTCTCGGGATACCAAGCGTCAGGATTAGGCCTCGGGGGATTGGCGGGGCCTGACTAGTCTTTGGGCTGCTTTAGCCCCACAGCACCCCCCTCCCACGGCAGTGTGTGGTGGGGGAGGGGGGGTGTCGCTGTGTGCCCTGCCTGTTAAACAGCTCATCTGACTCAGGGCTGTTATTTTCTATTGGGGAAAACCCAGAAAGCCAACTGACCTCCAATTGCAGATTTAATAAACTAAACAGGTGTGGTGCTGAAAACGAAGCCTCACATTGCTGCACAAGCTGGGACTCAGTCTTAAGGTTCAGGGTGTGCAGTCAATCAATTTATGCATAATATTGTTTAAAATTATATCCATTTACGTTTTCATAGATCTCTTCACTCCCCCATATTTTGCTCTTTTCCCCTAAATTGATGGTTTGAACTTCAATGATGTCCTCCCTTATGAGCATCTTAAAGGCTTTAAAATTTTAATCATGGTACTGCTCCCCTGGGCTATGGTGGATGGAGCTGCAGAGGAGAGGAAGGGATTTCTGTTGAAATGCCTCGGGGTAAAGTGTGGCTGTTTAGGATGGAAAGGGGAGGGTCTCCCGGTAGGTGAAGAATGGTGTCCACTGAGAGCGGCTCGCCAGGCGAAGCCCCTGTGACCTTGCTCCCCACATCCAGGGGGGGAAGGGAAGGGATGACTGAGGACACCCGGGGGCAGGAACAGCCCATGCACTTTACTTCACCCTAACTCGGTAAGTCGGCGCCACAGCCCTTGCTCTGGGGGCCCAAGGGCATGGGACTGGGGCTGATCTTGTAGGAGACATTCAGGGGGAAGAAAATAGGCTTCTTGGAGTGATGGGGGTGTCTCATTTGGCTGGAGCGTGGGACACGTGAAGAGGAACATGAGGTGTAAAATCGGAGAGGGAGTTTGGGATTAAACTGCAGAGGACTTTGAATGCCAAGCTGACTTGTTGGTCCTTAATATGGGTGATCATAGGGAGCCAAGCATGTTTTTTTAGTTGGGTAGTGGATTCTGAAACAAAGGGGAACTGCACAAACCCATTGACTGGCTCTGAGTGAGACCAGCTCCCTCCCCGTTTCTGCTTAGTGACGCTTACTAATTTACTGAGCCTCTCTGACCGTCAGTTTCCTCTTCTTTAATCATTTTTACCCTGTTGCCAAGAACTAGATGCCATTAGTAGGTGTTGGCAAATAGTAGATGCTGAGTAAATGGTGTCAGGGGTGGGGGAATAAAAGTAAAAAGCCAAAATATCCCTTAAAAACTATAGTGGGCCGGGAATCTTAAGCGTCTGTTAATCTTTAGAAGATTGTTGATGTTTTTCCTCACCGGTCCCTCCAAGACTGATCGGGTTGGTTCATTTGGCTTGTACTGAGAGCCTGGCATGACGCTAAGGACCGCCTTGTGGGGAAACCAGACCCCATTCCAGCTCTGGTCCCCAGGTGTGGTGTCAGAGTGGGTCCCCTGTCAGCGGGCAGCCAGCAGGAAAGTGGGCGGAGGACACACCTTTCTTTGCTGGTGGTTTACGGTTGGAGTGTCTTGGTGGACGTGTTGCTCAGTGGACGCTCCCGGGGTGGGGAAGCTGGGCGCTTCCCCCTGCCCACCCCCCAGGGGACCTGGGCTCCCATCCTCTCCCTCTGCAGCCTCTCTTCTGGCAGGAAGGGGCGGGGGGTGCTGTCATCGCTCAGGTGTATGTGTTTTGGGGTTGGACACGAGGCTGCCACATGCCCTCATGGGTGTCAGCAGATCTGTGGGCGTGTCTGCTGGTGGATGGAAAGGGGGGACCCAAACCACACCCTGCCACCTACAGTCAGTTTGCAGTTTAAAGGAATTCCATTTGAAATGACAGCTTGAAACGAGGTAAAGGGTGTGTGTGTGTGTGTGTGTGTGTGTGTGTGTGTGTGTGTGTGTGTGTGTCTGTGTGTGTGTGTGTGTGTGTGTGTGTGTGTGTGTGTGTTGACACGGTATCGCCAGAGAGCCTGACAAAAATAATACCCACTTCTTCCCAGGTCAAGTTGCGGCCACCTTAGATGCTCAGACAGAATGGGAGCAGCTTCTGGCCGAGAAACAGTGCGAGAATAATGAGCTCTTTTCAGCCCTGTGGCCAAGTGAAGGAGAAGCCGCTGCACCCAGCTCAGAGTGGGGGCTGCCTGCTCGGCCTCTATCTGCCCTTAAGGTCTGCTGGGGGTGGCCCAGGACCCTGCTGAGGCTGTGTGCAGGCTCCAGGCCCTCCGTGAATCTCTGCACCCCGCTCCTGGTGAGAGCTTGGCTTCCCACTCGGGTCAGAGGAGGAGGTGTTTGAGCGGTGGTCAGGAAGACCACAGGCAGGACGGACACACGCACACGTGTAATTTCTTCTTCCTGCCCTTTCTGTTCCTGGGATCTTTGAGGAGAGGGAGGGCAGTTTGGGAAGAGGTCAGTTTCAAAGTGGGCAATGCTGTGCTGCCTGACTTCTAGCAAAGCCAGAGGCAGTTGGCTTAGTGGAAGAGGTGGGATGAGGGGAAGCTTGCCTGGCCAGAGAAACAGGTGTGCCCAGGAGTTGGCTACAGAGATCCTGGGAAGGAGGCAAGGTGTTCCCAGGGGAAGAAAAATCTGTGAAGCCTCCTTGGTGGCCCAGCAGAATTCATGGGATGAGAAAATAGCCCAAACCAGCCAAGCCCACTCCCCCCTCTTCTTCCACTTTTCTCCCTGGGACCCCCATTCTGGAATCTCTGTTTGCGTTGATGGTGCTGAGACATACAAGCCAGACAGATGTCCAGATGGAAATACACCTTGAGCCCACCCACCCCTAGCTGCCCTGGTCTTCCCTTGGGATCCCTTCTCCACGGTGAGCGTGTGAACCATTGAGGCCTGCCTCGGGGACCACAGGGGTACTTAAACATGTCGAGTGTCCCCCCTGTGAATGTACCACTCGGATCCCAGGTGGGCTGGCCTCGCCTCACTTCCGTGCCCTGAGAAATCCCCTTCCTCTGCGGAAGCTTTGATGCTGTGTTCCCTGGGATCTTCGTTCTGCCTCCGTGGACTCAGATCCTTGCCTCCAGGTGGCCTTCCTGGTGAGGTTTCTTAAGGAAATCCTCCGTGGTGGGTTACAGAACAGTCAGGGCCTCGGGGAAATCGCACCGGCTGTGTTGGCACTGGTGCTCCAGAGGACGCTGATGCCGTCGGGGTGCAGTGTGGCCTGGCTGCCTTGCCTGAGTGTGGGTTCTCTGGTTCTCAGACATGTGCTTGAACCTGAGGGTCAACCCCAGGTGTAGGGCTACCAAGCAGGCCATTTACCTGTCTGGTCAGAAGAGCCTCCCCACCTTCCTCCTTCCTGGCCGTGTGCCCATTCTTAGGAAGCCAAACACTGGACCCCTGTTGCTTACAGTCTTCCCCGTGGAGCACCCTACCTCTCCCACAGGCTCTGCTGCTGCTCTCCGTTTGCCTCCAGAACAGATGAAATACTGTGCATTTTTGCATTTCGTCATGTCCAGTGTTGGGCCCAGGAAACGTGTCATTTTATCCAGATTAGGTTTCTTAGCATGCTGGAATGTAGATGGCAGTGATTCATCAGGGCTGGATTTGGAAAAAAACCAGAAACCGTTTTGTAGAGCCTCCCTTCTGTGCTTATGCTGAAAAACCTTTCCCAGGCCTCCGGAGCGACGTGCCCGCCTCCTGGGGCCTGCCGGGCCGGCTTGCGAAGCGGCCGCTGCGGGTGGCTGCCTGGGGCCCGGAGGCAGCTAGTCACTTGTGGCTCAGCCTGTCCCCGTTGGGCTGCCTGCCCTGGGGGTTGGTACCATCCGCCCCTGCCTTTGTGGGAGTCTCTCTCAGGCCTCTCCTGCTGGCCACCTGGTCCTGCCCAGCTGCGGTTTCCTGCCTAGTGACCATCTGTGAGGGGGAATGGCCGGGACAGCGGGGGACAGAGAAGTGTACTTCCAGAGCCCAGATCAGGACACGGGTCTCGGCGGGGACATGGGTCGCTGTAGTTCAGGGCTTCTTGGCCTCCAGCTGGCTGACATTTTGAGCTAGATAACCTTTGCAGTGGAGCTGCCTCGTGCGTTGTGGGGCGTTCAGTGATCCCCCTCCCCTCCGCCCCGCTTCCCTGAGTAGGAGCCACTGCTGTGATCAGCATTGACTTTTGCTGAGCTGCCTTTGTGGTCAGACTTCGGGACAGGCCTGCCTCTCTGTACAGTTCTGGAGCGGGCCACTGGGACAGAGTTTTGATTTAATAAACACACTATTCCCACCTACTATGGGCCAGGCAGTCCTAACAGAGAGTGACTTACAGACAGTGACTCATCTGCCCGTAACAGCCCTTTGCCCCCGTTTTTCTGATGGAGGCTGAGGCACAGAGAGGGGAAGGGGCAGGTCCCAGAGCTAGTGGAAGGTGGGCCAGGGGCGTCTGGGGGGAGGAATGCCCCCTGGGGCCTCGAGGGGTTCTGCTGGCCAGGTGTGACATGGTGCGCTCTTGATACCCAGGCGCTCCATGTCCCTTCCGTGTTTCGGCGGTGCCCTGTGCTGCGCCATGTCAGGATGTCCTGGGAGGCTTTGGGGAGCAGACGCACGCCCAGGGATGCTTTGAGGGTACCAGTGGTTCAGTTGGTCTGCTGAGTTTTTACCTTTCGCTCTGAGAGATGTTCTATGTGTTCTTGCCCTTTGTCCTCTGCCTGTCCTGAGGACAGCAGGCCTTGGCTGCACCCCCGGCAGGAGCAGAAGTGAAATAGGCCCTTCCATCCCTTCTTTCCATGAGTGTTTCATAAGCACCTGGTAGGTGACGGGCATCGTTTGGTTTTTGGAAATTCGGTAGGGAATGCAACAGAGACAAAATCCCTGCACTCAGGGAACTTCCCTGTGGGGGAGGCACAGAGAGAAGCCCGTCACACAGTGTGGGGAAGGCGCTCAGCACCCTGGGAAAACAGCAGTGTCAGGTGGAGGGTAGGTCGCAGTGTTGCCCGGGTCCCATGGGGTCAAGGGGAAGTGAGATTTGAGCAGGTTTGAGCTGGGGCCCGAAGCAGGTGAGTCTTTGTGGCTTGCTTTGCTTCAGATGCAGTCCCTGGCGTCAGCCGTGTCCAGCCGACATGGTGATCACTGTGTGCCTTGGGGTCCATTGCTCAGTAATGAGCTTGTTTTCCTTCCCAAAGGTGGTTGCCTTCAGTTTGTCAGTGCTGGAGGCTCCTCCATCACACGGACTTCTCTGGTCTCCTCTTGTTCCCTGTGCTGCTCTGGGCGCTGTCTGTACTCATCCTTGCGAAGATGGTGTGCATGCTCCCCATGCCCCCATCACCTGCCCTCAACCCCGAACTGCTTTAGGCGTCTGCTGGCTCATGTGTTCATCAGCTTAGTACAATGTGCTTGTGGAGCGAGCAATCTGGTTGCTCGATTTCTGAGTTGATCTCTCCCTGTTGGTCTGTTGTCAGCTGCACTGTTCGGTGATGACACGTTCGTGGGGCGCTTCCCACACATGGGATCGTCTCATGAGGAAGCCTCCCTGTCCCCGCACACTTGCTCCAGCGCGCGGTCTCACTGGTGCAGCCTGTGTGCTCTGCTGTGGGCGGTGGGAGTCTCTGATCCCTTCAGGAACATGGGTCTGCAGGGACCCAGAGGTCGGAAGCCTGCCCAGTACGCAGGCTTTAGAGAGGGGCTTGGCAGTGTGGGCAATGTTGAGGCTCTGTGATCTGTAGTGTTTGTGGAGAACTAAATGGACCTGTGATCTCGCTGCCCACAGCGGTTTTAGGGAGCTGGGAGGGTGGGAAACGGCAGGTCCTCAAGTGAGCATCCAGCTGTTTTTCATGGAGGCTGTTGGCATTTACGAGGGGTCATTAGGTGTTTATGGGTCATGCACCATGCCCCCAGTGTGTTCCAGGTGAAACAACTGCAGCATTTACACAGCAGCCAAGAAAAAGCAATTCTGAAGACCTTCAGGCTCAAGAACAGCTGTCGAGTGTGGGCTCCGTCTCTGCTTCAGAGGCCAGGCCAGGGTGGGCTCTCTTTCCCCTGGAGTGCTGCCCTGGAGAGCTGACACACTTCGCACCAAGGGGCCTTTCTTCCCAGCCGAGTCACCCGGAGACCTCGAGGGGCTCCTGGGGGCTCCTGGAGACAGGAGGCCTGCGCTTTGGAGAGGCCTGCAGGTGAGCGCTGTGCCCTCGGGTCGGGGAGGGGCGCGGCTCCTGCGTGGGGAATCCTGCAGCTGCCCTGGCCCACAGCTGGCTGGCCCAGCGTGGGAAGCTTCCAGGTGTCCGTGTCTGGGTCCTCCCCGCCGCAGGGGCTTTCCCCCAGGCCTGCCTGGGGGCTTCTTGCTCCGTGATCTCTGCACGAGGCACTCTCCTGCCCCGCCCTCCCCGCCTACTGCTCGTGCCTTCCGCTGCACCCTCGTAGGCTCACGTGCTTAGCCTTTTCCTGGGTCGCTTTTGATGATCACTGATTGATTTTGGTGCTCACATACCTCTTTTCATCACATCTAAGAGGCCATTATTTGTAAAGTCGTTGCTTTATGAGCCACTAGGAAAGAAAAACACTGTCCATTGAATTGTGAGATAGCGGTTTATCAGTTAATATTTTTATTTCTACCTATTTAAAGAACTCTTTTAGACTTGATTAGACTCCGAGTTTTCCACATACCGCTCTTGTGCCTAGATAAACAGGGAGAATGGCTGTGAAGTACGTTGGCTAAGGTGCTCCTAGAACTTTCTCAGTTTACTTTCTGTGTCGGGGATGTCTGTGCCTGTTTTCTTCAGCGTCAGCCTCTGGTGAAGCCGCATTTCCTAATAAACATCCGTGAAGGTACCAAGAGCCTTTGGTTCTGGGCTCTTCTGTGGCAGCATGGCAGCTGTGTGGTTTGCCAGCCTTTGACTTGCCTGGGAAGTTCTCCTGACTCCCCAGCTTGCCACCTATCTCTGTCCCACCCGATTGGTTTCTGGGTACTGGGAGTGCCCTCTCTTTGTTTCTGGGATGTTCTCCCAAACCGCCGATGAGCATCCCGCAGCCTTTGCTGCTAGTGTGTTGTATGTGTGAGCGTGTTCTGGCTAATGGTGGGCGCGTCATGGTCCCTGCCTCGCCCGTGGCATCATAAGATGCCATTTGTCATGGGGTACACCCCAAATTTCATGTTAAACGGTGGGAAAAAAAGTGCACCTTAGAATTGGTGAGCCATGGTCTTTGTCTTTCTGTGTGTTGGATTGCTCGCCTCCGTGAGGACTCACCTCCTGGCCGCCTGCCCGTGATGAGTGATAGTGGTAGCCCTTGCAGGAACATGTGCGTCTGCTTCTGTTCACTTCCAGTTCCCAGAGTCCATGCAAACAGAGGTGCTTCCTGTTTTCTGTTTTTGAGAGATGGATCTGACGGACCCGAACCCATTCAGAAACATTTATGAGCATTTTCTGTCTACAGGTTACCCTGCTGGGTGCTGGTATCTGCAGAAGTGAGCCAGTACTCCCTTTCCCTTCACAGAGCTCAGGGTCACTGAACAAACCAACTAAAGAAAGACTTTTTTTTTATTTTAAAGAGGAGTAAGTTGAATAGGGACTGGATAGAAGATGAAATTTGAGGAATCATTATTAATTTTATTTGTGGCAGTAATGGCATTGGGTTGTGTTTTTTGAAAATCCTGATTGATCATAGATGCATTTATGGACGGGGTGATATCATGTCTGCTAGAAAATTATGAGGTAACAAGATGGGCCAAATTTGTTATTGAATTTGACTGATGGGTACCTGGGCTTTGTCATACTATTTTATTTTTGTATAATTTTGAAAATTTCATTGAAATAATTTAAAAAGAAGTTTATAGATGTATATAGCTTAAATTAGCAAACCAGCTGAAAACTAACATTTTTTAAAAAGCAACTGTAATGCTTTGTGATGGGGTCAGTAAAAGGTTTCTGCTCCCAGTTTCCGATGTGTGAGTGTTGGGGATTTTCCCTGTAGCACCATGCCAAGCCCCCTCACCAGCTGCATGTCCTACAGTTCAACCTGATTTGGTACTGCCTGGAATTGGCTTCAGATCCCACGGGATAAGGGCTCAGTCTCACGCGACTTCCCTGGGCTGCAGGTGCCAGCTGCTGGGCCAGCGTAACCTGAGCTTCTGACTGACTGGCTGAAAGTCACAGGTGCTCACCACCCCCTCCTTGGGATCGATTCATTTGCTAGAGCAGCTCACAGATCTCAGGAAACCCATTTACTTACTAAATTACTGATTTATTACAAAGGATGTTAAAGGATATGAAGAGAGAGCGTAGGGCCAGGTCCTGAGCAAAGAAGCTTCTGTCCCTGTGGCCCAGCATAGTGGAACGTGGAACTGTTCAGATTCTCCGATCTGGAAGCCCTCGGAAACCCCCACCTTTGGGTGTTTATGGAAACTTCATCATGTAGACGTGTGTGATGAAGCCATTGCCCATTGGTGATTGAGTCAGCCTCCAACCCTTATACCTCCCAGAAGTCGGGGGGAGGGACCACAAGTTCCAACCCCCTCTCCGCATGGTCGGCTCCCCGGCAAGCAGCCCCCACCCCTCCATGCTTTCCAGAAGGCACCTCAGTAACATAGACCCAGCTGTGGCTGAAAGGGACATGTTATGCCGTTTCACCGTCTAGGCTCCAAAGCCATTTCAGGAACTGAGAGCAAGAGACCAGGTATCAAAGAAAAGACACTCCTGTCGCTCCCACTGCTCTGGCAAGTCCAAGGGTTTAGAGGGCTGTGACCCAGACAAAAACAAAACATATGGTAAGTATATTATAGATCACAGTATTGCAGTCAGTAAAGATGGGCATCAGCCATGTATGTCTTCTATAATTAGGAATAATCCAGTGATGATTCTTTTCAAAGGATGCTTCAGAGAATCCTGAATTATCAGCTGTATCACCAGGAAAATATTCTTGCATTTGGTAGCATTTCTTCTATAAGAATTATGTGAATTCTTGGGAAATTGCTAGTTTTGGTGGAAGTTTCGGCTGTAGAATATCAGTCTGGGTGGTCTGAGATTGCTTACCTCTGCTTGGTGGCCCTGAGATCTCATCATCCACCAGAGTTTGGTGTAGATGTTTTCTTGTGTTGACTATGCCCGTCTCATTTGACAGGCGCCTGGAGGGCAGAAGACATGTCTTTGCGTTCGGCCTGTCAGCCAGACTCTCCCTCATCCCCTGCAGTTTTGCTTGCTGTCATAAATGATCCGTTAGGAGCTGTGGACGACCTGGGAAGTCAGAGTCAGAGGCCTTTAATAAATATTATATTATTGTTTCCCCAACAGGATATTACTGCAAAAGGCTCATATTTTACACTGTATTTGTAAATGAGAGATTTTTGACAAATATATGATACTGCATATTTTCTGTAAGTTGTAATTCCTGATACTTTAAATTTATATCAGCCATGTCGCTGAGATGCCTGCAACACTTTAGCACTGTTGTTCATTTATCTTTCATTTTAGCATGCCTGGAAGAATGTCAAGAACCGGTTTTCTTCCTGCATTCACACATACCATCTCCAGTGGACCCCAAAGTCATTAACTTGCCCCACAGACCATGCCCTAGCAAAGTTGGGGCTAGAATTGTAGTGTTCCCCCCACTACCTGAAAAATGGCTTTGGAGAAAATCAGCTGCGGCTCTCCTGGTCTGCAAGCTGTAGTCCCTGGTTATCAGCAACTCACAAATGGCAGGCTCGCCTCTCTTTTATGCAGAGCTGCAACCTCAGGCCTGGAAGGTGCTGATCACTGGGCAGGGGATCATCTCCCTAACCTTTGTCATTGCAAATTGCTATTGTGCCGAGGCAGACAGTGAGCAGGGAGGGGGAATCGTCCGGGATCTTTTGTGGTCAGAACTCCAGGCCAGAGGCTGGCGTCACAAAGGGAGCATAGCCGTGGCCATCCAAGCCTCATACACGGGCTCCCAGGGGCAGTGGGGCCTCAGGTGGAATATCTCTGGGCACAGGTGGCTGAAGCTCCTCCTCTTCCTGTGCTTTGGTGATTTGCAAGCCCACATGCCAGTAGGCATCAAGAAATAATGTGCATGACTAAACATGTGCCTTGGAAGAAGCGAGTTGAGTCTCTTTGTTTTCAAGAGAAAAGGAATGTAGGTAAAGTATCCCTTATCTCTGGGTATAAATCTGACTTGGCAGAAGTCATTTTTGCAGTAGTGTTTGTACTTAAGACATGGTTTTTCATTTAACGGGTTTTTCTCTCTAACCATTGAAAAGCGTGTGGTGGCATTTTGCCCCTGCTGGCCACAGAGGGTATTTCTGATCGTAAGTCTAGTTTCTCCAGCGTCAGAGAGCGTGGGCGTCCTTACCAGCGGTGCCATAGGTGTTTTAGAGCAAAGCTCTCATCAGCACCATGAGTTTTTGTTTAAGGTTTCTGCAGAGAGGGGGAAACATCTGTGGAAGGCAGGTGTGTGTGCAGGGTCTGAGCTGCCTGCAGAGATTTCAGTCCTGATGACCTGGGTGATTTCCAGTCACAGCTGTCTGTCTGGTCACCTACGTGCTGATGCTGGGCTGGGGACAGAGTCCCAGAGGGGGCCAGGGCAGCCCAGTAACTTCACATTGGGACGTTTGGAAACCATCTGTGTGTCCCTGGCTCTGCCAGGAAGACCCCAGGGTGATCGCTCATAGTAGGTGACGTGGCTCAGGGTATGCGTAGCACAGGAACCACCACCCGGGTTTGAATTCTGACTTTCGCACTCAGCTGTGTAAACTCAGGCAAGTGACCTAATCCCTCTGAGCCTCGGTCTACTCATCTACCTGTCCTGTCGGGTCGTTCAGTGTAGAAACAGATCAGAACAGTCCTGGTCCATGCAGAGTGAGTGCCAGCTGCTGGGCTGGGCTGAACTCTCGTGTGTCAGAGAGGGAGGCACTGGCACTCTGAGTCAGGGGGAGACTGTTCTGCATGGCCAGCCTTCCCAAGTCTGGGTCTCCTGTGCCTGCTGGAACCAGCGTCCCTCTGCCGTGTTCAGGCACCAGAAAGCACCGCCTCCTTGGAAAGAGAATGGGGCCAGAGGGACTCCTGCCTGCAACCCCCTCGCTCCCATGTTAGTGAGGAAGCTGAGCCCAAAGTAGGGGGGCTGTTCAGGGCCCCCCCACAGCAGTGGGAGCACAGAGAGGACCCTGGGGCTGCTTTGGGAGGAGGCGGGGCGCCGCAGGCCAGGACCCTCTCTCCCAGAGTGGGTGCCACCAAGTTAGTTCCCAATTTTGTCCCCTAATCTCTTGTCTTCGAAATCATACCAGGATGTGGCTTTTAACTATGCCACTATATAATTAATTTTTAAACTCTAATCGGCAGTTGGTTTTTTCAACATCTTGAGCTGTTATCTGAATATAGCGTGTTATTTGAAAGCTTCTCCACAAGGTTTTAATTAGTAAACGTTCTTTCAGTTTCATTAGCTCAGTTTCTGGTTTGCTTTTGAAACTGTATGTGAGTGACAGGTGGGAGACACATTAACAGTTGTGGTAATGTAGCGAAGCCCCCCAGCGAGGGCTGAGGACCAGCCCTGTCAGTAAGGACGGTGTCTGTGTGGTTTGCCCAATGCCTCTGATCAAGACGGCTCAGAACGAGATTGCAGGTTAATGGATACACTGCATGATCATTTCAAGAGGAATAACACATCTAAAAGCCCAGATGTCTGGTTGTGGTGATTCAGAGAGCCTGGTCATGACGTCAGACCCGAGTTCAAATCCTGCCATGTCTGCTGGTTGGCCTCTGCGTCCCCATGTGTTAGAAGGGGTCAGTGGGAATGGCTGAGGTGCTGGGGTAACGCCAATACAGTCCGTGAGGGCTTTTATTTTCACTGGTACATGTACCCACTCTCCTGCCCCACAGGTGCTTCTGGGGCTGATCCTGGGCTTCTCTACCGGAGAAGGGGACTGCATGAAGCAGACCCCAGGTGGATGGTCACATCACAGTGTGACCGATTGGACTGGGGCCGTCAAGCAGGTGTGCAGCCCCGCTGGAGGGAAGCCTCCCTCCCTCTGTGATCGCCCCCTCTCCTGGGCCACGCGGCACTGCTGTGGACCCTTGAAGCTCCCTGCTTTTGGTTAAGGCGAAGCTTCGGCTCTGAGTGAGGCTAGAGGTGTCTAAATGTCTGAGTTACATTTTTTAAGATCCCGTAAGTGTTCAGGGTGTGGTGCATGTTCCCAGGGGTACAGAGAGCAAAGTGGGCCTCGTGGATTAGTAGGACGCTGGAGTGGCTGATGGGATGGCAATTTCATGGGTATCTGGCTTCAAGTCCTGCCTTTACAGCTCCCCAGACATTCGAGCTTGTCATGTCCTCCCAGGCCTCCAGGGTGGCCCACCCTGTGAGCACCCCCAGGGCCCTGTCACCCTCACAGTGCTGAGCTGGGGGAAAGGCTGGCTCAGGTACCTTCCATATTTTCTGCATCATTTATTACTCCAGGAAGGGCATGTCACAGCTCCGAGGAGAGTCCTACTTTCAGAGGTCTGCACACACAGAAATAGGGGGCAAAGCATAGAAACCTAGCCCTTGCCCTAGCTGCTGCCCAGGAAGTCATATGCACAGAACGTACACGTCTAAGTGCTGATTAGGCAGCTGGAGTGGTGGGGCCAGGGAGCCAGGCCTAAGAGATGACCTTTAAAGGTCCCTGCACCCCTCTGATGCATGCAGCATGGTGAAATGTTCCATGATTTGAAACCCCCATTCTAAGGCACTGGCCTCTCCTTCAAAAGAGCCGCTACGTGGTGCCCAGAGAGGACAGGAGGTGGCCAGCACGTGGCTCTCCAGGGCCCTAGCAGTGTGGGTGCTGCAGTTCCGCTCAGCGTCTCCAGAGCGGTCGGGACCCGCTGTGATGGCATGTGTCTGAAGGTGCCCCATTTCCCTGTGCACATCTCCTTGCCCTTTCCCCGGGAGGGGCTCTGCTGCCCACCCCCAGCCCCGTGTGTGGGCAGAGGGAGCTGGTGCCTGAGCCCCTGAGGAGAGGAACCCGAGCCGAGGGTGGGCCGAGCTGTGTCCCACCAGCCCCGTGTGCCTGTGGGGCGAGGTCTGCATCTCCCGGGTCCTGGGTCCCCCACCGCGTTGACACCTAGGTCTCCCTAGCCTGCTGAGCACCCTGCGGTTTTTATTGGTCACTTGCAACCCAAGTGGAGCACATCTTGAGGGCTGGCGCATGCTTAGCTACTCGCCTTCTCTCACAGAGGCTCGCTGGTGGCCATGGGGCGCTGGGTCTGAGGGAGGCTGTGGGGGAGAACGGAAGCATGTGTGGACGTGCTGTGCTCGGATCAGTGAATGGAAGCATGGCGGACGAGGGCAACTTGAGGCCCAAAGGTGGTGGGGGCTCGGGAAGCATTTAGGAGTTCACTGGTGCGTGTCCTTGTGTCCCCTGGGTGTGGCTCAGCCCCTGCGCGCGGTTGGCGCCCCATGCATGATGCTGGTGAGGGAGATGCGGCCCCGTCTGCTGGGTCACAGTGGTGAGACTGGCTGGGGGCCTGGCCTTAGGGGAGGGGAGGGCCGCCGCTCCTGGACCAGCGCCTGCTGCCCCTCCTCTGGGCTTCTCGCCTGCAGGGTGCTTAGCCTCGGGGCAGAAAGTCATTTTACCCTTCTTTGTGCTGCGTCTCCAGTCTGTGGCAGCTGTGGTCTGGCAGAGGCGGTCCAGGTAAGGAGTCACGTCCTTCTGGGTGCGAACCTGGCCCTTCCCCCAGTGCGGAGTGAGCCTGGACTCAGAGAGAAGGGAAGTGTCCACCTTTTCCTCCAGAAACGCTGCACTGCTGTTGTGGCCCAGCAGCCCCAGCACTGCTGGCAAGTGAAACTACTAAATCCCTGCGTCTGAACTGGCAGAGGCGCCACCACGCCTCGTGTGAGGAGTGGAGGGAGGCCGCGTGGGGACTCTGAGGGACAGGAGAGGGAACGGAGGAGCGAAAGAACCCAGAGTTGTCTCCAAGCAGGCGAGTTCCTTCAGCTGTGTTC